>NW_012267221.1:5841236-5841614 GCF_000151885.1 Dipodomys ordii
GATGTTGAACATTTCTTCATGTGTCTATTGGCCATCCTTCTTTCTTCTTCAGAGACGTTTCTCTTTAAGTCTTTCGCCCACTTATTTATTGGGCATTTGTTTCTTTGAGGATTTGTTGTTGGGGGGTTTAATTTTTTTAGTTCCAAGTATATTTAAGATATGAGACCCTTGTCCGTTGTATGGCTAGTAAAGATCTTCTCCCAATCCGTAGGCTTTCTATTGATCTTGCTAGCTATATCATTTGCCCTGCAGAAGCTCTGCAATTTTATGCAGTACCATTTGCCCAACCTTTCTTTGATTTGTTGTGTTTCCAGGTCTCTATTCAGAAAATTTCAGCCTGAGCCAAGGAGACCTAGGGTTTCTCCTATTCCATCCTGT
>NW_012267221.1:5842784-5843035 GCF_000151885.1 Dipodomys ordii
TGGAGAGAGTGGTCATCCTTGTCTTGTTCCTGAGTTAAGAGGAAATGGCTTTAGTTTTTCACCGTTGAGTATAATGCTGGCTGTATGTTTGTCATTTACAGCCTTTATTGTATTGAGGAATGTTCCATGGATTCCTAATTTTTCCAAAACCTTCATCATAAAGGGGTGTTGGATCTTGTCGAATGCTTTTTCTGCATCTATTGAGATCACCATGTGGTTCTTATTCTTGCTCCTGTTGATGTGATGAATAA
>NW_012267221.1:5847888-5927991 GCF_000151885.1 Dipodomys ordii
TGGGAGGGTGATCTGCTTTGAGAATCACAACAGAGGGGGATGCAGTGGTGAGGCTAGGTTCTGGGTAGAGTTGAGGCCTTTCAACAATCAGTAGCTTTTCCCGGGGGCTATTTTGTGAAAAAACTCACAGAGCCCAGTCTTCTTGCCTTGGCTTCCCCTCTCTTGCTTAACTCTCTGTCCTGTGATGGCACACTTGGTGTGATTCTCTGGCTTAGGATTGTTCACTGGAACTCTAAAACTGCTTTCTATGAGAGAGCTTGTTCAGATTCCAGCTTCTTCTCCGCCATCTTCCTGGAACCTCCCAATGAGTACATTTCTTATTGGGCAAGGAAACTTAAAAAAGTTTTTTTCCTAACTCCAGGATGGTCTCCTTTGGAAACTTTCACTCTGTTTCATCCACAGAGAAACTCTTTCCAAATGAAGTCACATTCACAGTTCTTGTTATGAAAGTCATCTTCGCACGGGAGCCCAGTCCCAATGGGGAGCCTGTAAAGTCTGCTCCTGGATGGCTAGCAGACTCCACCCTCCTCGCAGCAAAGTCTCCGCCCAGTTCTATATCCATACTTCTAAAGGGCATCACTTTCCTACTATTTATACCCTTTGTATAACATAGATAATAACATTGACCATTTTTAGCTTTGGTTTGTACAAAATAACAACATCTTGATTTTATGTCTTACTTTATTTTTGAAGTAAATTTTCACTGGATAAATAGTAATAGACTGATGGGTTTTAGTTGTGGTTTGTTTTCAGCAGTGTAAACATTTTATGGCCTTGTTTTTTTTTGCATATTTCCTGTTACTTATCTCTGTTTCCCTCCATTAAGTGTTCATTTTCCTTTATGGCTCTTTCTAAGAGGTTCTTACTTAATCTCTGTAAATTGTCTGATTCTCTTCAACCATAACAAGAACCTTCTTTGTTTTTGCTTAAGGTTTGTTGAATTGGGGTCTATATTTCACCAAATATAGAAAACATTTGACTAGTATGTCATTAAATATTTCTTTCCATTCTCTTTTTGTTGTCTTTTAGGAATTCTAACATGTATATACTCTGTAGGCTTATTCATATTATACACTGGTTACTGAAGTTCACTCATTTCAAAAAACTTACTGCTTCATTTTGGATAGTTTTAAATTTTTTGATAGTTTGAAGTCAGGGCATCACACTTGCTCATTTGGCTAGTGCAACTGGTGTTCTTATGCTGGAGACACATTTCCAGTGCAGGTTTTTGGTGATTAGTTTGGAAATGAAGTCTTGACATTTCTACTTGGGCTGGCCTCAAAGAATGTTCTTTTTAATCTAAGCCTCCTGAGCAGTTAAGAAAACAATATAATTCATCACATCAACAAGAGCAAGGATAAAAACCACATGATTATCTCAATAGATGCAGAAAAAGCATTTGACAAGATCCAACACCCCTTTATAATGAAAGATCTGGAAAAACTAGGAATCCATGGAACATTCTTTAAAATAATAAAAGCTGTATATGGCAAACCTACAGCCAGCATTATACTTAATAGCAAAAAGTTAAAGCCATTTACTCTAAATTCAGGATCAAGACACTCTTCTTCAACCTAGTATTAGAACGCCTAGCTAGGGCAATAAGACAAGATGCGGACAAAAAGTGGATCTAAATAGGGAAAGATGAAGTAAAACTCTCCCTCTTTGCAGATGACATGATCTTGCATTTAAAGAACACCATGGACTCCACTTCCAAGTTACTTGAGCTGATTGGAAACTTTGGCAAAGTGGCAGGGTATAAAATTAACCCTCAGAAACCAATGGCTTTTCTGTAAGCCAATAAAGAAAAGAGTGCGGCTGAAATTAGGAAAGCAACCCGTTTTGTAATAGCCCCACAAAAAATAAAATACTTAGGAGTTAACTTAACAAAAGAGGTAAAAGACCTGTATGACAAAAACTTTAAAAATCTGAAAAAGGAAATTAAAGCAGAACTAAGCAAGTGGAAAAAACCTCCCATGATTCCAGATTGGGAGGATTAACCTCGTGAAAATGGCAATACTTCCCAAGGCTATCTACAAATTCAATGTGATACTTGTCAACATCCCAAGCTCATTCTTCAATGAAATAGAAGAAGCAATCCAAAATTTCATATGGAAAAATAAAAGACCTCAAATAGAAAAACAATCCTTAGTAGAAAGAACAGTGCTGGAGGAATACCAATTACAAATTTCAAGTTCTACAACAAATCCATAGTAATCAAACTTGATTGGTACTGGCACAAAAACAGATCTCAGGACCAATGGACTAGGACTGAAGAGCCAGAAATGAATCCACAGACCTATAGCCACTTAATCTTTGACAAGAGAGCTAAAGAAATAGAATGGAAGAAAGACAGCCTTTTTCAGTAAATGTTGCTGGCAAAATTGGTTAAACACTTGTAGAAAACTAAAGCTAGATCCTTATATATAACCCTGCACCAGAATCAACTCCAAATGGATCAAAGACCTAAAAATAAAAGCAGACTCCCTGAAAACATTACCGGAAGGAATAGGAGAAATTTTAAGGCTCCTTGGCACAGGCCGAAATTTTCTTTTTTTTTTTATTTTATTTTTGGGTCCGGTTGTGGGGCCTTAACTCTGGGCCTGGGCACTGTCGAAATTTTCTTAATAAAGACCCAAAAGCACAACAAATCAAAGAAAGGTTGGACCAACGTGAATGCATGAAACTGCAGAGCTTCTGCAAGGCAAAGGTCATAGCTAGCAAGATCAATAGAAAGTCCACGGATTGGGAGAAGATCTTCACTAGCCATACAATGGACAAAGGTCTCATATCTAAAATATACTTGGAACTCAAAAAACTAAATCCCCCAACAACAAATCCTCAAAGAAACAACTGCCTGATTAATAAACAGGCTAAAGACTTCAAGAGAAACTCCTCTGAAGAGGAAATAAGAATGACCAATAGACACATAAAATGCTCAACTTCTCTTGCCATAAAAGTAATACAAATCAAGACAACATTGAGATACCACCTCACCCCAGTAGGCTATAATCAAGAAATCTAGTAACAACAGATGCTGTAGGGAATGTGGCCAGAAGGGAGCCCGACTGCATTGTTGGTGGGAGTGTAAACTTGTTCAACCACTCTGGAAAGCAGTGTGGAGGTTCCTCAAAAGACTCCATATAGGGGGTGGGAAGGTGGTTCAGTGGTAGACCGTTTGCCTTGCATGCATGAGGTCCTGAGTTCGATTCCTCAGCACCACATAAGCAGAAAAAAAAGCCGGAAGTGGCACTGTGGCTCAAGTGATAGAGCACTAGCCTTGAGCTGAAGAGCTGAGGGACAGCGCCCAGGCCCAGAGTTCAGGCCCCATGACCGTACCCCCCCCCAAAAAAAAGACTCCATATAGAGCTCCCTTATGACCCAGCAATCCCACTCTTGGGCATTTACCCAAAAGATCAGAAACAAGGTTATACCAAAGCAACCAGCACAACCATGTTTATCACAGAATTATTTTCCATAGCTAGGATATGATACCAACCCCGATGCCCCTCAGTAGATGAATGGATCAAGAAAATGTGATACACACACACACACACACACACATACACACACAATGGAATTATATGCCTCTGTCAGAAAGAATGACATTGCTCCATTTGTTAGGAAATGGAAAGACTTGGAAAAAATTATATTAAGTGAAGTAAGCCAGGCCCCCAAAAATATAGGTCCCATGTTTTCCATTGTTTGAAATGACTAGTACATGTCTAGGACAAGCAGAGAAGATCAAAGGCTAGGTATATATGACTACATGAGTTAATGTCAAACAAAATATAACCCAAGACAGGGACAGTCTTGCTTGTATTTGTAATGTACTTATAAAGCAGTATGTCATTCTTTTGTTTCTTTTGTATGTTTTTCCTCCACGGTATAACCCCTGTTTTCACAGTATTCGATTCTGGTGTACTGCATCTTGTATATACATTTTTGCCATTTGGGGAGGGGAAGGGATATAGTGGAATGCCTAAATGGGGATGCAGGGAAGTGGTGCTGTGGTTTAAGTTGTAGAGGCCTAGCCTTAAGCTGAAGAGTTGAGGGACAGCGCCCTGGCCCAGATTTCAAGCCTTTCGGCTGGCCAAAAAAAAAAAAAAAAAGATTACAGTCATGAGCCACTGGTGAATGGTTGATGGTTTGTATTTTTTTGTTCTCAATTTTACTGATCTTCTCTTCTATAGCATTTAGTCAGACAATAAGCATACTCAATCAGTTTTGACTTTTGGAAATCACATTTTTTATCTCTAGGAGTTTCATTTAGTTAAAAAAATTAATTCCCATTTATTTGTTGTTTTTGTATTTTTCTTTAACTTCTTTTGCATATTTATAATAGTTGTTTTAATAATTTTGCCTGATAATGCATCATCTCTGTTATGTAGGGGATCCATTATTAAATACTAATCTGCCTCTTGGTCATGGTAATGCTTTACTGTTCTGTTGTTTTGTTCTGAAATTTTTTTTTCCATCTCCAGTCCTTTCCTTTTTTTTTTTTTATCAAGACTCTGTTAGAAATGGGTGTTTGGATCTTGTCTTTGTCTAAATTATTTTGAACTTCATTTTACAAGGCACTTAAGTAACTAGCATGCCAGCTTTTCTCTCTAGTCTTTTTTTTCCCCTTCAAGGTAAATTTGGAGTAGATTTTCCACAGATATATAGTCTTGTGCCAGGTATTTAACAAGATTTTTCTACTCTGGCTAGTTGAAACTTGGCCATCTCTCAGTCCTGTGAGCTCTGGAGATAGTTCAGCTCACAGTTTTCCAGTAGTTCTTCCTCTTGCCTGATGGGGTTTGTATTCAGCAACAGATTCAAAGAAGATTCCTACAAGATTTCTTTAAATTCCTCCCTTCTATACCACACTGAAATTATTCAGTTGTGTCTACCTCCTCAATATTCATACTCTGGCTTACCACCAGCATGACCACCATGATCTTCCTGGATGTTATTTCCCATGTAACAATTGCAAAAACATGTACAGCAGAAGTCCAGAGGGTTTCTTACTTATTCACTTCTTTAAAAATAATTTGTCTTGTGCTTCCTATTATCAATAAAGACATACTTCATTTTATTGTATTTTTGCATTAGGAATAATCACTCTATCATTATTTCCTTAAGTACAGACCTTTATTGATCAGTTATCTTATAACTCAGTAAAATAAACATAAAAAGAGTAAAAATACTTTAATCTTGAATTTGAAGAAATGCAATTATAATACACCTCTGATTATATACTGTATCAAAACTGACAAGGAAAATAATGAATTCCAAGAAGTCTGTGGAACATAGCCAAACCTATATAATTTTAATGTATATAATCATCATGTATTTGTTAGTAATGATAAAAGAGTAAAAGATAAATGTAGTATTGATTTTAAGGCATTAGAAAATAATTCAAAAAGTTAGGAAGAAGTGATTAACAGTTTTAGAAGCTTTTTAGTAAAATGAGCAATTAAGCAATAGATTCACAATCTATTATTCAAACAGTCCAATTAAGTTATAACCTGCATTTAAGAACAGAAGAGGAAAAACTCACAAGGTAACTAATGAGGTTGGAGACATACTTAGTTATACAATACTAAACTTCCCTGTATGGGAAAAATAAAAAAGTAGAAAAATTTGATGATTAAAAAAAATAAGAGACCAAGAACATAGCATATTGGTGGAAAATGCAAACAGATTATTATAGAAGAAAGTGGTGCTGAAAATGAGGCGGTAAATCCCCCTTGTGGAGTCTTTAAGCATTATTTCAACATAGCCTTGGAAATCACACTTGGAGAGGCATATTAAATGAAAGGATTTATTTCACTCATATGTCTTCTGAGGAGTCACAGTAAAACATGCAGTGTACAGGGTGGGGTATAAAGAGAGGAGACTCAACCATGAAGGCAGGGAGCAGAGGTGAGAGAGAAGAAGCAGAAGAGGAAAAGAATCCACATACAAATATCCTTATTAGTGCTCAGGATGTTGTACACAAGCCAGACTCATGAGAAGATTCTACTAGTATATTGAAATGCCACTATGTCATAGTTAGAAGAGGATAAGAAAACTTGTATTAGGACTATGTACCTGGTTGCATGTCAGAGTGCTCATAGATGTTTCTTAGAATATAGAGGCATTGGAAATATCAGAAGTCCTAAAAAATTTTTATATAGGGTAGATCCTGATGAAACATCCACTATTAGAAAAGTCACTAGACTTAATTGGCTTGTATATATCAAGTCAACTTGTAGCTGACAAATCCCAAATTGTTCATAATATGTAATTTTTTCATGTGTTGTTGAATTTAGTTGGCTAATATTTTATTGAGGAATTTTTTGATCTATGTTCATCAGATATATTGGTTTGCAGTTTATCTTGTGATATCTTTGTTTGGCTCTGGTATTAGGGTTATTTTTGCCTGAAAATCAATTTTGCAACATTTTTTCTAGCTCTACATTTTTGTGTTTAAAATTTATTGGTACTACAGAGGTCTGGAGGAAGATGGTGGAGGAGAAACTGGAGGCTAAACAAGCTCTCGCTTAGAAAGCAGTTTTAGTGTTCCTCTGAACAGTCCTAGGCTAGAGAATCACACCAAGTGTGCCATCATATTACAGGGAGTTTGGCCAGATTGGAAAAGTCCAGGCAGCTTGGTCAAGGAGAGAGATCTGAGCACTTGCTAATGTCCATGGTGTCAGTGGCCAGGACAAAGTTGCCAGACACAGTGTGTGAGTGGATTATACTTACCACCATCAAGAACTGACAAGGAGCAGAAATCTTAATCCTGGTGATCCCAGACCAGGGACGGCCCCAAAACCAAGAGACTGGTCTGAGTACACCCAAAACATCTTTACTCCTTCTTCCAGATTAGCAGTGGGAAGGTAGACCCTCCCCCACCAGCTGAGAAGAACTCTATCTTTGATACTGACAAAGGCCTGGCCCGAGCAGCTAGCTCCAACTCAGGCCTTGGAAGAAAACGATAAGAGCCATTAAACAGGTCACAGGAACCTGACCTGTAATGCTCACTTACACCTAGGGAAAAGCTTGCTTCCCAGGCAGAGAAAGCTCCACCCCTGGAGGAATTACTATCTTCATTGGGTAAACAGAGCCAGCGGCTGCCCCTCCCCATTGCAGTCTAGACAGCATAAATCCTGAGTAACATAAATCCTCAGTAAACATAAATCCTGAGAATGACTCCAGTCTGGGCTCTGTGTCTCAGGAGCTAGCCCCTTAGGGAAAGCTACTAATTGCTGATAGGCCTCAACCCTACCCAGGACCTAGTCTCATCACAGCAACTCAAAGCTAGAGGAAACAGCCACTTTTGTGATATTCAAAGCAGATCTCCCTCCCACAGAAGTAGCCTGGGAGGAGGATCCCAAAGTCCTGGGTAAGGCAAAATATTTTTCTGCATGCTCAAACAAACTGACTTAAGAAACCAATCAAACCACAGGAAAACCAAACACCACAAGCAAACCAGAGACTCCACCAAGAGACTGGTTATGGACACAGGGGAGATACAAGATCTTCTCCCACCCCCCCAAAGAAAATCAAATAACTCATTTTCTACTTAATATTTTATTTTGAAAAAATGTTTTCTATTTATTTTCCTTCATAATTTTTATTTTAGATATGTGTGTGTGTGTGTGTGTGTGTGTGTGTGTGTATGTTTACCTCTTTTAACCTTTTGGTCCTCTTTTTTTTTTTTTGCATGACTTAATTGCTGTTCTGCTCATCCCCAGATATATACCATTCTTTGAATATTAGGCCTTATCCTTCATTGGGTACATACTTAATTCAGAAATTGATTACTCAATTCACAACCACTTAGGCTTAACTTCTTTAATAGTAGTATTATCTCTTTATACCTACATAATCTTTAAGTGTTCCAATTTTAAATTTTTTTATTTTTTCATTTTCCTTTTTATCTCTCTCCTCCTCCCATTCTATCCTTTTCTTCTATCAGTATTATATCTTTATACTTAATTAATTTTTAAGTGTTTCATTTTTTAAATCTCAATTTTTGTTTTTACATTTTTTTCTTGGTTTTATCTCTCTTCTTTCATTCTGTTCTATCCATTTCTTCTCTGAGATTAGGACTTGGTTAAGTTCACCCTTTTACCTCTCCACATCCCTCTAATCTTATTTTTCCCCACAATTCTCCCTAAAATTATTAATTCTGGTCTGCTGAATCCCTTTTTGATGTTATTGGCCCATTAATCTGTAGTTGTTTGATGTTGAACTAGATTGTATCTCCAGCCATTTTGACTGTGCAGCTACAGGACTCTGGTTGAGGCTTCTCTTAAAATAGTGTTCTAGCATGGAATTGGTGTTACTTTCATACCAAATGGGCAGAACAAGCCAGAGAAACATAAGAAAAATGGCAAGTCGAGGTATCACAACTCCCACTCATGATAATCAGGTGACAGAACAGTTAATGAATGATCCAGAGGAGAGTTCCCCAAAAGCTCTACAAACACTACTAGTAAACATGGTGAATGAAAAGATTGAAAGCCTGCAAAGGACTCAGTGTGATAGGGAAGCGAGATTAAGCTAACCAAAGATTAATACAGGAAGTTTGCGAGCATGATGAGGTTAACCAAAAGTTAGTACAGGCATCTGGAGAGCATGAGGAAGCTAATCAAAGATGAATACAGAAATTGTGTGAGTAGGCTGAGAACAGTCAAAGAGTAATACAGGAATTGCGTGAGTGAGAGGAAGCTAATCAAAGAGTAACACAAGATTTGCATGAGCAGGATGAGAATAGTAAAGATCAATAAAGGTATTCATGGAATACATAAACTGACAGCTGAAGTAATCCAAGAAGGCCACAAAAGAAATGTTTAATGGAGCCCATCAGAAGGAAAGGGAATCCAATGAAACCATAGCCAATCAACTAATGGATTTCAGAATAAACACTGAACACCAAATTAAGGAAGTACAGAAGTCCATACAAGATCTAAAATAAAGCTCCAACAAAGAATTTGAAGCCATCAAAGCTGACCAATTAGAAGGTAAGGAAATAAAAAAGCAAAGTAGAAAGTCTTGACAGTAGATTAGACCATGCAGAAGATTGAATGTCTGGGATTGAAGACAGACTAGATATTATAGAGAAAGAACATACAACTATCCAACACAAATACAAGAAGTATGATAGATCTATTCAACATTTAGAAGACACCATCAAATCCCTAATCTAAGGATAATGGGTGTAGAGGGACACCTAGAGTCAAGTTAATGGTCTAGGAAATTTATTTAACAGGATCCTAGCACAGAATTCCCAAACAAGCAAAAAGATAGGCCTATTCAGATGCAAGAAGCTTTTAGAACCCCAAATAGACCAGACCAAAACAGGACATCCCACCATCACATTATAATCCACACAGGATGAATTCAGACCAAGGAAAGGATCCTTAAAGCTGTCAAGGAGAAAAGATCAATTACCTATAAAGGTAAACCTATTAGAATAACCTCAGATTTCTCAGCAGAGGCAATTAAAGGCAATTATAATCCACACAGAATCAATTCAGACCAAGGAAATGATTCTTAAAGCTGTCAAGGAGAAAAGATCAATCACCTATAAAGGGAAACCAATTAGAATAACCTGAGCTTTCTCAGCAGAGGCAATTAAAGCAAGAAAATCCTGGAATGATACATGCCACACCCTGAAGACAAACAACTATCAACCAAGAATAGCGTACCCAGCAAAACTCTCCTTCATAATGGAAGACCGAATAAAAACCTTCCATAGCAAAGAAAAACTGAAACAATGTATCTCAACCAAACCAGCCCTACAAAAAATACTTAAAGATGTCCTACACATAGAAAACCAACAAGGGCAAAATAAAGGACAAGAAACTGGACCCAAACTGAGAATTCAAGAACCACAGAAAGAACCCAGATGTTGCAGCCCCCAAAGAAGGTGGATAACATGGCAGGAACTTCCAAACACCTCTCAGTCCTAACTCTCAATATTAGTGGACCTAACTTTCCAATTAAGCATCATAGACTATCTAGTTAGATTTAAAAGCAAGATCCTTCTATATCCTCCCTTCAAGAGTCAAACCTTGCTCATAAAACCATATTCTGAAAGTGAAAGGCTGAAATAAAATCTACCAAGCAAATGGCCCACATAAACAGGCAGGAGTTGAAATCCTAATATCAGATAAAATAGACTTCAAATTAAAATTAGTGAGAAGAAATAAAGAAGGTCACTACATACTAATTAAATGATCTCTCCTTCAGGAGGATACTACAATTCTAAATATCTATTCACCAAACAATGGAGCACCCAAATTTATCTAAGAAACACTAGTTTCCCTCAACTCTCACATAGATCCAAAAGACATGAATTGTTGGGAACTTTAAAACACCACAAACCCCACTAGATAGATCAAATCGGCAAAAACTCAATAGAGAAACTGCAGATCTATACAACTGCATAGATCAACTACATTTAACAGACTTTCTACTGAATATTTTACCCAGCATCATCAGAATACACGTTCTTCTCAGTAGCACAAGGAACATTTTCCAAAATAGACCACATTTTAGGTCACAAAGCAAACTTGTCCAAATTCATAAACATTGATTTTATGCCCTGCATTCCCTCAGACCACAAGGGAATAAAATTAGAACTCAACACCAAAAGCCACCAAAGAAAGTCCTGTAACACATGGAGGCTGAACAACATACTGTTGAATCACAAGTGGGTCATGGAAGAGATTAGAATGGAAATTCAAATGTTCATGATATTCAACAAAAATGAACACACAAATTACCAGCTCCTCTGGAACACAGCAAAGGTAGTACTCAGAGGCAAGTTTATAGCTCTGAGCTCCTACATCAACAAATTGGAGAGATCTGAAAGCAACAATTTAATGAGACATCTGAACCTCCTTGAAAAAGAGCAGCAAGATAAACCCCAATCTAGCAGATGTAAAGAAATAATTAAAATTAGATCAGAATCAAATGAATTAGAATTAGAATCCAAAAATAACATAGAAAGAACCAACAAACAAAGTGTTGGTTCTTTGAAAACAATTGACAAAATTGACAAACCCTTAGCAAATCTTATCAGAAGAAGAGAATACACCCAAATAAACAAACTCAGAGAAGAGAATGGAAACATCACCAGAGAAACAACCAAGATTCAGAACATTATAAGGGAATATTCTCAAACCTTTATGCTAGTAAGTTTGAGAATCTGGAAAAAATGGACGATTTCCTAGCAAATATCGACATGCCAAAACTCAACCAACATGAGTTAAACCAACTTAACAGACCCATATCAAGCATTAAAATAGAAATGGCAATAAGAGAACTCCCATCTAAGAAAAGTCAGGACCAGATGGATATACAGCAGAATTCTACAAGTCCTTCAAAGCAGAACTCCTCCAACTCTTCAATGAAATTGAAAGAGAAAGTTCACTACAGAACTCTTTCTATGAAGCCATCATAACCCTCATCCCCAAACCAGGCATCAAAGAAAGAACTGTAGCCCCATTTCTTTGATGAACATCGATGCAAAACTTCTCAACAAAATTTTGGCCAATCGACTTCAACAATTCATCCAAAAAATCATACACCACGACCAAACAGGGATGCAAAGCTAGTTCAATATATACAAATCAATTAATATAATTCATCATATCAACAAGAACAAGGATAAGAAACACCTGGTTATCTCAATAGATGCAGAAAAAGCATTTGACAAGATCTAACTCCATTTTATGATGAAGGTTCTGGAAAAACTAGGAATCCAGAAAACATTCCTCAATACAATAAAGGCTATATATGACAAACCTACGGCCAGCATTATACTTAATGGTGAAAAACTGAAGCCATTTCCTCTAAACTTAGGAATGAGACAAGGATGTCCACTCTCTCCACTGCTCTTCAATTTAGTATTAGAATGCCTAGCTACAGCAATAAGAGAAGATGCAAACATAAAGGGGATCCATATATGGAAAGATGAAGTAAAACTCTCCCTCTTTGCAGATGACATGATTTTGTATTTAAAGAATCCCATGGAATCCACTCCCAAATTACTTGAGCTAATTCAAAACTTTGGCAAAGTAGCAGGGTATAAAATTAACCCTCAAAAATCAATGGTTTTTCTGTATTCCAACAATGAGAAGGGCACGGCTGAAATCAGAAAAGCAACTCCTTTTGTAATAGCCCCACAAATAATAATATATCTAGGAATTAATTAAAGAAGTGAAGGACTTCTACAATGAAAACTTTAAAAACCTGAAAGAAGAAATCAAAGCAGAACTGAGGAAGTAGAAAAACCTCCCATGCTCCTGGAATGGGAGGATTAATATCGTGAAAACGGCTATACTTCCCAAGGCTATCTACAAACTCAATGAGATAACTATGACTATTCCAACCTTATTCTTCAATGAAATAGAAGAAGCAACCAAATACTTCATATGGAACAATAAAAGACCCCAAATAGCAAAAATAATCCTTAGCAGAAAGAAGAGTGCTGGAGGAATATCAATACCAAATTTCAAACTCTGCTACAAAGCCATAGTAATCAAAACAGCTTGGTACTGGCACAAGAACAGACCTGAGGAACAATGGAATAGAATTGAAAACCCAGAAATGAACCCACAGACCTATAGTCACCTAATTCTTCAGTAAGGGAACTAAAAAATAGAATAGTAAATGCTGCTGGTAAAATTGGTTAATCACCTGTAGAAAACTAAAATTAGAACCTTATATATCACCCTGCATCAGAATCAACTTCAAATGGATTGAAGACCTCGAAGTCAAAGCAGACCCCCTGAAAACTTTACAGGAAGGAATAGGAGAAATTCTAGGGCTCCTTTGCACAGGCCAAAATTTTCTTAAAAGAGACCCAGAAACACAACAAATCAAAGAAAGGTTGGACAAATGGGATTGCATGACGCTGCAGAGCTTCTGCAAGGCAAAGGACATAGCTAACAAGATCAATAGAAAGTCCACAGACTGGGAGAAGACCTTCACTAACATATAATAGACAAGGATCTCATATCTAAAATATACCTGGAACTCAAAAAATTAAATCTCCCAACAACAAATCCTCAAAGAACAACTGCCTGATTAATAAGTGGGGTAAAGACTTAAAGAGAAACTTCTCTGAAGAGGAAATAAGAATGACCAATAGACAACCTCTAGCCATAGAGAAATGTAAATCAGAACAACAGTGAGATTCCACCTCACCCCAGTTAGAATGGCTAGAATCAAGAACTCTAATAACAATAGATCCTGGAGAGGATGTGGCCAGAAGGGAACCCTACTGGTGGTGGGGTGAGTGTAAACTTGTACAAGTACCTTGGAAAGCAGTATGGAGGTTCCTCAAAAGACTCCACATAGAGCTCTCCTCTGACCCAGCAATCCCACTTCTGGGCATTTACCCAAACGATCACATACAAGGCCAAAATAAGGTTACCAGCATAACCATGTTTATTGCAGCATAATTTACTATAGCTAAGATACACACACACACACACACACACACTTGCACACACACACGTGCACGCACGCACACATACACACACACACACACACACACACACACACCATGGATTTCTATGCCTCTGTCAGAAAGAATGACATTGCTCCATTTATTAGGAAATGGAAAGACTTGTAAAAAATTTATTAAGTGAAGTAAGCCAGGCCCAAAGAAACATAGGTCTCATGGTTTCCCTTATTTGCAATAACTAGTATATGTCTAGGACAAGCAGAAAAGGTCAACAGCTTTGTACATATGATCTGATAAGATGTTGTTAAGCAGGAAGGGAAACGAGTGGCTTTTTCTTTCTTGCTATTGTTTCTAAAATATATATAATGTATCATGTGATTTTTTGGTTTCTTTGTATGTTCCTTCCCCATGGTATAACCTTTGTTTTCACTGTATTTGATATTGGTGCCCTGCATCTTGTATATACACTTCTTTAATTTGGGGAGGTGAAAGGAAAAAACAAAATGCTTAAATAAGGATACAGGTTGACCCTTTGTAACAATGAGATGTACAAAACACTATGTTGAAAACAAACTTTACAGTTTAGATGAGGTAGGGTGGGTGTAGTTGTGGAGGTGGGAGGAAAGGGATGATAGGGGAAAAACAAAGGAGGAGGAAACAATGCCTGATAGAAAATGTAGTCATTACCTTGCTCATGCAACTGTATATTTTATATTTTTATAATAAATAACATATTTAATAAAAAGCTAGCCTGGGTAGGAAAGTCTGTGAGACTCTTATCTCCAATAAAACCAGCAGAAAACCTGAAGTGGCACTGTGGCTCAAGTGGTAGAGTGCTAGCCTTGAGCTGAAGAGCTGAGGGACAACACCTAAGCCCAGAGTTGAAAAGTTTCTTTAAAAAATTTCTAGTTCAATTTTTAAAATTAATTATTCATCTACCCAGCCTTTCTATTTGTTCTTGACTTAACCTTTGTAGATTAAATATTTTTCAGTATTTACTCACTTTCCCTAGGTTGTCTAGTTGGTTGGTTTATAGTTATTCATAACAATCATTTATGATATCTTTATTTCTGAGGCAACCATTTTACTGTCTTTAATTTTCATTTTATCCATTTTATATTTTATTTTATTTATTTATTTACTCATTTAATTTCACATAGCCAAAGATTTGTCCATTGTGTTCATTAAAAATTCATAGTTTTGCTGATTTTTTCAAATTGATTTTTATATATTTCTGCTGTTATGTCTGCAATTTTTTGAGCAGTTGAGTTTAGTTTATTTCTTTTTTCTTTCTTAATTTATAAGCTTAAATTGTTTATTTGAGATCTTGCTCTTTTCTAAATATAGTTTATCACTAGAAATTACACTCCTAGAACTACTTTTACTATATCCCAAAGGTTTTAGAATGTTGTGTTTCATTTTTGTTTGTCTCAAGAGATTTAGTGGCATTGAGCAACATGCTGCAGCTGGGATTTAATGCTTTAGTAGACTTTTGATATTCTTAATGTTTTTTTATCTTTGGATTTGTGTGCTGTAAGTGGAAGCTCCTGAGACAAGTCATCATACTCTGGGGGCTGGCAATCTCAGCTCATGCCAGACCTCGCTTCCTGCTACCTTCCTGACTCTTTAGGATGGCTACTAGTTCTTCATTACCTACAGGCCCCAATCTACCTGGCAATAGTTGCCACCACTCACTGCCACCCAAGGGCATGGGTACGTATTGAGGGGAAGTGGAATCATGTTCTGATTTCCATGGTCTAGGTGCAGGTGTTGGGGGTGGTGGTGGCTGTGCTAGGATGCTGGAATTTCTGCCTTGAGTTGGTGGCACTGTGGAGCTTTTAGTTGACAATATAGTGAGGGTCTTTAAATCTATTCTATAGAACATTTATTAGCATAAATTAATTATACAAATTAATTTAATTCTGATATTGACATATTTATGCTTGATGATGCCTATAATGTGGTCAAATACATGCCATCTGTATTCATCTATATTACTCTTTCTTAAGCTTTTCCTTCCTTCCTTTTAACAAGGTTTGGTGGGTTTCATTATACTGTTTTCACGTATATATGTATATACTATATACCTGTTATATATAGTGTACTTCTATAAAACTCACTCCCAGTTAACAACTCCATTTCCCCTACTTCCACCTGCTGATCCCCCCTTTCAAGCATTCTCCTTTTACAATCATGACATATTATATTTATTTTAGGGCTACATTCAACAAACAAACAAAAATTTGATTATTTGTCTTTTTGGGCCTGACATCTCAAATAACAACATGATCCCCAATCCTATTTGTTTTCTGGAATAAAAACACTCAATTGTATATATGTACCATGTTTTCTTCATCTAGTTATTGGTTGTTGGGCATTTCAGCTAGTTCTGTATCTTGGCTATTATAAGTAGTACTGTACAATGATATACAATTATCTCTCTTGTATGTTAACATATTCCTTTGGCTTGATGTACAAGAATGGAATAGCATGATCATATAATAGTTCTATTTTTGTTTTCTTGATTTGCATTGTAGACAAATTAATTTACATTTGTACCAACATTGTGTTAAGTACCTATTCTTTTTTAAAAAAAGATCAATCACTTTTTTCAGTACTTGGTTTAATCTCAGGACCTTATGCTTGCTAGGCAGGCATTCTACTACTAAGCCATGTCTCCAGCCCTCCTTTGTTCTGATTATTTCTGAACTAGAGTCTTGCTGTCTATCCAGGCATATGCCTAGGCTGTGATCTTTCTCTAATTTTTCACATTTCCTCATAGTTAGATGATAGCCACCATACCCAGGCTCTTCAGTTGAGATGGTCTCATAGATTTTTCTGCCTGGGTTTGCATGGAACTATGATCCTCCTACTCTCAACCTCCTCAGACAACAGACATAAAACAATAGCTAAGATAATAGGCATGTACCACCATGACCAGTAATTGGTTGAGCAGTGGTCTTGCAATTTTTTCCCTAGGCTAGCCTGGAACTGTGATTTTCCCATTGTCAGCCTCCCAAGTAGCTAGAAGTGGCATGAACCACTGGTGTCCAATTTTAATTGCCTCTTCATGTGTAGGCTGCAGTCCTTGAGCATAGCCTTTTGATTAAATATTGGCACAGACGTCATATAAGATGTAGAGCTAACTTCCATACCATCACTATAATAAGTCAGTTTCTCCTTTTGCATGTGCACTGGATCTTGCAAATTATGTTAGCTTGCAATCTCAGTTTCTCTGAAGCATTCATTTGGTACTGAATCTGCATTGCTGCAAATTTTCAGGCCACATGTAAATCTGATTTGCATTTATAGTTTCTAAGTTTGAACACATTGATATGGAGACCTGAGGTGAAGAGCTCAATGGCTACTTCTGTGAGGAGAGTGGCTGCCAAGACTCCAAGAAGTCAGAGCCTGATGACATGGCTCACCTTTTGATTTCTCCTCACTTGATCAATTCATTTACCTGTCAGCTTTCTCCAATGCATGACAACATCACCTCCTTCAAGAGAGACACTTAGCATCATTAGCTGCAATGATTGCATACTAATAAGACTTTATTGCTACCCATAAAATATATACTTTGCTAGATGCCACAAAGCAGCCTGTCCTAAATAAGAGGAGCCTAACATTGCCTGACAGAATAAATGGATGGGATACATTTTGTAAAGCATTATCTTTCATTTTTATGTTGTTTGTTGACACTCTCATTTCCTGAGTTGTACGGCACATCATTAGTGTGGTTTCTGGGCAATTTTCATAATGTAGCAAGAACACAGCACGTTCCAAAAGCACTGGACTAATTTTCTTAGATTAGTTTTGGTAATATCCCTGGTGAATCAGTAGCTGTATCTGTTCTACTGTAGAACCCTAGTGACCTACCTGAACAGGAAGGGGGTTGTAACGACTGAGCATGTGCCAATAGTGTGAACCTCTGGAAAATTCCTTCTACAGTTAGGGTCTTTTTTGTGGGTTGGGGGTTATTCCATATGAATCCTAATGCTTATCGTTAGTGTGATATTTTCATTACCAACCTGTTATTCTTTCTTATTTCTGTTATGTTGAACATTGTTTTAGGCTATATTTAGGTAATAGAGGTTTAAATTAAAATGACATTAACATGTCAATAGGCTTCTTAACCTAAAATTTAAAAGTTCCCCCAGTAAAGATTATAGTAAAATTATAAGGCATTAATTTCAAAGGCATCTAGTTAAAAACTTAGCTGTAAAGAATTTTAGTAAAGGTTTACACTGCCACTAAAAATAGAAAAGACAAAAAAGAAGGAAACAACAAATATGTAACATAGATCGTAAAGCATGAAAGGATGAAAGGATCCTGAGAGATGAAACACAGACAAGGTAAGTCCTACAATTGTCTGAACTCACTATGTTAAGTTTCTGGATGGAGATACAGAGGGGATAGACAGGTGGGGCTTGTCAGGCATCCTGGTGAGAAGAGCTGAGAATCTCAGGAAACCAAGTTTTAGGAGAAAGTTTTCTGGTGAAGACAACAGTGAAGGGAGAGTCATGCATAGAGAACCAGAGACATTCAAGTTTGCTTTGAGCTTCAGTATCCATCCATATCTGTAAGGAACTACAAGAGACCTGGGAAGGAGGAACAGAAGGGACTGGAGATAACAGAGCCCTGTTTCTACCTATCTGTATTTTTTTTAAAAAAACCCTTTTTTTATCATATAATACAGGTAAGGAGAGTTACTTCTGCTGAGTTGAGGAGGTGGTGACATTTACAACATATACAAAACATATATAAAAGCTTGGACTCTGCATTAGGCTATGTCTGTGTTGATTCCACCATGGAAAACTTAAGATTCTTGCCAGGAAAGTTGCTTTGCCAAGCCGCAGTTTCCTGAAAAATGTAAAATGAAAGTGCTGATCCTGGAATCTTCCCTGAAGGGTGACATGGAAGATTAAATGCTAACCTTCATGGAACTTATTGCCTGCCAATGGATGAGGGTGTTTCAAACCTCTGAATCTTTGGTAGCCCTTAGATCTACCTCCCAGACAGACATTAGTTTTATAGGGATAGATTACAGGTTGATCATGGCTTTTCCAGTGGGTTTTGCCCTGGAGAGGCAGTAAATTAGTAGCAATGGCTATAAGCTAGGCTGCAAGGCTTATGCTTAACACACGTATTTGTCCTCTTAGGGCCTAAGTGCCAGGAACTCTATCTTAGATAGCCAAAGTGAACCTAAATGTTTGTTTCTTCTCCATGGTCTCCCATTAGCCTTTCTTGTGGTGAGAGTTTGGAAGTGATTGTAGATCTTCCAGGCAGTCCAAGTGTTTTTAGTGTAATTAGAAACTTACTTTCATTCCCCTACTAATTGTTCTGGATATTTATGCTTTTCTTTTATTTCCCTTGCTTTTAGTAGTAAGTCTCTCAACTCACTTAACCACATACCTTTTTAGGAACTAGAAAGCAATACATTTTTCAGGACAATGCTGTAAAATGTATACAGTAGAATACCTAAGGCTATAATGGAAACCGATTACAAAGGAACAGGACAGCAAAAAGTCTAATGAGAACTCTAATTTTGAAATAATAATACATGTAAATATTCTAAGTGTCTTTAATAATTGTAGTATGAAATTATGTGATTTCTGTTTCAATGAGTTTGGGTGTGATGGTGACAGATAATAGTAAATTTTATAGTATTTTATGGGTATATATACATATTTGGAGCACATGATAATCAATTGGTCATTTATGAAAATAAAGGTATAAATTTTCCTCATTCAAGTTCATAGAATTCTTTATTTTATTTTATTGTAAAGATACTGTACAGAGAGGTTACAGTTACATGAATAAGGTAATGAGTATATTTCTTGTAGAACATTGTTACCCACTCCTTTGTTTTTCTCCAACTATCCCTTCCCTCCCTACTACCCACTCACCCTGAAGTTGTAAAGTTAATTTCCAACATAGTGTCTCCTGAATATCATTGTTGCATGGGTCATCCTTTGTCCTTGTTTTAGCAATTTTTTATTCCCCTTCCCTTCCTTAAATCATATAAATGTATATACAAGATGCAGGGTACCAGAATCAAAGACAGTGAGTGCCAGAGATAAACCAATGGAAAAAGAAAATAAAAAGAAAGAACTAGATACAGTATATTGGTGACAACAAGGTTAACAATCCCCAAAAGACATGTTGTTTCCATGTATTGGAGTTCATTTCAATTAGCATCATTTTATATTGTCATAGGTACATAGCTATTGATCTATTATGATTCCCTGACAGTACTATCCTAGATATATACTTATTATTACAAATGAGGGAAACCGTGGGGCCTATGTCTCTTTGGGTCTGGCTTACTTCACTTAATATGACTTTTTCAAGTCTTTCCATTTCCTTATGAAAGGGGCAATGTCATTCTTTCTTATAGAAGCATAAAATTCCATAGTGTATATATACCACATTTTCTTGATCCAGTCATCAATTGAAGGGCATTTTGGGTTGGTTCCGTATCTTAGCTGGAAGCTCACTCCTGTAATCCTAGCTACTCAGGAAGCTGAGATCTTTAGATTGCAGTTCAAAGCCAGCCCAGGCAGAAAGTCTGTGAGACTCTTATCTTCAATTAACCACCAGAATACCGGAAGTGGTGCTGTAGCTCAAGTGGTAAAGCGCTTGCCTTGAGCTGAAGAACTCAGGGATAGCACCCAAGCCCAGAGTTCAAGCCCCATGACTGACCAAAAGAAAGAAAGAAAGAAAGAAAAACAGAAAGAGATGTTAGATACATAGTGAACATGAATGGATCTAAAGTGTCAGGGGTGTCATGGAATGTTGCTGCCTTAGAGAATGCTGCTTTTCTTTCCCTTTTTCTTTTTGTGCTGATCCTAAGGCTCAAACTCAGGGCCTCATCACCTCCCTTGGTTTTCTCACTCATTTCTGGTACTTTGCCACTTTGGCCATACCTCCAGTTAGGACTTTTTGCTGGTTAGTCAGAGATAAGAGTCTGAGGTGTTGTCTTCCTGGGCTGGCTTTGAACTTTGATCCTCAGATCTCCTGGGAACGAGGATTATAGGTGTGAGATATCAGCACCTGGCTTTTCTTTGTTTTTAATACAAAGGAGGAACCATATGGCCCAATGATTTGATCACAGTCCTTTTACTGTGTCTTGTGAGGTGTGCAGAGCACAAGGGCTCTCAGCTAGCTTTCTAGCAGACTATGTGTGAAAATGGTTATGATAAAATCCTGGCTCTGGTATCTAAATGGAGAAATGGTGTAGATACTCGTTTTCAAAAAAAGTCTAAAGACAGAGTAATAAATTTTGCATTGAAGAACAGTACCTGCACACACTTAAGACATTCGTAGACTACTCATATACATGTATTCTTATAACTGAAACAATTTGGCAAGATGGTACTTACAATGTGGGATGTGTTCTGATCTACTGTATTCTATTCCATTGTTTGTTTTCATTAGAATATGCTAAAGTGATTTTGTGACTCAGTTATGGGTTGGGTTCCTGTTTGAAAAGCCCAGATTCTGAGGATCTGAAATTAAATATATCACAAAAGCACTAGGGCCCTCTTTACAAAGTGAAAATCACTAGGTCCATGAAGGAAAGAGAGTTGGAGGGGATTTAAGGTGCCTTCTTTTTCATTAGCCTCAGGTTTTCTTCTGTATAGACTGGCTGTCTCAGCTAAGCATTTGGAAGCTTCCCATGACTTCCAACATGGTCTGTGTATTTTGATTAAATAACTAAGCCTTTTGAGTCTCTTGCTAGTGAGTCTCTTCTGATGATTGCATTTGTTTTGGTATCACTACAATCTACATAAGCCTTTTGTTCTCTCTGTATTTTTTTGTTGGTGGTAGTAGTGGTGGTCCTGGGGCTTGAACACTGGGTCTGGGTGTTGTCCCTGAGCTTTTCAGCTCAAGGCAAGTGCTTTACCATTTGAGCCACAACACTGCTTCTGGTTTTCTGGTGGTTACTTGGAGAAAAGAGTCTCATGGACTTTCCTTGTCTGGACTGGCTTTGAACAGAGATCCTCAGATCTCAGCCTCCTGAGTAGCTAGGATTACAGACATGAGCCACCCATGCCCAGCACCTTTTGTTCTCTTGAGTTCTATGTCAGTTTGCATATTTCAGTTTCTTCTTGTCTTGGAATCTCATGGCTTCCCACATGGACTGAGTATTACTACTCTTTTCAGTCACAGATGAATCTTAGGCCTTGTCCACATTCAGTTCTGTGAGAGGGTATAGATACCTGAAAAATACAAATGTTACTGGATTCACTGCTAATATGCTACAACCATTGTGGGATATCTTCAAGACTTATTACAAAGAGGGGGTTTAGGAAGTCAGAGAGTTTCAGTTGATATTGGAAGTTGGATGTTTGGAAAACTTTACTATTGTAACAATTTTGTTCTTCTGAGGCATTGATGAGATGGAATTTGATATGGGTAGTGTTATTAAGCATGAGTACGAGTGGATGAGCAGAGGATTAAAGCAAGAGGAGCAAAGCAAAGAAGGGCAGAAGGAGGACATTGAAATGTATTATAGGCATGACTAAGCCATGCGCAATTCCAGGGGGTGCTCTGGTACACCGTCTGCCCATCAGAGCAATGGAGGCAGGGATGAAGTTTGAGTAACTTCATACCCCTGCCTCAGTCCCTTGTTGTTAACTGCATTTTCTGTGTGTGTCTTGAAGTAAGCGATTCTATAGCTGAAGTATTCTCTGAAGTAGGTGATGCCTGGAGTATCATGTCATCCCTTGAAAGGGTTCTGGTGACACATGTCTATCTTAGCTAGTTAGTAATGATTGAAATTGAACTTGAGGTTAATCAGTTGCAAATGGAAGGACCTTTCCTCCTCCTTTCCTCCCTTCCTCTTTCTCTTCCCCTTCTTTCTTTCAATAGCACATTTTTATTGGGTACTTTCTACTGGCCAGAACTGTTTTAAATGTTAAGGATTCAGTATTTAGAGGATAAGAACAAGAGAAGAAAAATATTCCTGCCTTTAGGGAAATTACATTATAGTTGGAGAAGGGGTGGGAGGTAAACTGTAAACAAAGAAATACACAGCATATTGGATGATGATTAAGTGCTATGCTGAAAATAAAACAGGAGAGGCAGAAAGAAGTGTGTGTGAGTGCATGTGTGCTAGTGTGTGTGTGTGTGTGTGTGTGTGTGCATGCAAGAGAAGGAGTTGGAAGAGGAGAAAGAATAGGATAGTGGGTATTGCTACTAAAGACAGAAGCTTCACAGAACTTCAAAGAGAGGGAAGGAACATATCATGTGGATGTGTAAAGAATCATGTCAAACAGAGGAATCTGTCAGTGCAAAGGCCTGAGGCAGGAACTCACCTCATGTGTTCTTTTCACAGCATTGCCTTCAAATTTTTGTATACAATACAACATCCAGCACAGGCTTGGCACAGAATGGAGTGTTTTCCAACTTCACTTACTTGTGTACCACTGTGATCATTTTTATAGTATGACTGTACCATCTGGACTGTTATTTAATTAGATTTATATTTAATTAAATTCTCTTTTCACAGTTAAGTACATTTATTTTAAAAGGAGTTTTGTTTTGTGGAATAAATGAAGACAACTGCTATGGTTCAGATAGGGTTCTGTTTCCCCCATTGTGACTTGCATTTATTTTAATCCCCCATAGTGAGATGTTAAAATAATAAAAACAATTTAGACTTGAAGCTTATTGAAGATGACAAGGGTTATTTAAGGTTATTCGGATGGTGGCACCATGACTGAATGCTGGTGTCTTTATAGAAGAGGAAGAAAGATCAGAAGAGCTATATTCCTGTATACTTTTTGTTTCTCTCCATTAAGGCCCTGTGCCAGCTTGGGACTCTGCCATCAGGATACCATTTACAGATGTAGATTTGACCTTGTACTTCCAGAACCATGATGCAAAATAAACCTCCATTCTTTGGAACATATTGTATCTATGATATTATGTTATTGGCAATACAAGGCACCAATACAACCAACAAAATACACTAACACAGCCAGCAACATGAGAACAAAGGTTATTTATTCACGGGTCACCATATGGAGGGAGTCAGCCATTGTCCCTTGCATTTGGCAGAGTTCCACTGGCACACAGAGGAGTGGGAAAGTAGAAAACAGGATCAGCTTCAGGTGTGACCTAAATGGCATAGGGAAGATGTAGGGGACTGACTAGAAGCAGGATAATGTATGAGATTGGTTAGGAGAGTATATTTGGCTTTCAGGATAATGTATGAGATTGGTTAGGAGAGTATATTTGGCTTTCTGTCTTTGGTCCCTTTTTGGTTGAAAGTGAGGTAAAATGGAGATGTTAGTTGTTAATACTTTCTTGTCAATTTAGGCCTATTGTTTACAGAGTTATTGTTTGGCCTTCTGAAATGGTTGATAGAGATATTAATCTGGCTTCCTACAAGTCTGACTTATAGACCATAGGATGGCCTCCTGACTTATAGACACTGTAGATAATAGATTGGCCTCTAGATTGGCTGCTGTAGATAGTGGATTGAAGTTTTATTTTAATAGATGGTCAGACATTGTCAGTTTGTATATTCAGTTATTCAGTCCTATTTCTTTAAAACACAAAGCTTGTATCACTTAGAATGTTACCTGTACTTTGAAGTAGCTATAGAAACAAGTAAACACATAACGTATGCACACACATACTAGCCAATATACAACTAACTATTAAAAATGTTTTCCATGTGCAACTAAAAATAATCTTATTCATTGTTAGAGGGTACACCAAGAGGGCTATGTACTACAGTTTGTGGAACACTGAATTTTAGATTCTTAATATAAATTAAACCTTTATACAACCCTATTCTATGGGGTAACAAGTATTGGGTATATTTCTCTTGAATGTGTGTCTATTTGTGTGTGTATGTGTTTGTGTTTCCCTAATATTTCTCATCTCCCATGAAGATTAACATGTCACATCATCAACTTATTCCTTATATAGAGAGTTGGCCTAAAAATATTTTCTCTAATTGGTTGTTTCCATATGATCATAGGAGATTATCTAGTGACAAGAAGAAGTGGGTTGATACTTCAGGAAGCCAGAGTGATTGCTCAGGAGCATTTCATGTTGGATGTCAGGGACAAAGGATGGACATGAAGATGAATGGGTGACAGAGAAAATTATCTTACAAGTTGTAGAAACTCGAATCCACAGTCCTTGGGACCATATTATTTCAATTGAGAAAGAAATGATCACTTTTTCCAGTCCTATTTTGCCCAATTTCCACAAATAAAACCTGTGTGTATGCACATATAGAATGTGCTTATTCATTTAGTCTAATGCCATTTTGTGTTTATGCTCCCCAATTGCTGTGGATTCCTTGAACTAGAATTACAATCTATCTTATACATCCGTGGGCTCTAGCCTATTAGTCCTCATTTTGCCAGAGAATAGCACTCAGCAAATGTCAAATAAATTAGCAAAACAGTCTTCAAGGGCTTTGCATATTTACTTAAGCACTACAATTGCAGTTCTTGAGCTGGTGGAAGTAATGGCTAACAGTGTCTATGTCATTCTCTCACAAGCAAATGGGTCCCTATTTAACAATTAATGGTCAGGTGAAAAGAGAGAGTGGAGGATTCTTTGGCTCCCAAGCTCATAATTTAACACTACGATTTGTAGACAGTTGCCTGAAATGAGGCACACTCTGTGATCTCTGCATGATGAATGACCTTACTCTTTAATTGTGGAGGTTTGCTTTCGCAAACATAAGAAATGAGACATTTGATGGAGAATTCTGACCAAGACTTCCAGTATCTGCCACAAGTGAGACTGGCTCTTCTTGTTTTCACATTCTAAAAAACAAGAAAGATGCTCTCTGACTGCTTTCTTTTTCTCTAAGTGGTCATGTTTTTGGTAGTCCTGGGTTGTCACATTAACTGTATGCTTAAAATAACCTGTATATATTTCCCTAACAATGTGTAATAGGTCTAATTGAATACATATTTTTCAATGCTTTTTGCATTCCCATGTGAAAGTTATTTTAAAGGATTCTCTAAGAAGTTACCCATTAATTTTTTCACAAGTTTTAACAATAATATAGAAAAACTTCATCAAAATGAAAATGTGAACTTGTTCAGGGATATTGTGTCATCCTTACTTCTCTTAGCTGATGAAGGTCTAGAAGTAGACATTGCCTTTTAAAGAAGTGAAATTGATGTCATATTAGATCTAACCAAATGAGCCATCTTCTGGGTAGTGATAAGTTTTCTGATCTGCAAGTAACCATGTGGATCTATGTTTAAATGACTTCATCTCCTGGAATCTTGAGATCTCAAGGGAAACTTTTTTTCCTGAGAAATTAGACTCTGAAATTTATTCCACAATGCATTGGCAACAGTAGTTTATTTTGGGGTTAGTTGTGGTTATGATCTAGGTAGGGTGATAAGTTGACATTTATTCAGAACTTGACCTTTGGTTAAGCTTCTGTAAGTACCATGGCCACATCTGGCCAACATTGTGTTCATATTAACTATGAATGCTAGAAATCAGGTTTCAAGTTGGTGTGTTAATGAGCACCTGTAATACTAGAGCTCAGAAGCTGAGGTAGAAATAAATTTTTCATAGGATGAATTAGTATCTAGTTAATCAGCAAAATGGCACAGTGAATTTCACAAATGGCCCCTCATTAGCCCCTGAAATTAATATATTTATGATTGTTTGACATAGTCAAAATGTTCTAGAGACTTTTACCAGTACCACATGAAGAAGTCATATAAAAACTACCAAGCCTTGTAGCCTTGGACAGAGGAAACATGGCATATCTATGAACAGTCCTTGTCCAATCAGTGTGTCAGAGGACTTTACAACCTGGTTCTGGCTCCAGGGTGAGTGAGAAACTTTGCCTCTGAAATGCTATTACATGTGCCTCAAGTGAACTTTCATGCAAGTTGATGTTGGAGCACCTAAAAAGAGAATTGAGGCTTCGTTGTGAATATAGCACAATCTATGTAAAATGCTTTGTGCCTCTTTTGTCAATAAGTGTTTAGCGAAAACATATATAATTTATGTAAAACACATAAAATTTATAACATAGATTAAATTATATAAATATAAAATTTGCTTGAGATTTACTTTCATTACAATCTGGTGGTGGAAATAGTCTTTGTTTACTTGCTTTGTTTACTTATCTGAAGACGTCTCATCCCTTTTTTTACTTATTATAAAGAACCCAAGAGTTATGCATGGTCAAATAATTAGCTACACTTAGTTTTTTCGGACATCTATTTCTCAAATTTCTTGTATGAATCAGATTGTAGAGAGATGGGGCTACTAAGAAATATATATTAAGAGATTTCTTGCAAGGAGTCGGCTTGTGTGACTTTGGAATTTGACAGGTCCAAATGTGCAGGGCATAGAGCTAGGAAACCACAAGCTGGAACTCCCTAACATGGCTGGAAGTTGCTATTCAGAGGGGTAGTATCTTCTTCAGGGAAGCCTCAGTGGTACTGTATGGTCTTCCAAAGACTCGATCAGACCCACACAGGTTATGATGGTAATCTTCATTGTCTATAGTAAACCAGATATAGACTTTAATCACATCACAAAGTATTCTCATTGCAACACACAAATCAATATTTGATAGAAAACAACCAACCAACCCCAAAACAGTTCAGTAGTTTAGCCAAATTGAAACATCAAGAAGCCATCCCATCACTTTTTTGTTTTAACAGTAACCAAAGCAGGTTCTTGTTTAGCTCTCTTGCACAACTTTTTGCATATTTATGAAAATACTAACTAGTGTTTCTAAAGAGAATGTGCTAAGAAGCTTATCTTTAAAGCTTTATCTTTCTTGAAAACATATCTGGACTTGCAAGAATTCTTCCCCAGTCTGGCAGGAGAAAAGTGGAAAGGGCTTTCCTCTCAGAATACATTTTGCTGTGCAGATGGCACACTCTTCTATTCAGAGGGATGGGCAGAGGTACAGGCAGAGTTGAAGGCATTGAACTCCAGTTCCTTCATTTTGATCACTGGGACCACAGGCAGATGACTTAATCTGTTTGAGCTTTGATTCCTCATCTGTAGCAAAGAGTGAACACTTATCCTCAAGAATTGTTATGATGATCAGATATTGTATTGGTATAACTTACTATCATTATCATTAAGCTAGCAAGTGAACCCTTTGCTAAAGACTCTATTCAATAACTCTCCTCAAAACAACAACAAAATTAAATTAATGCATAGAGGAAGAAAATCCTTATGTTCAAACTTCTAACATTAATATTGTCCATATATTTATATGTTCCAAGAATATTTATTATTCATTTAGTAGTAATATATCCTTCAGGATATTAACTCATCTTTCTACTGTCTTTTGAGTTGAGGAATGTATTATTGGTCTTAAAAATGTCAGTCTCAAGAAAAGTATTTCTGAATTTCATTCTGACAAGCTCCTTTTGCCACTGTTATATGTTCATGGTCTTTTATTCATTTACTATAACCAGATTTATGTTAATGTTATGTCCATTCTATATTTTATTTTAATACTTAATATTATCAATGAGACAGTAAAATAAGCCAGGCCTTTCCTTATTGGCAGAATTTAATTCCTGATCCCCTAGAACCAGAGAGTACAGGCATTTTTAATTTCTGACTTTCTTGAAATCTAATATATTTCATGCTTCAGGCCCTAAGAGATGTGCAGTTGAGTTCTCTCATGAGTAGCAGGGAGAAAAAATAGAATTGGCAAAAGAAACACACTTTTTTTTTTGCAAAAGGCATTATACCTCAAAATATTTAACTAGTAAAGAAACACAGAAAACAAATTTACTGATTTTAGAAAAGTTTCTATACTGTTAGATTGGAGGATGAATCTTTCAGACAGGACTGCTTGAGATAAAGCTGCACACACAAATTTGTTTTATCGTCTGTCCCTTTCCTGGTTTTCTATCCTCCTACTAGCGATTGCTACTTCCTACATAGTCCTCAGGTTGGTTATCTCAGACAAGGTCCCAGAAGTCACAAGTGTTTTGCCCACGCAAGCTTAAAGAGAAAACAGCAGTCATTGAGTAGTCTTTCTCTCTCTCTCTCTCTCTCTCTTTCTTTCTTTCTGCACTCGGGTTTTTTTTTACCTCCCTCCCTCCCTCTCTTCCTCCCTCCTTCCCTTCCTCCCTTCCTCCCTTCCTCCCTTCCTCCCTCCCTTCCTCCCTTCCTTCCTTCTCTCTTTTTATTTCTCTCTTTCTCTCTCTTCCTCCTTTCTTCTTTCATTCCTTCTCTTCTTGATTTTGGTTCTACTGAAGTTTGAACTTAGGGCTTGGAGCTTACTAGGTAGGCACTCTACCTCTCCAGTTATGCCTTTAACTCTAACATTTCTCTTTTGCTTCAGGTTTTAAGCGATTACTGATGAAATGCTTTCATTAGGTATGCTACACCAAACACTGGGGTGCAGAGATGAAAAGGCATGTCCTTTGTCTATAGCAAGCTGTCTCAGGCCTTTCTCTGCTGCTATGACAGAATGCTGCAGGCTGAAAAATTGATAAAGAAAAATTTATTTAAAAAAATTGCTTTTCCCAATTCTGGAGGCTGGGAAGTCCAATATCAAAATTCTGGCATCTGAGGAAGACCTGCATGCTGGATGATAATCAGGTGGAGGTCCCACATGGCAATAGCAAGTGAGTGAGAGATCAGGAAGGCTGGAGCGAGAGGGTCAAGAAAGCCGAACTCACTTTGATAACAATCCAGACCCATTCCTTTTATAGTGACTGATGACTCCTCATGAGGATAGAGTCTTAGGGACCTAAGCATATTTTAATAGCCTTACCTCTCAATAATATTGCTACTTTGGCAGTTAAATTTCAATGTGAATTTTAGAGGGAACATTCAAACCATAGCATAAACTCACAGAATGAAGAGAAATGGAAAGTGGAAAACAGTGTTAACAGTTTGTGGGGGAAGCAGAACAGTGAAGTGGACTAGGGGAATCCATGATTCCAGGAGGTGCTGTATGAGCTGATTCTTTTTAAAAAATTGACACAGAAGATTATTATTTTCATTTAATATATCCAATTCTTTTTTAATATTTTATTTTTGAAGTAGTTGTAGAAAGGAGTTACTATTCATCAGAGCAGTTTATGAATGGGGGGCCTCTTGATGAATGTCACCCATTTTTTTCATTTTCATTCACCTCTCCCACCTCACTCCTTCCCTCACTTTTCTTTTTAGGTTATGTATTGAATTTTTTTTGCATTTAACAAAGCAATTTATGTACAGAATGTTTCTTGATCTGTGTTAGCCCTTCAACCAATCCCTTTCCTTATTTTTCTCAATTCTGTGGTACATACAGTGAATTCTCGTCTGCATTCTAATCCTTTCTAGTTCTTATTCCCATTTTATTGAAATATTTCTTTAAAATTGATAGTTTTTTTTTTCAGTTGGGAGGCTTGAACTCTGGGCCTGGGCACTGTCCCTCAGCTCTTCAGCTCAAGTGCTCTACCACTTGAGCCAAACACCACTTCCAGTTTTCTGGTGGTTTACTGGAGATAAGAGTCTCAAGACTTTCCTGTCTGGACTGGCTTTGAAGGGAGATCCTCAGATCTTTGCCTGATCTTCCTGAGTAGCTAGGATCACAGGCTTGATCCACTGGGGCCTGGCTTGATAGGATACTTATACATTGTTGAAACTAAAGGTACAAAAGTGTTTCAATTCAACATGTCAGTTTGTGAGCACAATGCATTTTTTAATTTTTAAAATTTTATTGTAATGTACAGAGGGGTTACCATTACATAAGTAAGAGAATGAATAGAATTCTTGTTGAACAGTGTTACCCCCTCCCTCATTTTCTCCTGTTTTCTTTTTTTGGCTCTGATCTTGGGGCCTGAACTCTGGGCCTGGGTGCTGTCTCTCAGCTCTTCAGCTCAAGGCTAGTGCTCTACCACTGAGCCACAGCACCACTTCTGGCTTTTTTCTTTTTGCTTATGTGGTGCTGAGGAATCAAACCCAGGGCCTCAGGCATGCAAGGCAAGCGCTCTACCACTGAACCACCTTCCCATCCCTCTCCTGTTTTCCATCTCCCCTAACTCCTCCCCCCTCCTCAAGTTATAAAGTTTATTTCTAACATAGTGTCTTGTGAGTATCATTGTTGCATTGGTTTACCCTTTGTACTTTATCCCACAATTTTTGTGATTCCCCTTCCCTCCCCCAAATCAGATAAATTTGTATAGAAGTCAAGGGTTCTGAAATTAAAGAAAAAAAGTGACAACAAGGAATAAGCCAAAGGAAAAACACAAAGGAAAAAAGAAATAAGTGCAAACAGTACACACAAAACAAACAACCCTCTTGTTTCTATATCTTGGGGTTCTTCAATTAGCATCATTTAATATGATCAGACAAAGTACAATGCATTTTGGCCAATGTCACCCTTGTCATTTTCCTTCCCCATCTCTCCCAACCCACCCTTCCTTGTTGAGGAAATTACATTCACAAAAATTCAAAAAGTTGAAGGCAAGCTTCCTTCAATTATCATAAAAATTCAGCAAAGGGGACAAGAGATAGTTTTTTAAAATAGAATTTAATTTTATTGTAAGGTAGATGTATAGAGAGGTTATCATTACATAAGTAAGGTAGTAAGTATATTTCTTGTTGAACAGTGTTACCACCTCCCTCATTTTCTCCCACTTTCCCTCCCCCTCTCTCTTCCCTCCCTTTATCCCAAGTTGTAAAGTTTATTTCAAACATAGTGTCCTGATGTTGCATTGGTTCACCCTTTGTTCTTTGTCTCACCATTTTGTTATTCCCTTTCCCTTCCCCAAATCAGGTAAATGTCACTGTTTTTGATTTTGGTACCCTGTGTCTTGTATAGTCATTTATCTGATAAGGGATAGTTTTTATGGTGTGAGATAGAGAGGGAAAGGACAAAACTAAGGATAGATAGGAAAGAAAATATGTATCTTTTTCTTTTGATGTGGAATACTGAGCATTTTAAAGAAACGGTGCCAAATTAACCAACTGAGTGTGGAAGTTCATTAAGTTGAATAACAATAGGAATGAAAAGACTATTTTTGAAGGTTTTTTTTTATCTTTTATCTTTTGGTACTGGGGATTAAGCCCAGGACATTGCACTTACTAGGAAAGTGTTTTGCCCCTGAGCTACATCCCAGCCCCATTTTCAAAGTTTTGGTGGTAATTTGTGTCCGGGATAAAGAAGTGAGATAGATATTAATTATTAGACATATTCATTATTCAACAAATGCTAATCCTGTTTACATGTAGGGATGTAGGTGAAAAGTGCTTATAGACCACGCACATTTCATGGTATATTTTAGTTTTGTCATTAGGGGTGCAATGTGCTATAGATGAAAGAATCTTTGCATCAGACTATCCAGGCTTCAAATTCTGTCTTTGCAAGGTGTAAAGCCTTTGGTTAGTATGCCTAAGACCCTGGATTTAATCTTGTCTCTTCAATTTCTAATTGAGGGACTCTGGGCAACTTATTTGCACTTATTAGTAATATGGCTATAATAGGAGATAGCTAATTATGGCACAAGACTTTCACAAAGATGAGGGGTGAAAAATGTATGCAAAGTGATAGGTATATTAGTATCATCTCTCTGCTGCTTGGGAAGGGCTGGGAGAGGAAGCTGAGAAGAGGATAGGACAGGAGCCAGGTGGGAGGCACAGAGTCACCCAGTGGTCTGTGTAGGATTTGTAAGTGCTAGAGAGGCCCGCACAAAGACAGTACTGCCTGAAATAGATTCTCTCTTTAGTGTTCCTCACTGGTTCTTTAAATAGTAGCAGTGCTGAACGAAGGGTCAGGCATGTTTTCTATAGATGGTGCTGTAATTTGTCTTCCAGGACATGGATTGCCCCTTCTTCTTGATTTCTTCATTCCGAAGGTTATTGCCCTTTGATTTCAGCTTATCTAGTCCTCCTGGCTGCCTTGGCTGTGTTCCACAGAGGATCAGGTAGATGACTGTACTTAGACTCAGGTCAGAGAGCTGAGTTTAGGGAGACACAAGTCTAGTATTAAGGAAATATAAAATAAAAAAAAGATGCAGAAAATACAATGTTCAGAGTGAAGTAACTGGCAAGAGAATATCATTTACTTCAGCAGAAGAGCCTCAGACTCACCACTCTTTCTCAGCATTTTACATTATCTAAAGCTTAGTAGTTAATGATCCTTGAAATTCATGATTTTGAGGCAGTGGAATGATCTGAACATTAACAGAATAGGAAGCAACAAGCACAAATTTTTCTGCATGTATGAGGAGTCCATCTGATAAGTTCTCATGACCTGGGGCCAACCTATATATCATTGTCCTTTAAATGTGAGTCTCAGATGAAAGGAAGAAATTCTATATTAAACAATATTAGATCTCCCACCTGAGGATATATAATATCTTAAAGTTAGTTCTTTTCAGAGATCGCAATCCAGGAAGTCAACGAAGTCAAGAATGTCTTTTGCAGTGTTGCCACGGCAACATCTCTCTCTTATGACAGGAAGGAAGATAGAGGTCATGTGGGTGGTCTGCTTAAATGTAGCTCTGATCATGTTTTTTACTTCCATAGGGGAAAAGAGAAAAATGCAATAGAAAGGAAGCAAGATAAGAATAGAATATAAAATATAAGAGATAAAGGGATTCCTGTGACTGATTTTCTAAATAGATTTTTCGTTTTTGAGGGATTCATATTAATTCAATGGGATTGAAAGCCTAATAAGAAAATCCAAAATGAAATCCCACACACTTGAAGTGTAATGAATGTTTTCAAGTATAAGATACTGCAAAGGCCTCTTTCATATTGTGGAGAAGGACTCTCAGGTAGATTGCTAGGAGGAAAGAAGGAGGCTATAAAAGCTATCATCAAGGTTTAGAACAAGGGTAAGAACAAGCTTTCTTTAAATTCATATGGTTTCTTTTGGTGATTTTTTCTCTAGTTTTTTTTAAGTTCAACATAGTTTAGAATTATATAAAATCTCTGTTAAATTAGAGAATGGGTGGCATAAATGAGGTCCAGTAAGAAAACATAGCCAAAGAGGTAGCAGACATAAACAAGTTTACAAAGTACTGAGAAAGGTAAAGAATGAAAAGGATTCATAATGTATATTTGAGAGAGAGAGAAAGAGAGAGATTAGTGATTAACAAAAACAGGAGCTGTACCTTCTTCACTCCCTGACTAGAGAGATAAAGCAGGGAAGCAATAACATAGCACTTAGCAGCCGAGTGCCCCAGAGGAGCCAAGACTAGACAAGAGACCAAGTGGCTCCTGGGAATCAAATGGGTATAGATGTGTGTGCTCCCTTCCTTCTACCCTCTATTAACAAAAAAATTCCAGACTCTTACTAGCACCTCCTACTGACCAAACCTAAGAAGCCAGTTGTTAGGGAGCTTAGTAAATAGTTGCCATGGGTGGATGGACTTCCTTTATGGAAGAATAGAGGAAGGGAGTCAAAGGACTCTTGAGACAAGTAATCAGGAGCAATGTGGGAGAATTATGAGCTAGTGAAAAGTCTGAATTGTAGATTACTTGACAAAGAACACAGATGTTAAAAAAATAATTTATAGCATGTCAGACATTTTTGCTTATAGAACTAACGTCTTCATAAGAAAGTCCAGACTTTGAACTTGAAGTCCAGAGATGCCGGGTACAGCTTTCTGCAGTACATAATAATCTGTGGCAGAAAATATAACATTTGACATAGAGAAATTCTTTCTTGTATCAGAATGAGGTTCACGGGGACAACAAATGAAGATAAAATATATTTCTTTCCTGAATAAACCATTGTATTTCTAAATGATTGCAAGAAAGCCCACATAATGGGAGAAGATTTTTACTAACTATGCTTCAGACAAGGACCTCATATCTAAAATATACTTACAGCTCAAGAAGTTAAGCCTCCCCCCAAACAATCCCTTAAATAAATAGTAACCCAATTAATAAATGAGCTAAAGACTTAAAGAGAGGCTTCTCAGAAAAAAATTAGAATGGCCAATAGACACATGAAGAAATGTTCAGCATCTCTGGCCATAAAAGAGATGAAAAAACAACACTGAGATTCCACCTCATCCCAGTTATAATGGCCATTATCAAGGAAGCTAACAGTAATAGATGCTGTTGGGGATGTGGCCAGATGGACCACTACTATACTATTGGTAGAATGTAAACTTGTTCAGCTACTCTGGAAAACAGTATGGCAGTTCCTCAAAAGACTAAACACAGAGCTTCTCTATGATCCAGAAATCCCCCCTGGAAATTTATCTAATGGACCACAAACCAGGCCACACTAAAGCTATCAGCACAACCATTGCAGTTTTGTTTACCATAGCCAAGATATGGAACCAACCCAGATGCTCCTCAGTGGATGAATGGATCAAGAAAATGTGCATATATACACAATGGAAGTCTATGCTTCCATCAGAAAGAATGATATTGCACCATTCATAAGGAAATGAAAGACTTGGAAAAAATTATATTAATCAAAGTAAGACAGACCCAAAGAAACATAGGGTGCATGGGTTCCCTCATTAGTAGTAATAAAAGTGTGCCTATAAATCTACAAGTAAACACAATGGATGGTAAAAGACAAGAAATTATACTTTAACATGATAAATTAAACAGGACTCTAAACATTCACACAATGAGACCAAAGGAGGATATTCTTAGGAGAGGATCACAAAGGCTCAATGGCTATGTACATATGATCATATGAAATGTTTATCAAAATGAACTCCCAAGAAATGGAAACAAGAGTTTTTTTGGTTATTTTTCTTTTTTTCTTTCCTTTTTTCTTGCTTTTTAAAAAATACCTCTGTGTTTTATGTAAGTTTATCTGTTTTGAGGAAGGTAAAGGAGAACACAGAAATGGTAGAACAAAGGGTTAACAATTGTAGCAGTGATTCTCACTAGACACTATGTTGAAAATGAAATGTACAACTTGTGAAGGAGGGGGATCAGGAGTGAAAAACTGCAAGAAAAATAAGGAAGAGGTGGCCCGGTTCAAAAAACAAACATAGTAATTACTTGATTAATGTAACTATAACCCTTTGTACATCACTTTCACAAGAAAAAAGTTAGAAAACTTGTATATTTCAATTTGATTTTAAGAATAAATCCCCAAGCAGACAAAAACTAGCTACATAAAAGCAAAACAAATGAAAAACACAAAAATAAGAAGAGCTGGTCCCCAACAACAACACCCCCCAAAATCAAATAAACAAATAAAAAAACCCTACGGATATATTGATGCAACCCTGTGCTAGAAACACAGAATGTCAGAGTCAGGAGATCACAATGTAGTCTCTATTAGAGGCTTTGAATAACCTGTGTGATCACCATCTTTGCCCAGCTTTCCCTTGGACTATTACAGAAGTGATTCTTCCTGAAGCCACCCATGTTATTTTTGTACTGTAGCTTTAGCCCAAACTTCATTATGTTGAAAAGAACTCTGCTTCTACCATTTTCTTCCTTTGGGCTGAGATTTGGTATCTAGGGTCACAGAGGAAAATGAATTTCTACCCCCATGACATTCCTTTAAATGTTAAAAGAGTCATGTGTTCTAAACCTTGACCTTTTCTAGGCTAAATATCTCTGAATTCTTCACAATTTCCTTTTATTAGAGTTCCATTCTGGTTTGTTTTTCTGTTCTCTGTAATTTTTAGTGTGTTATATTCTATACAAAACTTAAACTCACCTGTTTTATAAAGCCTTATGATATTTCTGAAATGAATTAGAAATCCAAACTCTGATCTTAGGGTAACTCATAAGTAAAATTTCAAACAGTGTAGTTTGATATTGCTAGTCTTCTTCACTAGGTGATAGATATGTAAAGAATGGGAATTATATCTTTTAAAAACATTTATTTAGTTTTATAAAATCATTATAGAGAGAGGCTTTCATCCCAGAAGTCAGGTTGTGAGTACAATGAATCTTGATCAATGTCACCCCCTTCCATTGTTCTCCCCCATCTTTCCCATCCCAGCCATATCCTTAAGTTCAATTTGTACATAATGTACATTCAATATAATAACTATATTTGCTATTTGCTTATCTTTCCTTCCTCCATTTCAGTGCCCTTCTTCCTTGCCACCCCCCATCTAGAACATGTTTCAATTGTCTGGTATTCATTGTGTTAAACAGTTCATTAGTTGCTCAAAGCAGTCACGCTTATTCTTTCTAATAGATGAATAAAATTCCATTGCACATATTTAATCTACTTGTCCATTGTAGGGCAGATGAGATGTTTCCATAACTTGGCTACATGAATAGTGTGCATGAATGTGCAGGTATCTTTACCATATCCTCACTTGTAATATTCTGGGTAGATGTCCAGGAGTGGTATTGCTGGCTCTTAGTTCTGTTTTGCATTTTGAGGAAGGTCCAGACCATGTGCCAGAATGGTTGTATTAATATACATTCTGTGTGCAATAGGGTTCCTTTTCTCCTGCATCTCCATTAGCATTTGTTATTCACATTCTTGATGATGGCCAATCTTATTGGGGTGAAATGGAATCTCATTTTCTTTATGGGCAGGGATGTTGAGCATTTCATCATGTGTTTATTGCCTTTTCTTCTGAGAAGTCTTTCTTTAGCTCCTTTGCCCATTTACTAATTGAGTAGTTGATTGTTTGGGGGGTGGGTTATTATGTTTTGACGTTTTGTTTTGCCTTTCACAATGCTTAGACAATGTGGTTATGTAGCATACTAGCTGCATACTAGCATACTAGCATACACTCTTCCCCCTCCCACAAATAACCTATTGAAGATCATCAGCTGCTTGTTCTGCCTTCATCTCTTGTGTCTTTCCTGGTGCAGTTTTCCCTTGCCCATATGCTGTTTTTCTCTTGTGTTTATGGAAAATTCCCCCTTCAAGACTAAGCACAAATATCAGGGATTCTCTATAGCTTTTCCTGGACTTCCTGGTGGCAATTGTCTGTCCCTCCAAAAGTAGAAACTGTTTTCCTTTATTTGTATTCCTATGGTATGTATAAAGTCTGCTATTTGGAAATTATATATTTTATAATATACATTTTTATTGTAAAGATACTATACAAAGGGGTTAGTTACATTAGTAAGATAATGAGCACATTTCCTATCAAGCATTGTTATCCCTTCCTTTGTTTTTCCCCTACTATCTCATTCTCCCCCGCCCCCCGAAAGTTGTAAAGTTTGTTTTCACATAATGTCTTGTACATCTCATTGTTACAATGGATCAACCTGTATCCTTATGTCAGCAATTTGTTATTTCCCTTCCCTCCCCAAATTAGAAAAATGTATATACAAGATACAGGGCACTGACATCAAATACAGTGAAAACAGGGGGTATACCATGGGGGAAGAACATACAAAAGAAACAAAAAAATCACACAGTACAGTATAAGTACACTAAAAACAACAGCAACAAAAATAAAACCTCTTGTATCCCTATGAACCCTTGGGTTTATTTTGCTTAGCATCATCTTATAGGGTTATATGTACATAGTTTTTTTACCTTTTCTGCTTGTCCTAGACATATACTAGTTATTGCCAATAAAGGAAAGCATGGGACCTATGCTTCTTTGGGCCTGGCTTACTTCACTTAATATAATTTTTTTCCAAGTCTTTCCATTTCCTAACAAATGGGGGCAATGCCATTCTTTCTGATGGAGGCATACAATTCATATACATATATATATATACATATATATATGTATATATATATCACATTTTCTTGATCCATTCATCTACTGATGGGCATCTGGGTTGGTTCCATATCTTTGCTATGGTGAATAATGTGATAAACATAGTTGTGCTGGTAGCTTTAGTATGGTCTTGTTTGTGATCATTTGGGTAAATGCCCAAAAGTGGGATTGCTGGGTCATAGGGGAGCTCTATGTGGAGTCTTTTGAGTAACCTCCATACTGCTTTCTAAAGTGGTTGAACAAGTTTACACTCCCACCAACAATACACTAGGGATCCCTTCTGTCCACATCTTCCCCCCCCCCCCCAGCATCTGTTGTTATTAGAGTTCTTGATTATAACCATTATAACTGGGGTGAGGGTGAATCTCAATGACTTGCATTTCTTTTATGGCTAGAGAAGTTGAGCATTTCCTTGTGTGTCTATTGGCCATTCTTATTTCCTCTTCAGAGAAGTTTCTCTTTAAGTCTTTAGCCCATTTATTAATCAGGCAATTATTTCTTTGAGGATTTGTGATTGAGGGATTTAATTTTTTGGGTTCAAAGTATATTTTAGATATGAGACCCTATTGTAAGGCTAGTGAAGATCTTCTCCCAATCTGTGAGCTTTCTATTGATCTTGTTAGCTATGTCCTTTGCCATGCAGAAGCTCTGCAGTTTCATGCAATCCCATTTGTCCAACCTTTCTTTGGTTTGTTGTGTTTCTGGATCTTTATTAAGAAAATTTCTGTGCAAAGGAGCCCTAGAGTTTCTCCTATTCCATCCTGTAATGTTTTCAGGGTGTTTGCTTTGGTTTCAAGGTCTTTGATCCATTTGGAGTTGATTCTGGTGCAGGGTCGTATATAAGGACCTAGCTTAATTTTCTACAAGTGTTTAACCAATTTTGCCAGCACCATTTACTGAAGAGGCTATCTTTCTTCCATTCTATTTTTTTAGGTCACTTATTGAAGATTAGGTGACTGTATGTCTGTGGGTTCATTTCTGGGTCTTCAATTCTATTTCATTGTTCTTCAGGTCTGTTCTTGTGCTAGTACCAAGCTGTTTTGATTACTATGGCTTTGTAATAGAGTTTGAAATTTGGTATTGATATTCCTCTAGCACTCTTCTTTCTGTTAAAGATTGTTTGTGCTATTGGAGATTTTTATTGTTCCATATGAAATTTTTAATTGCTTTTGAGCCTTATTTTTATTTCCTAACATAAAGCTTAAAAAAAGGAAATATTGGGCTGGGAAGGTTGCTCAGTGGTAGAAGGCTTGTCTTACATGCATGAGGTTCCGGGTTTGATTCCTCAGTACCACATAAGTAGAAACACCCAGAAGTGGTGCTGTGGCTCAAAGTGGTAGAGTGCTAGCCTTGAGCTGGAGAGCTGAAGGACTGTGCCCAGGCTCAGAGTTCAGGCTCCACAACTGACAAAAAAAGAATTATTGAGTTAAATTATTTTCTTTTTGTTATACAACTATCTCTGAATACTTTATATCTGTACTATTTAACATAGGAGACAGTAGCCACATATGATAGTTTTATTTAAAGTAATTGAAAATAAGTACATGTTATAGTTAGATTCCCAAATTATATCCATGTGTATACAGGGGTTACTGTATTGAACAGGGAAGACTTTGAACATTTTCATTATCACTGACCCTGATGGTTCTTTTGGAACTGGTTGCTTTAGATTGGACCCAGATCTGGCTTTTGTTCTAAACATACTTGCTTCCATTAAAACAAGCAACTCTCTCTCTCTCTCTCTCTCTCTCAATATATATATATCATATATTATATATATGGAAATGTAGTTATAGTTTTGAGAAAAATTAAAGAAAAATTCTCGGTATATTTCTGTTTTGTCTCAAGCAGTATTAGAATTTGTAGAAAAGAGGAATCCAAAGCCAGGAATATGCATATTTGGAATTAGCTATTGGTCCAGGTTACCAGGAACCAGGCCTTTGGGGCATTCATTTTTACTCCCAGTGTGGTGTTTTCTATAGGTCTTATAACACCTTGAACGCAACATAAAATTGTCAGCAATCAGTTGTTTTCCCCCTGCTAATAAGATTCCTGTGTTTTTAAATAATTCAATGGTAGCTCAATTGAACATACTTTTTTTTTGTCAGTTGTGGGGTCTGAACTCCGGCCTTGGGAACTGTCCCTCAGCTCTTCATCTGAAGGCTAGCCTTCTACCACTTGAGCCACAGTGCCACTTCTAGCTTTTTCTGCTTATGTGGTGCTGAGGAATTGAACCCAGGGCCTCATGCATGTAAGACAAGCACTCTACAACTGAGCCACCTTCCCAGTCCCTGAACACACTTTTGACACTCAAACTGTACAAGTAATTCATGTGGAATCTATGATTGTAATTATCAAATACTTTAACGTTTTCCCAGATGAGTTAATAGTACTCTGAAAGTTTTCATTATATTGTAAAAGTTTGATGTCAATGGCCAGATATGAACACTCTAGGCCACATAGTCTCCAGTGCAGCTGTTCACGGCTACTGTCCAGTAAGAAAGCAGATTTGTATCCTAAGTTTAGGATGAACATAGTTGTTTTATTTACAGAATCAGGTTGTGGGCAATAGCTTCCTGACCCCTGATACTTTTGGCTGGCTGAGATGCTGTAACAAATACTATAAAGTGAGTAGCTTATAAATAACAATTCATTTCTCACAGTTTTGAAATCTGATAAGTGAAAAGTCTTCTTTAATCTTCAGATCAGAAAAGTGATGTAATAAAAATTGATCTTCTGATCTCTATTTTTCTGTAGTAGTTAGGATTATAGGCATGCATCACTGGTAATTAGCTAGGACCTCTTTTATAAAAGCACTAACCCCATTCTTTTTTTAATGTGTGTTTTTTTTATCATAAAAATACTGTACAGAGGTATTACAGTTACATAAGTAAGGTAATGAGTACATTTCCTATCAAGCATTGTTATCTCCTCCTTTGTTTTCCCTCTACCAACCCTTCCTTCCCCACCTCCCCATTTCCTCCCTCCCCAGCTACCCCGAAGTTGTAAAGTTCATTTTCAACATAGTGTCTTGTACATCTCACTGGTACAATGGGTTAACCTGTATCCTTACTTCAGAATTTTGTTATTTCCCTTCAAATACAGTAAAAAACAGGGGTTATGCCATGGGACTAACCCCATTCTTGATGGCATTTCTCCCATGACATAATTACTTCCCAAGGCCTCTGTCTCCTGACATCATCATTTGTTGAAATTACATTTCAAAATCTGAATCTATGCAACTATTTAGACTGTGTCTGTGTTCACAATCATTACTGTTTCCTGCTTTAGGGGAACAGCAACTTTCTGCCTTATTCTTCCCCTCCTTGTCTTTTAAACCATGAATTTGTCTCCAAGCACTGTATGTGTGTATGCTTATATTTGTATATAAATACATATATTCACACCTGTGTGTATGTCTGTCTGTCTGTATGAATGTGCCAGTTTGGAAAGAATCCAGTCACAGTTGTAGTGGGTCCCTTCTTCTCCAAGAACTCATCAGAATTTTGAAGGCTTACACACAAAAAAGAAGGAAATAGTAAGAAGACCTAACACAAAAAGCTTATCAAGTGCTTGCCATAGTTTAAACCTGTTACAGAAATTTACTCATTTAAACTTCATAACAATCACCTTCTTCTGATGAGGAAACTGCGTTACAGGGTTAAACTACTTGTCCACCCATGTTACATCCCTTGTGAATGGCTGAGCAGTGAATCTAAACTAGACTATCTCCTAATCTCTCTTGATGACTCACTACACCACAAGCTTGATTCCCAGCAATTCCCATGTTTTCTTGTTCAACCTGAAAGTTCTGCCTCTCTCCTTTTGTAGCTCTAGAAGGTTCTATCTCTCTTGACTCTGTCATCCCTAGGTATTAGTATAATGCTTCAGTACTTTACAAAAGATATGGAGAGCTTCTTCCAGGCTGAAATCTACTCTTTGGTAAGCCTCCCAGACACAGTTTCAGTTCTTATCTCTTTTACTAATCCTTTCACTAGTATTTTGACATGACAGCCATTTGTGTCTTTTTGAGATTTTCCTCTGGGTCTCTGGTATGCTTACACCTGGATTTCTCTCTTTGACTGTTTCTTCTTAAACACTGAGGATTGAACTCAGGGCCTTGCACTTGCTAAGCAAAATCTCTAAACCTTAGGCCACACTCAATGCTTTCATTTAATGAATTAGTTAATTCATTTATTTAATTTTAGTTTTTTTTTTCTCAGATAGGGTCTGGTAATTTTGCTTGAGCCGGCCTCAAGTAATGATCCTTCTGTCTCAACTTCCCTCTTCAAGGTGGAATTATAGGCTTGAACCACCATGATGAATGTCTTTTTGATCTTTAAAAACTGGTTCTCACCTTATGATACATACTTTCACCAGGCCTAGGGCTTGAGCTACTGTTTACTTGGTGATACTTTTCTTATCTTTATCCCAGAACTTCCAAGCTCCAGTCTTACCAACTGTGTAAGCTACTTTTCCACCTGGTTGTCTCTTAGGCGCATGCAACTCGACATTTCTGGAGCAGTAATAATTATTTTTCCATGTTGAATCTGCTATTTCTCTCATAAGTCCTTCCTTTTTGAATCGGCTTCCAAGCTAGAAATCTCCATGTTATTTGATTCCTCCTCTGACAGCCCTACCAATTACTGAGGCCTGGTAATTTCTAAATACATTGAGATTTACTTTCAAATTCACCTACTCCTTACTGTTCGAACTGCCACTTGCCTGTATTTCTCTTAACTGTCTCATAATTGCTCCTCCTGAAACCAGTCTTCACAATGTGGCCTGAGGTGCATTTGATTTTCCATGAACCATGTTATTCTCTTGCATTCTATCCTTCAGCAATTGCCTCTTGCTTCTAGAATTAAGGGACAGGCTGGTTAGTCAACAAGAACCTTGACAATCCTCTCTCTGATCATTTCAGAGAATGACCCGGAGTGATCTTTCTTAACCTGGACTCAGATCATGCTCACCATCTCCCTTGGCCCTGGAATCTTCTGAATATTATTTTATTTTTGATTAACATACAATTGTACATACTGAAGGTGTTCAGTGTGATACTTTATCACATATACCCAGCATGCATCGATCAAGTCCAACCTCTTCTTAATCTACTCCCCTTCCCAACCTCTAATGATCACTTTTCTTCATTCAAGTCAGTTTTCACATATAGGTGATATAATTGCAGTGCTGGTCTTCCTATGTCTGGCACAGTTCACTTACAATACTCTCCAGTTACATTCATTTTGTTGCAAATGACAGGACTTAGTTCTTAACAGTTTCTTTATCTTATTGTGCATATACACACAGTTCCATTCTTTATCTCATTGTGCATCTATACCTCATTTGCATAATCATTCATCTGTTGATGTACACTGGACCTGAATCTTTCCAGAGCATGGAGCACTTTCCCTATACCTCTTGGTCTCCTAGCTAACTCCTGTTCATTCTACATGTTCTGTGGGGATAATATTTGAGTTTTGATGTTGCTTCTTCTACAAAGCTGTGACATCTGAGGGCCATTATCATCCTTCAAATTTGGGCAAGGAGCCTCCTATGTATCTCATCATATCCTATACTTAGTCCTAGAGTAGTGTTTAATGTACTGTGTGATGATTGCCAGTAGGTTGCCGATCTCTCCTATAAACTAAGTTCTGTGAGTCAGGGAGAGTTGGTCTTTTCTAATATTTTAGCCCTGCAACTTTGCAGTTTCTGATGGAAAGTATCTAGAGCTGGACCACCTAGGTCTAGAATCTATTGAGCTTCATAGAATTGCAGAAACAGACACAGAAGCCATTGCTATCCTCTTGAGATGCTGGTACAGATCATGAAGATGAACCTTCTAGTCTAGGCCATGATGTCTACCCCTGACATGATGTACCATGTGATCATGACTACTCTAGATGTAGCAGACAGAGAAGAATCTGGAGTGGAAAGTCACAAGTTTTACAACCCTAAGGCAATGAGGTAGACAACAGTACTTAGAATCTAGCCAGGGTGCAGGGATTGATACTAAACCAGGCCAGGTCCTGACAGATCCTGAGAGTATCCTGGAGGGAAGAATTTTCTCTGCCACTCCTGTACAGACAGTCAGTAGTCCATGTTCAATGCTAACAAGGAACAATTTGACCACAGGTACTTCTTACCCTTCTAGTCAGTGCAGATTGACAACAAAAAATCCCTCTTTAACCTCTGGAACCTCTTGTCCCTCACCTTCTGTGACCCTGCATATGGTTAGGACAGCATAGGAGAGCTGGGGACAATGCAGATGTACCAGACAGTCTTGCTAGTTTTTGGAATTAATACAGTGAGGCTAAGCTTAGGTCAGGGATATTCAACAGTCCTCAAACGCAAGCCTTCCTCTTGCAGATCATAACCTCTGGCTGATGTGGAATATGATCTTGATCTCATACATGGAAGCCTAGACCCTAACTTTGTTACTCAGATGATGATGAATGGACTGTTCTTGTGTGGCACTGATAGCTACAGAAGCAACCCAGTCTATAGCTCCTTATTGTCTTAAAGATGAAGGAATCAGAATTACATTCAAATTTTACCAATTCTTACAGGATCTGTTGGATATCCACCAGGGACTGGAGACCTTGCAGAGGTTAGCTGCTAGCTGGTACCTGGCTTTGGCTCCTTTGGGAAGTCTGGAACCCCAACACCCTCAGCAGACTGTAGTGTTTAGTTTGTCTAGATGCTCCTATCTTCCCAACAGCCATGGGAGCCACATCTTCTCAGAAGATCTCTCTAGTACCCCTAAACAGCTATTTAGGTAGGACAAAAGAGAAGACGGAGGGATAGTGGCTACAAAAGGTAGACAGCAATAGTAGAAACAAAAGCTGGCATAGAGGAAGGGGTGAGACAGGAGATATGGATGGGGACATTAAGAGAGATAGGAAGCGGGGCACCAGTAGCTCATGCCTATAATCCTAGCTACTCAGGAGGCTGAGTTCTGAGGATCGCGGTTCGAAGCCAGCCCGGGCAGGAAAGTCCGCAAGACTTTTACCTCCAATTAACCATCAGAAAACCGGAAGTAGCGCTATGGCTCAAAGTTGGTAGAGCTCTTGCCTTGAGCTGAAGAACTGAGCCCAGTTCCAGAGTTCAAGCCCCAAGACTGGAAGAAAAAAAAAAAGAGCTAAGAGCCCAGAAGTCTCTTTCTAGGGCAAGGAGCCAACTGCATGTTGCTCTTACCAGTGATAAAGCATGGAGTTGAACTAGGTGTGTAAATTAGAGTTGCTGCTAAAATCTCACTTCTAGAATTCTCATCTGGGAGTTCCCACTTTCTGGCAGAGCTATGGTCTCCCATGAGAACAATTACTTATAACTAAGTTCTGTTGCTGTGGGTTCATTTTTAATGTCTTTTTAGTGATCAAAGAAACTGCTATTAGATTGCTTTTAATATGTGATTTTTCAAGTTTATAATAAAATCTTCTCTTTCTGAATTTCCACCATCTCTACTCTTTCAATGCATGAAGAAACACATTATTCAGTTCTAGTCCTTTATCTTAATTCTCAGAGAAACAGAATGTCTTGTCAGCTTTGCAGGTTGCCATGAAATGTTTTTATTTTTCTGAGAGACTAAGAGCACAGCTTGGGCCAATTTAATACACAAATGAACAGACAGCAGAAGGACTCATATAACAATGCCAGAATTCTGCAAGTAGAAAGTAACATTCCTACAGTTTGAAGTTGTAGTATTTTATGATCAGAAACACTGGATAAATAAACAGGGAGCCTGAGGAATCATGGATTGTAGGTTAGAGTGTCTTTGGGAGCCAAGGAAGGAAAAATCTCCAAGAAGCCAGGTAACCCCAAAAGTCCAACTTGCTAATCGAGAGGGAAGATAGCCTCCCTCCTCTCCCCTGTCAGCCCCTCCATTCCCCTCTTCTCTACTCTTATCCTATCCTTGCTCTCCCCTCTCCCTCCTCTTCCCACCACTGCTACAAATTTATATCTTAAGAACAGAAGCATCCTGAAAATTCTATTTCATAAGAATCCAATGAAATATGTATGTAATATAATGCATATCCAAACACATATGTATTACAGTCACACTTTGTAGGTGCTATTTCATAGAATATATCTCTAAAAATAGAAATCAAAACTAAATCATCAACTTACAGATCCACACATCTGAAGGTCCACAGACTGGCTTGTGGTGTCATTAATTAATAAATCTAATGAATACTGTTACCGGGGTCATCCATTTAGAAGGTTATGCCTTCCTCCCTCCACCTACTCCAGTATTGGCGTGGACTGTCTATTTGGTAGTGAGACTTGATCTGTGACCCCAGGACTGTGAGGTGTTGCCAAGGGACAGCAGTGGGCGGGAGGAGAGTCGTTGGTGCCACTCTTGCATGCCAGGATCATGTATTCTCTAAACTTAAACCAATTGAATTGGAGTTCATTTCCCTGTTTTCCCCTGGGCTGTATCCTACCAGTGTGATGTTAAACAAAGTAGAATGGAAAGAGAGAGTGGGGAAGGGGGTTGATTGTAGAGGCTGATAGTGGACTCTAGGGGGCAGGGCAGGGCAGGGTAGGCCTGGGGTGCTGGAGGCAGACCTCAATGAGCTAACATCCCAAGCACAGGGATCCTGTGTATCTTTCTGATGCCACAAGCAATGTGAGAACAGAATGACCCAACCTTAAATAGGACATGATCTTTTTCTCCTATAATCTTTTCAGCCTTTATCTTCCATATATGGTCCTTTCTAAGTCTTGTCTTTCTCTATTCTTTTCCTTTTATTTCTTTTTGAAGTACAAATCATAGTGTGTGCACAGCCTTCATGGTTCTTGACAGCTTTTTCCCTGGGTTCTGTTCCCAGAGAGAGTTGTACACTTTCTTTGCTTTCCATTAGCCATTTTTTATTGTGAAGTTTCTTTATAACATTTTTCTCTTACTCCTCTCAGTCACCTATGAACACCATATAGACATTCTCCTGACATTCTTAGTGATTGCATGCATCATTTATTTAGCTCTCTGTCTTCTTTGGTATGTGTCCTGAGATGCCTCCCAGGGCAGTTTCTTGAATTCCCAGATATCTCAGTTTCAGTGGCTTCCATTTCTTAACATTATTTCTTAACATTATTTACCTGGTTTGACCTTTCATTTCATTAGTCAAAGCTGCTTGGCCTGCAAGACCTTCAATTATGAAACTTCTTTCTTTGATCACAACCTCTGTTTTTCCCCCAGTCCACCATTCATCCCTAACTAGCTTTTTTGTCCTGACCTCTTTTCTTTCCTTCCTTGGATACACTGCTACCAACCACCCATTTCTTCTCATTTGATTTTGTATTGTGAATTTGGAATGAGCTAAATTCTGTGCTATGTAACAATTTGTTTCTCACAACTGGTCTAGAGCAAGAAGCACTAATAATATTTTATTCTGTGGATTAAAAATTTATTTCCAGGGGTGACAACTCACTTCTATAGCCCTAGCTTCTTGAAGCCCAGTGAGATCTAGGGTCATCTGGATTACAAAGTCAGACATTATCTAAACAAAGTAAAAAAGAAAAAAAGAAAAAAAAGAAATGAAAAGGAAAAAAGGAAAGAAAAAGAAAAGATCCTGGTACCAGTGGCTCATGCCTGTAATTCTAGTTACTAAGGAAACTGATACCTGAACATAGGTCCAGGCCAGCTGAAGCAGGAAAGTCTGTGAGGCTTTTTTCCCCAACTACCAAAAGGTCAGAAGTGGAGCTGTGGCTCAAGTGGTAGAGTGGTAGCCTTGAAAAGCATAGGGACAGTGCTCAGGCTCTGAGTTTAAGCCTCAGGACCAGAAATAAAGAGGTTTACAGTTGAAATAAAATTTCAAGGCTACAGAGATTGCTGATTGTAAAACCAGAACTTCACTTAAGGCTGGATAGAGTCCAGTTTTAAACCTGATCTCTGGCTGTACTATCAGTTTGTAATGATGAACGTTTTAACTACTTTAGGCTGGAATGTTGAACCATTAACACATCCCCAAGACAAGTAAAAAATATAAGTACATGCCCTTATAAAATACATGCTATTTTCTTAATCAGATCCATTTTGCCACTCAGTAATTTTAAAAATTTATCATAGTATTTTTCATAGTGATTATTCAACTCTCTGTATTTCAACAACAACAAGTAGGATTAGTTTTTTAATCACAAAATTCTAAACTCCTAATCTTCATTTCCACATTCTGATAAAATCTTATCTATGTGTCCCACTGAAAGGTTACAATGCAATCTACACAAAGCTCCATGCTCGTCTCTTTCCAACCAGGACTGTTTCTTGCCTTCTGTTTGCAGATGTCTGCCATTATCTCAGTTCTTGTGGCTTTGACTCATTGTCTCTCTGACCTCTCCTGATCCTTTAGTCCTGTCATGACAAATTGTTCGTGCATTGTATAAGTTCCATCTCTACAGTGTCTTTTTTTGTCCTTTCTTTAAATTCTCTAACCTAAGGTTTTGGTTCCTAGGGATAGTGTGATTCAGATCACCAATTTATATTAGAATATTTCATAATTTTGTTTTTAAGGAAGATTTTTTTCCTTTCCCTGACAGTGCCAAACATATGATTCTTGTTTTTTATTCTACATTTCAATGACCACACAGTTTGAGTTCTTTATCACAAGGCCCGGTTCTGTTATAACAAGAGAATCTCCTGAAGGGAGCTCTTTTGTTCTAATATATTGGCCACTCTCTATCTATCTATCTATCTATCTATCTATCTATCTATCTATCTATCTATCTGTCTGTCTGTCTGTCTGTCTGTCTGTCTGTCTGTCTGTCTGTCTGTCTGTCTGTCTGTCTGTCTGTCTGTCTATCTATCTATGGTGTTTCTTTCTGTAGATTTTGATCAACTTTGGGAATTTCCCACCTCTGGTATCTTCATCTATTCTTCTCATTCTCATTTCTCTCAAATGACACCTTTCTTTAACCCCAATGGAATTAGTCATATTTCTTCAGCTAATTGGGATTATCTTATTGTCTACTGTAGTTTTTATAATATCTGGCATAGAACATAGATATTGGAAAAATAAATATTTGTTGTTGATTATGGCAAACAAGTGACTTTTGGAAAAAGTAACCTGCTCCTGGAAAGAAAATATATAGAATGGTGACAATTGTCTTAAATATTTTAATGACTCATTTATCCAATATATATGTATTAGATACCAACTCTCTACCAAGCACTCTAGGCACTGAATCATGGAAAATGAGTAATTGATTTCTATCTTAAAAGACAGCAGAAGACTTAGACAATATAATCACAGTTAAAGAGAGATGAGTAAGATGAGAGCTCAGAGGGGAAATGAAGAGAAGGAGATGGAGAAATGCTAATCTACAAGACTATAGGGTCTAGTGATAAGGAAGTGAGGGGGGAAATATGAATGAGATGGGTCTTGTGGCTTAGAACACACATGAGATGACTTTGGTTCATATGGATTGAGGGGAGTGGCAATGGATAGACTGAGGAACTCAAATTAGAGGATGTCTTGGAAGCTATGCTAAGGACTTTGAATTTTTCCCCAAAGACAAAAGATCTTAAAGCATGGAGTACTTGATCAGATTTGTATTTTAGAGTTGTTTGCCTTTGGTGTGATAAATGGAAACAATGAATTTAAAGAGTTATAGTGATTTTTTGAATCCAAGGAAGATGGAGATTAAGCAACTGTGAAGCAGGGGGTAGAAAGAAAGATGGAAGGAGAAAGGACAGGAAGGAGGGAAGAAGAGAGGGAGAGAAAATGGTAGTTTAACCTAAGAAACTAGTTTTGTGATTTTGGAAAATATTTAAGAGGCTGTAATTGTTGAACATAGTAGGTGAAAACTCTGTTTCCATGAATCTTGGATTTGTATTTTCTAGAACAAATCTTTGAACAAGTTACCTAATATTTATAAACTATTTCTTCAATCTGTGAAATGGGAGGTAATAATAACCCTTGCTTAATGGTTATCAGAATTATATTAGATAGGGCATGTAAGAGCTCTTTGCATGATGTATGGTTCATAAAAAAAGCTAAAAAATGACTACGTGACCAGAAGTAAAGGTATGGCTCAAAGTGGTAGAGTGCCAGACTCGAGAAACAGAGCTCAGGGATAGCGGTTAGGCTCTGAGTCAAAGCTCCACTACCGTCACCGCTACCAACAAAAATGACTATTTGCTATTTTTTAGAATTAATTAAATTTAGTACCTCATAGGCAAGGAGGAATGGGAGTGAGGATGGAGACTGGGGTTATCCAAATCCTGGCTGGCTTACTGAGTGGATAGTAGTGCCATTCATTGACATTTGGAAGCAACTTTGAGAGAGGAGGGAGATGGAGTGTGAGTGAAGGTGCAGAATTTTTTTATTTATAGATCTGGAAAGAGATACAAGTGTTGCCTGCATAAGGATATGTCTTGAGAAGATGTCTATTCCCATATCCTTGTTACCATTGAAGGCATTAGGATGCTGCCTCACCAGTCTATGAGTGCTGGAGTGTTCCATTTGCTCATGGTATGCACTGAGTGAATGGGAATGTCTGGGGAGGAGTTGTGTGTGTGAGTACAGATGAGAGTGTAAGAGACCTGGGAAGCAGCAGGGTTTTTTTTCACTTTTTGATTTTTTATTGTGAAAACACCATACAGAGAGGTTACAATTACATGAGCAAGGTAATGAGTACATTTCTGATCAAGCATTGTTGCCTCCTCCTTTGTTTCCCTTCACATCCGCCCTCCTCCCCGCCAAAGTTATAAAGTTCATTTTTCAACAAAACATCTTGTACATCTCATTGTTGCAACTGGGGACACCTGTATCCTTATATATCACCCTGTACCAGAGTCAACTCCAAATGGATCAAAGACCTTGGAGTCAAAGCAGACACTCTGAAATCATTAAAGGATGGAATAGGAGAAACCTAGGTCTCCTTGGCACAGGCCAAAATTTTCTTAATAGAGACCCAGGAACACAACAAATCCAAGAAAGGTTGGACAAATGGGAAGCAGCAGTTTTAAGAGGTGGCTCACACCTACTCTGGAGGCTGAGATCTGTGGATCATGATTCAAAGCCAGCCCAGGCAGAAAAGTCGGTGAGACTCATATCCAATTAACTACCAGAAAACCTAAGGTGGAACAGTGGCTCAAAGTAGTAGAGCACTAGCCTTGATCAAAAAGCTCAGGTACAGTGGCCAGTGCCCAGGCCCTGGGTTCAAGCCCCAACCTACCAAAAAAAAAGAAGAAGGTAGTATATGACCAGAAGGAAAATACAGAGATGGTGGTGCCTCAAAGATAGGCAGGCTAAGTACCTCATCAAGGAGTGAGTGGCCAATGATCCTATTAGAAATAAAGTGGGGTAAGGTCTAAATATTGTTAATTAGATTTAGCAGTCAAGTTATTATTGATATACACTGCATTTTCCATAGACCTTCCACAAGAAGGTCTAAGTTGATTGAGGGTTGACTAGGATGTGAGAAAATAAAATGCTGGACACCCTTTAAGAAATTGGACAGTAAAAAGAATAACTGGACCATGGACTAAAGAGGAGGATGAAGGTAGAGAACTGATTTGTAAAGGAAGGTTTTCATTAGTTAAAGATGGGAAGGAACCTGTGTACACAGGGCAGTATAGAGGCTGGTGAAATTAGAGAGAGGAGCAAATCTGAACCCAGGTTTCTGGAGAAGTGAGGCCTGAGGAGACCCATTGGAGTTCACAGATGAGAAATTAGATATCCTAACATAATGAGCCAAAATAAGCCCACTACAACATTTTGGTTCACAATTCTTCAGAAGATAAAGGGTTTTAGATGAAAACAAGCAATTTCTGTGACTATATTCTATCATAGACACTTTAATGAAGTTCAGGGGATAAAGTTCTTCTGAGAAAAGATTTTGATAAATTCTTCATCAGATTGTGCTTGTACCTACAGAGGCATAGAAGTAATGAAAGAAGAAATCTAAGGATCATAATCATCTAGGACAAGAGTTTTGAATACCATTTTTATGCAAAATAAAATTACAGTAGATAGAACATTTAAAGTAATACTTATTTTTCATTTTGGCAATGCTGAGGGTCAAACCTAGGGCCTTGTGCATTCTAGCAAAAGTCTACCACTGGAACTACATGCCTCACCATGAAAGAACATTTAGATATGATGCCACTTTGATTTTGAAAAAAGCAACTTCATAAAGAAAACTCTCAAGAAATAATAAGTCGTAAAACTGGCTAGTGTTAATATAGTTTTTTTTTGTATATAACATCAGTCAGGAGAAAGCATCTATTTTTGTAAGGTTTTAGGGAGAGGCAGTGTGTGTTTACTCTAAAATTAATGTGGGAAGGCATGGACCATTCTGTGCTAATTTCAGGGAATGTTTAATTTATCTGCCACCTCCTCAAAAATCTATCTTCCAGCCATGAATACTCTGTATTTTTGACAAATGGACTTTTTGTGCACAAGCTTCATAATCAAATTGGTTCAAGAATAAATTGCTGAAAGTGAAACTTTCTTATATTTGTCCTTTTGACAGCTAATGAAGATGGATGGAGAAACACAGAGACTGTGCTTTTTGGAGGAGGATCTTTTATTCCCTACTGTGTTGGCTAAAGGCAAATTTGTTACAAAGAAGAAGAAAAAAAACCCAGAACCATCTAATTGCTTAATTCCTGCTGAAAGCCATTGGCAGCCAGCCTGTTCAAATACACAGGGTTTTGTTTAGAGAAGCAACTGTAAAATGCTCACCACTTAAACATGTAACACCAGCCTCATTTTTTTTCTTCAGAAGCATTTATTATTATAAAAATGTTAGTGTTTAATCTAAAGGTAAATGGAATTTCTTGCATTTCATCAATGTCCTGAACAACGATGCAAATACTTATTTCTGGTTGTTTATTTCTGGGGAAAAAAGATAGTAATTAGATTTGGAGAATGACTAGAAATTTAGATGTAGTCACTAGGAAGTTTGAAAAGATCTTTTCCATCAACCCATCATTAAATCAATACACCAGTCAAATGTGTAAAGCAACTGGAACTCATACACTGCTGGTAGGACTCAAATTGTTACATACACTTTGCAGAACAATTTGGCATTTTCTCCTAAAGGTAAATACATATCTATACTATATTATAACTATCAATTTCATTCCTGGACATTAGTCATTAGAAGTGATTTGTATGAGAGCACCCATAGTGGCATGGATTATAGTGTTTCCAAATTGGAAACAACTCAAAATAACTTTTGAAAAGAAATAGATAAATAAATGAAATAGCAATAATCAGTTGATCCTTAAAACAATACGGATGAATCTTTAAATTTGTTGTTTTTTTAATTTTTATTTATTTTTATTGTGAAAATACTGTACAGCGGGATTACAATTACATGGGCAAGATAATGAGTACATTTCTTATCAACCATTATAGCCTCCTCCTTTGTTTCCCCTTTCCATCCCTTCCCATCCTCTTCCAGGCCCCCACCCAACCCTCCCTGCCCCCCCAAAGTTGTAAAGTTCGTTTTCGACATAACAACTTGTACTTCTCATTGTTGCAATGGGTCTACCTATATCCTTATTTAAACGACTTGTTTTTCCCCTTCCCCTCCACAAATTATAAATTTGTTGTTTTTAAGTAGTTGTGTAAAAGGGTTGCAGTTCCATAAGTCAGTTTATGGATATAATGCTTCTTAGTCAATGAATCTTAAAAACAGTTTTGAGTAAAGAAGCTAGGCAGAAAAGAATATATGCTGTATTTTCATGGCTCCAACCATTTAAAGTTCAGAAAGGCAAAATAAGTCCATAGGACAAAGGATGGAAGAGTGGTTGACCTTATTGAGGGTTATTGACCTGGAGAGAAAATGAGTGAGCCTTCTGTGGTGCTGACACTGATAATTCCAATAAACTCCAGTATGATTGTATAGGATGATGAACATACACACAAAAGGAAGGTTTGAAAACACTGAGCTATATATTTTAGATTCATACAAGTTATATTTCAATTAAATATGTTTATTAATATTTTAATCCTACCTAAAAAGAAGGAAAAGGGAGATAATAATCAGAAATTGTCTCCTTGACCATGACTTTGTGGGACCTGTATGTTTCTACATAGATCAAACCAAACAACGAACCCATATTACACTGCGTAATTGATTTTTCAGCTCAGACATACTGTGACAATTGAATATTTATTGGATTTAAAGTAGTCATTAAAAATACTTTTCATGACTTGGAAAAAATTGTATTAGTGAAGCAAGCCAGGCGCAAAGAAACATAGATCCCATGGTTTCCCTTATTTGCAATAACTAGTATATATCTGAGACAAGCAGAAAAATTAGATAAGATGATATTAAGGGCCTTCCTACCGGTCCTTGCATGTGCATGTGCTTTGTTGATGGCTAGCTTTCATCTTTCTTACAGTTTGACCACAAAGAAGAAAAGGCCTTACTTCAGAAAACATAAGAAGATGAAAATTTCTAGGATTTTAGAAAATGCTGGTGGAAAACCTAATTTTTTTTTAATTGTAAAGGTGATTTATAGAGGGGTTACAGTTACATGCTAAGTAATGAGTACATTTGTTTTTGAACAGTGTCATGTTTTCCCTTTCTCTCTTAGTTGTTCCCTTCTGGCCCTTCTTCCCCACAAGTTGTATAGTTCATTTTCAACATAGCATGTAGTGAGAGGACCTAATTTTTTTAGCAGCCTATTATTCCTGCATGGGGCAGGCTCTCTGTTGCTCATGTGGTTGAAGAAATTAGAGTTGATTATTAGCAAATGCACTAATGGATAGATGTCAGGAAGTTCTGAGAATAGGCAAGGACCCAGAAATAAGCAAAACTTCATGTTTCCAAGAGTATGAAGAATATACTATTTAAATAGGATATGACTAAATTAAGTAGCATATTTATTTCTTATGCTTATTTATCTTTAATCCTCTGAAAAGTAGAAAGCATGTGAACCCACATCATCAGAAGGAAACAAATGTTTTTCAGCACAATTGGATTTTAATTGTTATTTGTACTGTAAAGTTATACAAATACATGGTATTTAAGAAGACAAACTCTAGAATTGGAGAGGCTGTTTAGTAGTCTGTGATCCCTGAGCAGCTACTGAGTTCTCTGAGCTCTAGCTTCTTTATTACCAAAGTGGAACTTATTGATGGTGTCTGACTCATTAGAATGTTGGAATTAAATGAGATGCATTCATAGCACTGTGCACTTAGGAGAACAAATACTGATTCTTAGCAGCTTTGTTAACGTTACCTATAACTATCATAAAATAAAAACACTAGAGAATAGCAATTGCTATTAGTGAATATGTATGCAATTAATCCCGTGAACACTTCTCTGTGTGGACCTGCCTGCATGTGTAAATGCCTTGCCCTCAACTCCTTTTTATCCTTTAGCTTGCTAACTCTTTGATGGCGAATTGAACCAATTTATATAATGGTTTCAGAAGTGAGGTAAAGAGGATGAGATTCATTAGTGTTGGACTGATTTGTGCCTGGCAGCCCCATGGGAAATTTCTCAGTGGCTATGTCGCCTCATCAATACAGCACTACTTCACAGCAACTGTTCTATCTGTAGTGAATTCATTTGATATCATAGTGGGGTCACTCAATTTCCTAGTGGTCTTTTTTTTAATTCACAGCTATATTAGGTTCAGAGCTATTGCTTATATTTGAATTATTATTTGGAGAAGCAAAGGGTCTTCTTACTTGTGAGCCAGTGTGCTTGATAATGACTTTATAGCACCATGAAAATATGACAATTTTGTAGCTGTGGCAACTAGGGAGGCATGAAACCTCTGCTGAATGAGAACATAGTGCCATGTACCCAAACGTTTGGATGTTTATTACATAAAATATTCATTGGTCTTAAATCAAGCATTAAAATCACTGACCTGAATTGTTCAGCAATGTTAGGTGAATAAACAAAAGACTGAGCTATGGCAAGTGTCTCTGCACTATGGTTGTAGCTACATGACACTAACCTGAATAATATATTTAATACAAATTTAAGTTATATATTCATACCAAAAGGTTTCATGTAATTATTTATTTAAAGCTGTTATGGCTTACTTTTTTTATAGAAAAAAATCTAAATATGAATTCCAACTACACTATAGATTTTTTTGTTTTGTTTTTTGGTCTCTGAGCTTCTTCTTGCTCAAGGCTAGTGATCAACCACTTTAAGCCACAGCACCACTCCCAGCTTATGAGTGGATAATTGGAGATAAGAATCTCATAGAGACTTTTCTGCCCCGGCGGCTTTGAATTGCAATCCTCAGAACTCAGCTTCTTAAGTAGCTAGGATTACAGGTGTGAGCCACTGGCCCTGCTACTACAGATTCATTTTATAGATCTTCTCCCTAGAAGAACATTCCTTAAAATGTTTGAAATGATATGCATGATTTTACTAACATAATTCTTTTCATTTGGATTCAGAAGTAGAGATAAAATATGAATTCTATGGTATATTTAAGACATAATCTTGGTGACAAGATTTTACTTTCACTTACTTTGTGCCAATAAAGAACATGTAACACTAACCACGAGGCAACTCTGCATATAGAGATTAAGATTCTTCAATCTGGGTTGGGAACGTGGCTTAGTGGTAGAGTGCTTGCCTTGCATGCACGAAGCCTTGGGTTCAATTCATCAGTACCAAATAAACAGAAAAAGCTGGAGGGATGGGGCTAGGAAGGTGGCTCAGTGGTAGAGCACTTGCCTTGCATGCATGAGGCCCTGGGTTCGATTCCTCAGCACCACATAAGCAAAAAGAAAAAAAGCAGGAAGTGGCTCTGTAGCTCAAGTAGTAGAGTGCTAGCCTTGAGTTGAAGAGCTGAGGGACAGCCCCCAGGTCCAGAGTTCAGGCCCCACGACCGGACTCCCCCCCCAAAAAAAAGAAACAGCTGGAGGTGGTGCTGTGGCTCAAGTGCTAGACAACTAACCTTGAGCAAAAGAAGCTCAGAGTTGAAGTTCCGGGAAGATGGCGAGGAGAAGCTGGAGGCTAAACAAGCTCTTGCATAGAAAGCAGTTTTAGAGTTCCAGTGAACAGTCCTAAGCCAGAGAATCACACCAAGTGGGCCTTCACAGGACAGAGAGTTAGGCCAGAGAGGGAAAATCCAGGCAAGGAGACAGATCTAAGCTCTTGCCAGCAGCTGCCACTGCTGCAGTGGCAGTGGTGGCAGTGGTGACCACGGCCATACATAAATCACAGAGAGTACGGGACAAAGGAGTCAGACACAGTGAGTGAGCGGATTCTACTCAACACCAGCAAGAACCGACAAGGAGCGGACATCTTCACCCTGCAGTTCGCAGACCAGAGACGACCCAGGAACCAAGACTCGGCGTGAGTAGAAGCCTGACATCATCACTCCTTCTCAGGGAGCAGAGGAGGGAAGGCCACCCCTCCACCCCCACCCCCAGTACCGTCTTGGAAACCGACAAAGCTCGGTGGAGCTGCTAGATCCAACTCAGGCTTTGGAATAAAACTAGAGTCATTTAGCAGGTCACAAGAGCCTAACCTGACCTGAAATTAGGAAAGCAACTCCATTTGTAATAGCCCCACAAAAAAATAAAATACCTAGGAATTAACTTAACCAAAGAAGTGAAGGACCCCTATGATGAAAACTTTAAAATCTTGAAAAAGGAAATCAAAACAAAACTTAGAAAATGGCAAAACCTCCCATGCTCCTGGATTGGAAAGATTAACATTGTGAAAATGGCAATACTTCCCAAGGTTATCTACAAATTCTATGCGATACCTATCAAAATTCCAACCTCATTCTTCACGGAAATAGAAGAGGCAATCCAAAAATTCATACGGAACAATAAAAGACCCCGAATAGCAAAAACGCTCCTCAACAGAAAGAACACTGCTGGAGGAATATCAATACCAAATTTCAAACTCTACTATAAAGCCATAGTAATCAAAATAGCTTGGTACTGGCATAAGAACAGACCTCAGCACCAATGGAATAGAATTGAAAACCCAGAAATGAACCTACAGACCTATAGCCATCTAATCTTCCATAAGGGAGCTAAAAAAATAGAATGGAAGAAAGATAGCCTCTTCAGTAAATGGTGCTGGCAAAATTGGTTAACTACATGTAGAAAACTAAAGCTAGATCCTTATATATCACCCTGCACCAGAATCAACTCCAAACGGATCAAAGACCTGGAAGTCAAAGCAGACACTCTGAACACATTACAGGATGGAATGGGAGAAACCCTAGGTCTCCTTGGCTCAGTCCGAAATTTTCTTAATAGAGACCTGGAAACACAACAAATCAAAGAAAGGTTGGACAAATGGGATTGCATGAAGTTGCAGAACTTCTGCATGGCAAATGACATAGCTAGCAAGATCAATAGAAAGCCCACGGATTGGGAGATCTTCACTAGCCATACAATTGACTAGGGTCTCATATCTAAAATATACTTGGAACTCAAAAAAATTAAATCCCCCAACAACAAATCCTCAAAGAAACAACTGCCAAATAAATAAATGGGCTAATGACTTAAAGAGAAACTTCTCTGAAGAAGAAAGAAGGATGGCCATTAGACACATGAAGAAATGCTCAACCTCCCTAGCCATAAAAGAAATGCAAATCAAAATAACATTGAGATACCACCTCACCCCAGTTAGAAGGGCAAAAATCAAGAACTCTAATAACAACAGATGCTGGAGGGGATGTGGCCAAAAGGGAACCCTACTGCATTGTTGCTGGGAGTGTAAACTTGTTCAACCACTTTGGAAGGCAGTATGGTGGTTCCTGAAAAGACTTCACATAGAACTCCCCTATGACCCAGCAATCCCACTTTTGGCATTTACCCAAATGTTTACAAACAAGACCACACTAAAGCTACCAGCACAACAATCTTTATTGCAGCATTATTTACTATAGCTAAGATATGGAACCAACCCAGATGCCCCTCAGTAGATGAATGGATCAAGAAAATGTGGTATATATTCACAATGGAATTCTATGCCTCCATCAGAAAGAATGACATTGCCCCATTTGTGAGGAAATGGAAAGGCTTGGAAAAAATTATATTAAGTGAAGTAAGCCAGGCCCAAAGAAACATAGGTCCCATGTTTTCCCTTATTTGCAATATCTAGTATATGTATGAGTCAACCAGAAAAGGTCAGATAAGTTGATGTTAGGAAAATGAACCCTAAGATATGTATTTAAATGTTTTTTTCTTTCATGCATTTGTTTCTAAGGCATTTATAAGATTACTTCTTTGTTGCTTTGTATGTCCCTCCTCCACACTATAACCCCTGCTTTCACTATATTTGATGTCGTTATAATTTGTGGAGGAGATGGGGAAAAACAAATCGTTTAAGGATACTGGTGACCCGTTTCAACAATGAGAAGTATAAGTTGTCAGGTCAAAAACGAACTTTACACCTTTGGTGCGAGTGTGGGGGGGATTCGGTGGGCGGGCTGGGGGAGGCTGGGAAGGGATGTGAAGGGTAAACAAAGGAGGAGTCTGCAATGTTTGATAAAAATGTACTCATTATCTTGCCCATGTAATTGTAACCCCTCTGTATAGTATGTTCACAAAAAATAAAAATTAAAGTTTAAACAAAAAAGAAGCTCAGAGTTGAACCCAGGCCCTGAGTTCAAGCCCCATGACTGGTCAACAATTGGATTCTTCAATCTTTTATCTCTTCTGAAGGCAATGTTTTCACTAGAACATTCTAGACTCAAGATATCCATTGATCAAATGTCACATGATACTTGTTTTTATTTTTATAGTGAAAACAAGGGCTATACTGTGGGGGAGGGACATACAAAGCAACAAAGAAATATCTTATAAAAATGTTAGATACAATAGCAAAAGAGAAAAATATGAGTCCTTAACATGGGGTTCATTTCGCTTAATATCAACTTATCTGATGATTTCTGCTTATCTCAGACATATATTAGTTATTGCAAATAAGGGAAAACATGGGACCTATGTTTCTTTGGGTCTGGCTTACTTCACTTAATATAATTGTTTCCAAGTCTTTCCATTTCCTAACAAATGGGACAATGTCATTCTTTCTGATGGAGGCATAGAATTCCATTGTGTGTATATACCACATTATCTTGTTCCATTCAAATACTGAGGGGCATCTGGGTTGGTTCCATATCTGACATATGGTAAATAATGCTGCAATAAACATTGTTGTGCTGTTAGCTTTAGTGTGGTCTTGTTTGTAAACATTTGGGTAAATGCCCAAAAGTGGGATTGCTGGGTCATAGGGGAGCTGTATGTGAAATCTTTTGAGGCACCTCCATACTGCCTTCCAAAGTGGTTGAACAAGTTTACACTCCCAGCAACAATGCAGTAGGGTTCCCTTTTGGCCACATCCCCTCCAGCATCTGTTGTTATTAGAGTTCTTGATTTTTGCCCTTCTAACTGGGGTGAGGTGGTATCTCAATGTTATTTTGATTTGCATTTCTTTTATGGCTAGGGAGGTTGAGCATTTCTTCATGTGTCTAATGGCCATCCTTCTTTCCTCTTCAGAGAAGTTTGTCTTTAAGTCTTTATCCAACTTATTTATGGAGCAGTTGTTTCTTTGAAAATTTGTTGTTGGGGATTTAATTTTTTTATTTCCAGGTATATTTTAGATATGAGAACCTTGTCGGGTGTATGACTAGTGAAGATCTCCCAATCGGAGGGCTTTCTATTGATCTTGATAGCTGTGTCCTTTGCCATGAAGAAGCTCTGCAATTTTATGCTATGTTATTTGTCCAATCTTTCTTTGATTTGTTGGGTTTCTGAATCTCTTTTAAGAAAATTTTGGCCTGTGCCAAGGAGATCTATGGTTCTCCTCTTCCATCCTGTAATGTTTTCAGAGTATCTGCTTTTACTCTGAGGTCTTTGATCCATTTGGAGTTGATTCTGGTGCAGGGTGATATATAAGGTTATAGTCTTAGTTTTCTACAAGTGATTAACCAATTTTGCCAGCACCATTTACTGAAGAGGCTGTCTTTCTTCCATTCTTTTTTTTTTTTAGCTCCCTTATTGAAGATTAGATAGCTATAAGTCTATGGGTTTATTTCTGGGTTTTCAATTCTATTCCATTGGTCCTGAGGTCTGTTCTTATGCCAGTACCAAGCTATTTTGATTACTATGGCTTTATAGTAGAGTTTGAAATTTGGTATTGATATTCCTCCAGCAGTGTTCTTTCCGTTGAGGAGCGTTTTTGCTATTCGGGGTCTTTTATTGTTCCGTATGAATTTTTGGATTGCCTCTTCTATTTCCGTGAAGAATGAGGTTGGAATTTTGATAGGTATCACATAGAATTTGTAGATAACCTTGGGAAGTATTGCCATTTTCACGATGTTAATCTTTCCAATCCAGGAGCATGGGAGGTGTTGCCACTTTCTAAGTTTTGTTTTGATTTTCTTTTTTAGGTTTATAAAGTTTTCATCATAGAGACCCTTCACTACTTTAGTCAAGTTAATTCCTAGTTATTTTATTTTATTTGTGGTGCTATTACAAATGGAATTACTTTCCTGATTTCGACCATGCTTTTCTCATTGTTGGCACACAGAAAAGCCTTGATTTTTGAGGGTTAATTTTATACCCTGCTACTTTGCCAAAGTTTTGAATCAGCTTATATAATTTAGGAGTGGAGTCGATGGGATTCTTTTTTTTATTATTATTGTGAAAATACCGTACAGAGGGGTTACAATTACATGGGCAAGGTAAGAAGTACATTTCTTATCAAGCATAGTTGCTTCCTCCTTTGTTTCCCATCCCTTCCCATCTCTCCCTCCCCCTCCTGCTCCCTCCCCCCCCGCCCCCCCCCCCGCCAAAGTTTTAAAGTTCATTTGTCGACATAACGACTTATACATCTCTTGTTGCAATGGGTCCACCTATATACCTATTTAAACAATTTGTTTTTCCCTTCCCCTCCACAAATTATACCAACATCAAATCCAGTGAATACAGAGGTTATACCGTGGGGAAGGGACATAGAAAGCAACAAAGAATTCATATTATAAATATGTGGGATTCTTTAAATACAAGATCATGTCATCTGCAAAGAGGGAGAGTTTTACTTTATCTTTCCTTATTTGGATCCCTTTTATGTTTTCATCTTGTCTTATTGCTGTAGCTAGGCATTCTAATACTAAATTGAAGAGAAGTGGAGAGAGTGGACATCCTTGTCTCATTCCTGAGTTAAGAGGAAATGGCTTTAGTTTTTCACCATTAAGTATAATGCTGGCTGTAGGTTTGTCATATATAGCCTTTATTGTATTGAGGAATGTTTCCTGGATTCCTACTTTTTCCAGAGCCTTCATCATAAAGGGGTGTTGGATCTTGTCAAATGATTTTTCTGCATCTATTGAGATAGCCAGGTGGTTCTTATCCTTGCTCTTGTTGATGTGATGAATTATATTAATTGATTTGTTTATATTGAACCAGCTTTGCATCCCTGAAATGAATCCTGTTTGATTGTGGTGTATGATTTTTTGGATGAATTGTTGAAGTCGATTGGCCAAAATTTTGTTCAGAAGTTTTGCATTAATGTTTATCAAAGAAATGGGTCTATAGTTCTCTTTCTTTGATGAGTCCCTGCCTGGTTTTGAGATGAGGGTTATGGTGGCTTCATAGAATGTGTTCGGTAGTGAACTCTCTTTTTCAATTTTATTGAAGAGTTGGAGGAGTATTGGTGTGAGCTCTGCTTTGAAGGCTTTGTAGAATTGCACTGTAAATCCATCTGGTCCTGGACTTTTCTTAGATTAGAGGTCTCTTATTGTTGCTTCTATTTCAATGCTTGATATGGGCCTGTTAAGATGGTTTAACTCATCTTGGTTTAGTTTTGTCATGTCAATATTTGTGAGGAAAAGGTCCATTTCTGCCAAGTTCTGAAACTTACTAGCATGAAGGTTTGAGAAGTATTCCCTTATAATGTTCTGAATCTTGGTTGTTTCTGTGGTTATGTTTCCATTCTCATCTCTGAGTTTATTTATTTGGGTGTGTTCTCTTCTTTTTCTGATAAGATTTTTGTTTTGTTGATTCTTTCTATGGTTTGTTTATTCTAAGTAGTTTAATTCTGATTTAATTTAAATTATTTCTTTCCGTCTACTGGATTGGGGTTTATCTTGCTGCTCTTTTTCAAGGAGGTTTAGATGTCTCGTTAAATTGTTGGTTTCAGATCCCTCCAATTTGTTGATATAGGAACTCAGAACTATAAACTTGTCTCTGAGTACCGCCTTTACTGTGTCCCAGAAGAGCTGGTAATTTGTGTGTTCATCTTTGTTGAATATCATGAACATTTGAATTTCCTTTCTAATGTTTTCCATGTCTCACTGGTGATTCAACAGTATGTTGTTCAGCCTGCATGTGTTACAGGACTTTGTTTGGTGGCTTTTGGTGTTGAGTTCTAATTTTATTCCCTTGTGGTCTGAGAGAATGCAAGGTAAACTTTAATGTTTCTGAATTTGGTCAAGTTTGCTTTGTGATCTAAAATGTGATCTATTTTCATAAATGTTCCATGTGCTGCTGAGAAAAACGTGTATTCTGATGCTGCTGGGTGAAATATTCAGTAGATGTCTGTTAAATCTAGTTTATCTATGTAGTTGTTTAGATCTGCGGTTTCTCTGTTGAGTTTTCACCGAGGTGATTTATCTAGTGGGCTTACTGGTGTGTTAAAGTCCCCAACAATTAATGTTTTTGGATCTATGTGATATTTGAGGGAAAGTAGTGTTTCTTGGATAAATTTGGGTGCTTTGTTGTTTGGTGAATAGATGTTTAGAATTCTAACATCCTCCTGAAGGGGAGATCTCTTAGTTAGTATATAGCCACCTTGTTTATCTCTTCTTGCTAATTTTAATTTGAAGTCTATTTTATCTAATATTAGGATTTCAACTCCTACCTGTTTATGGGGGTCATTTGCTTGGTCGGTTTTGTTCCAGCCTTTTGCATTCAAAATGTGTTTTTTTTTATGTGCAAGGTGTGTGTGCAACAGATAGAAGGATCTTGCTTTTTGATCCAATTAGACAGTCTATGTCGCTTAATTGGAGAGTTAAGTCCATTAATATTGAGAGTTAGTACTAAGAGGTATTAGGTAGTTCCTGCCATGTTATCTACCTTCTTGGGGGCTGTGACAAGTGGGTTCTTCCTATTGTTCTTGGATTCTATTTGGGTGTGGTTTCTTGACCTTTATTGTGATTTTTTTGGTTTTCTATGTGTAGGACATCTTTAATTATCTTTTGGGGGGTTGGTTTGGTGGAGATATATTGTTTCCGTTTTTCTTTGCTATGGAAGGTGTTTATTCAGTCTTCCATTAAGAAGGAGAGTTTAGCTGGGTACAGTATTCTTGGTTGATTGTTATTTGTCTTTAGGGCATGGCATACATCATTCCAGGCTCTTCTTGCTTTAATAGTCTCTGCTGAGAAATCTGAATGTATTCTAATTGGTTTCCCTTTATAGGTGATTGATATTTTTCCTTGACAGCTTTAAGGATGTTTTCCTTGGTCTGAATTGATTCTTTGAGGATTATGTATGGTGGGATATCCTGTCTCTTCTGGTATATTTGTGGTTCTGAAAGCTTCTTGTTTCTTAATAGGCCTATTTTTTTGCATGTTTGGGAAGTTCTCTGCTAGGATTCTGTTAAACAAATTTCCTAAACCATTAACTTCTGTCTCTAGGTGCTCCTCTACACCCATTTTCCTCAGATTAGGCCTTCTGATGGTGTCTTCCAAATATTGAATAGATCTATCATATTTCTTGGATTTGTCTTGGGCAGTTGTCTCTTCTTTCTCTGTAATATCTAGGCTGTCTTCAATCCCAGAGATTCGATCTTCTGCATGGTCTAATCTACTGTCAAGACTTTCTACTTTGTTTTTTATTTCCTTTCCTTCTAATTGGTCGGCTTTGATGGCTTCAAATTCTTTGTAGGAGCTTTGTTTTAGATCTTGTATGAACTTCTTTACTTCCTTAATTTGGTGATCAGTGTTTATTCTTCAATCCCTTAGTTGGTTAGTTATGGTTTCCTTGGACTCCTATTTTTTTCTGTCAGGTTCCATTCAGCATTCCCTTTGTGGTCTCCCTGAATTCTTTAGCTGTCTGTTTATGGATTCCATGAATGCCTCAATTTATCTTTGTTTATTCTCATCCCACTCTCACAATTCCTGTATTACTCTTTGATTAGCTTCCTCATGCTCACACTATTCCTGTAAGTCTCTTTGACCGTTCTCAGCCTGCCCACGCAATTCATGTGTTTCTCTTTGACTGTTCTCAACCTGCTCCCACAATGCCTGTATTTCTCTTTGGCTGTTCTCAGCCTCCTCATGCAATTCCTGTATTACTCTTTGAGTAGCTTCTTCACACTCACGAGATTACTGTATTAATCTTTGGTTTGCCTCTCTCGCTTCCTATCACGCTCACACTGAGTCCTTTGGAGGTTTTCAATCTTTTCAATCCCCATGTTTACCAGTAATGTTTGTAGAGCTTTTTGGGAACTCTCCTCTGGATTATTCATTATCTGTTCTGTCCCCTGATTATCATGAGTAGGAATGGAGGTACCCGGACCTGCCATTTTTCTTGTGTTTCTCCAGCTTGTTCTGCCCATTTGGTATGAAAGTAACACCAATTTTGTGCTAGAACACTATTTTAAGGCAAGCATCAACCAGAGTCCTGTAGCTGCACAGTCAAAATGGCTGCAGATACAATCTAGTTCAGCAGATGAAATCTATTCAACTTCAAACAACTATGGATTAATGGGCTAAGAACAGCAAATAAGGATTTGGCAGACCAGATATTATTAAGTTTAGGGAGAAATGTGGGGAAAAAATAGGATTAAAGAGCTGTGAAGAGGTAAAGGGAGAGTGAATTTAACCAAGTCCTAATCTCAGAGATGGAAATGGATTGGACAGAATAAGAGAGAGATTTAAAAAAAAAAACAAGAAAAAATGGAAAAACAAAATTTAAATTTAAAAAGTGAAACACTTAAAAATTATGTAAGTGTAAATGGAATTCTATGCCTCCATCAGAAAGAATGACATTGCCCCATTTGTTAGGAAATGGAAAAACTTGGAAAAAATTATATTAAGTGAAGTAAGCCAGGCCCAAAGAAACATAGGTCCCATGTTTTCCCTTATTTGCAATATCTAGTATATGTCTGAGTCAAGCAGAAAAGGTCAGATAAGGTATGTTAGGGAAATGAACCCTAAGATATGTATTCAAATGTTTTTTTTCTTTCATGCGATTGTTTCTAACACATTTATAAGAGTATTTCTTTGTTGCTTTGTATGTCCCTCCCCCACAGTATAACCCTTGCTTTCACTGTATTTGATGTCGGTATAATTTGTGGAGGAGAAGGGGAAAAACAAATCGTTTAAATAGGGATACAGGTGGGCCCATTGCCACAATGAGATGTACAAGTTGTTATGTCGAAAATGAACTTTCGTGCCATGGGGGGGGCAGGATTGGGTGGGGGGACGGTGGGAGGATGGGAAGGGATGGGAAGGGGAAACAAAGGAGGAGGCTACAATGCTTGATAAGAAATGTACTCATTATCTTGCCAATGTAATTGTAACTCCACTGTATTTTCACAATAAAAAAAGAAAAAATTATTTAAGTGTAAAGAAATGATATTGAGAAAAGGAAACGATAGGATGAACGGAGGGGAGGGATAGAAAGGAAACCAGAAAAACTAAAAAATAAAAATTCTTAAAATTGGAATTCTTGGAAATTATATGGATATAAAGAGATAATAGTTCTATTAAAAAGTTAAACCTAAGAGTTTGTGAATTGAGTAATAAATTTCTGGATTAAGTATGTACACAATGGGGTATAAGGTCTAATAATTGACAATGTGTATATATCTGGGGATGTGCAGAACAGTGATTAAGTCACACAGAAAAGAAAAAGAGAGAGAAAAAGAGAATAAAAATAAAGGAACGAAAGGTCAATAAAGATTTTTTTTTAAAAAAGCACACACACATACACCTAAAATAAAAATTATGAGTGGAAAAAAATTAATAGACAACAATTAAAAAATGAAAATTAAAAGAAAGGTAGAAAAAAATAGTTCTTCGATTTGTTTTTTGGAGGGGGGCAGGTAGGGGAAGATCCTGTATCTCCCCTGTGTCCATAACTGGTCTCTTGGTTGAGTCTGGTCTGCTTGTGGTGTTTGGTTTTCTTGTGGCTTGACTGGTTTCTTAAGTCAGTTGGTTTGAGCAGGCAGAAAAATGCTCTGTGTTACCCAGGATTTTGTGATCCTCCTCCCAGGCTAGTTCAATGGGAGGGAGATCTGCTTTGAGTATCACGAAAGAGGGAGATGGCTATTTCCTCTAGTTTGGAGCTGCTGTGATGAGACTAGGTTCTGGTAGGGTTGAGGCCTTTCAGCAAACATTAGCTTTTCCCTGAGTGGCTAGCTCCTGAGACACTCATGGAGCCCAGCCTGGAGCCATTCTCAGGATTTATGGTTACTGAGTTTCAATTGTTTGTTTAGGCTGCTGTAGGGAGGGGCAGCCTCTGGCTCTGTTTACCTAGTGAAGAAAGTCTGGGGGGGGGGCTTTCTGCCTGGGCTGGGTGACTTTCCCCTGGGTGAAGCTGAGCCTGGCAGGTCAGGTCAGGTTCCTTTGACCTGCTAAATGACTCTTGTTTTCTTCCAAGGCCTGAGTTTGAGCTAGCTGCTCAGCTGGGCCTTTGTCAGTATCAAAGATGGAAATCTCCGGTAGTGAGGGAGGGGCGGCCTTCGCTCCTCTGCTCCCTGAGAAGGAGTGAGGATGTCAGGGTTCTACTCAAGCCAGAGTTTGGTTCCTGGGCTATCTCTGGTCTGTGATCTGCAGGCTGAAGTTATCTGCTCCTTGTCAATTCTGGCGCTGCTGCCACCACAGCCACTGCAGCCGCTGCTACTGACAAATGCTCAGATCTGTCTCCTTGCCTGGATTTTCCCTCTCTAGCCAAACTCTGTACTGTGATGGCACACTTGGTGTGATTCTCTAGCCTAGGACTGTTCACTGGAACACTAAAACTGCTTTCCATGCAAGAGGTTGTTTAGCCTTCAGCTTCTCCTCTGCCATCTTCCCCTGAACTCTCCCCCTTGTTTTTGTTTTTAAACATCAAAACTAACAGAAAGCAGCTCATGAATGTACAGTTAGAAGATATAGAAAATGAATAGAACTTGAAATTATGGTAGATCTGTTCATCTGTGTCATAAACAATGAGATAGAATGAAATCAGCCAGAGAGAACAGAACAAGTGGACAGATTACACTACATTAGAATTGTTTTAAGTTACCAAGGGCATATATCCTAATTTTTAAATTATTATTTTTTATTTTTTCAAGTCATACATTCAAGAAATATGTTTTATTAATTAGCACTGTCATATGAAGTAATAGAAAACCGTTTTAAAAAGAGGTTGGACCAATCTGGAAAGCAGTGTGGAAGTTCCTCAAAAGACTAAACAGAATTCCTCTATGACCCAGCAATTTCATTCCTGAGCTTTTATCCAACTGATCACAAACAAGACCATGCTAAAGCTACCAGCACATCTGTGTTCATTACAGCAGTATTTACCATGGTTAAGATTTGGAACCAACCCAGATATTGCCCCATTTGTAAGGAAATGTAAATACTTGGAAAAATTATATTAAATGAAGCAAGCCAGACAAAAAAAAACATAGGCTGCAGAGTTACCCTCATTTGTAATAACTAGAATATGTCCAAGATATTCTTAGCAGAGGATCACAATAGCTCAATAGCTAGGTACATCTAACCATACAAAATGAAGCTTATCAAAATGAACTCCAAGAAATGGAAACAAGAGATTTTTATAATGCACTGTTTTTAGTTCTTTTTTATTTATTTTTTCCTTTAGTTTATGCCCTGTTGTCACTGTTTTTGATTTCTATACCCCTTGTCTTGTTTATAAATTTATCTGACCACTGAAGGGAAGTGGAATCACAGAAGTGGTGGGACAATGCAACAATGATACTCACTAAACATTATGTTGGAAATGAACTTTACACCTTCGGGGGAGTATGTGAGGTTAGGGAGAGAAGCAGGAGAAAATGAGTGAGGGGGTAACACTGTTCAAAAAGAAATGTACTCATTACCTTACTTATGTAACTATAACTCCTATGTACATCACCTTTACAATAAAAAAATAAAGTAGTGAGGTGAGAAAAAAGAAGGAGGTTGGAGACATGGGTGAACAGAGAGTAGACTAAAGATTCTTTTTTCTATGTCCATCTTTCTGGCTATGAACACTCTGGTTTCTGGCTTTATGTCTCTACTTATGGAAGCAGTTGCATTCTAGGATTTAGAATGTTGAGACCATCCACATATTAAGGGTTAGGAAAGAAATAAAAGAGAGGAATGTAAAGAAATATAAATTTAGAGTAGCTATCACCTTAGATACAATGATCAGGAAAGATTTCTCTGAGAGAGTGACATTTGGGTTGAGACTTGGATGGTAAAAGAAAGAAAATATCTTCAAGATCTTTGAGGTGAGAATGTGTTTGATATTTTCTAGAAATAGATAAAAAGATCAATAGATGGGTTAGGAGGACAGCCATTCAAGCCATAATATAGCTAATTGACAAAATTCCAACTCCCAATTCTTCTCTGCCTTCAAGTAGCCTTGGGGTTAGAGAAGCAACAACCTCTATCATTAAGATTTAGAATTCATTCATTATCTTAAAGGAGGCATAGAGTAGATTTTGATAGAATGTAAAATTTATGTTCCTATGAAACTTCCTCTTTTGAAAAACTGTATCAAAAATAACAGGCTCTCTGAGAAAGTAGAAGTGAGACATAACCATTTAAAACTAATATAATTTTGTAAGCAGAACATTAACCAAAAAAAGAAATGGTTCCTGCAGGGAATTGCCTTGTGGGATATTAAAAATACACAAGAAAAACAGAAGGAAAATGCTGGTTTGCTAACATAGATACAATGCAACTAAAATTGGAGCTCTGAGTCTAAGCAAAGGAAGAAAAGTATTTCATAGCTGGAGTGCAATGGAGTCTTGGATTCAGGCCTTGATTTGAGGTAACAGCCTGAGAAAGTGCTGCTGCTTGTGTAGTTACCAAGATGAAACAACCCTTTCTTAATGAAAGTTGTACTTTTCCTTTACTCTTTAGAATTTTGGTGTAATGTCTTTATTACTATTATTTTTATTACTTGTTTAGTGATGTGAATGTGAAGTATATTCACGCTGCTATATACCATAGGGGAATATAGCATGTGTAGTAATTCTTAATATGGTTCATACTTTAATAGCCACATTTCTTATAGGTTCATTGTTAATCAGTTATCATAATGCACTACTGATAGTAAAAACTGATTTGAGTACCTTATCAACTTTAGATAAATTAAAAATTTATTATCTTTAGTTGTACAAAGGAGTTGTCATTTAATAAAGCAGTATATGAATACATACAATGTGTCATTATCAATGCCACTCCTTTCTACATTTTTACCCATCCCTCTCCTATCCACCCCTTTCCTCACTCTTACTAATTTTGTGGATATCCATTGAACTCTTGAAGGCATCTCCCCCTCTTCTCCTCTTCATTTGTCAACTTCTTTCCCCTTGATCTCACCCTACCCCGTTTAAATACCAACTTTTTGGTATTTATTTTGTTGAACTTTTGTCTTTCTAAGGAATTACACTATTTGAGTTATTCCTTGAATCTACCCTATTCCCTTACTTTTTTTCTATCATTCAGAAAGTTTTATTGTTAAGATGTTGTACAGAGGGGTTACAGTTTCATGAGTAAGGCAATGAGTACATTACTTGTTGATCATTGTTACCCCTTCCCTTCCTTGTTGTTGTCCCAATATCCCTTCCCTCCCCCAGCTCCCACTCTCCTATCCCTCTCCCCCTCGAAGTTGGGAAGTTCTTTCATTTCCATTATACTGTCCTGTGGGTATCTTTGTTGCAATGGGTCATCCCGTCCTTGTTTCAATGTTTTGTTATTCCCTTACCCCTCCCAGATTAGACATATGTATATACAAGATGCAGGGTATCAAAATTGAGTGCAGGGACAACAGGGGATATGCCACAGGGGAAAGAACATAGAAAGGAAACAACAACAACAAAAAATAAAATCTCATGGTACATTTAAAACAGTAACAATAAAGACAGAACTCTTGTGTTCATATCTTGAGGTTCATTTCACTTAACATCATCTTATATGGTCATTTGTACATAGTTTTTTGAGCTTTTCAGCTAATCTGATAAGATTATCCTATATGTATACTAATTATTGCAATAATGGAAACCATAGGACCTAAATTTCTTTGGGACTGGGTAACTAAATATGTTTTTTTCCCCAAGACTTTCCATTTCCTAACAAATGGGGCAGTGTTGTTCTTTCTGAGGGAAGCTAGCTTTCCATTGTATATATGTATCACATTGTCTTGGTTCACTCATCTACTGAGGGGTATCTGGGTTGGTTCCATATCTTTGTTATGGTGAATAAGCTGCGATAAACATAGTTGTGCTGGTAGCTTTAGTTTGGTCTTGTTTGTGACTGTTTGGGTAAATGCCCAAAAGTGGGATTGCTGGGTAATAGGGGAGCTCTATGTGGAGTCTTTTGAGGAACCTCCATACTGTTTTCCAGAGTGGCTGAACAAGTTTACACTCCCACCAACAATGCAGTAGGGTTCCCTTTTGGCTACATCCCCTCCAGCATCCGTTGTTATTAGAGTTCTTGATTATAGTCATTCTAACTGGGGTGAGGTGGAATCTCAATGTTGTTTTGATTTGCATTTCTTTTTCTTTTTTGTCAAACTTAAGAAAAATAATCTTTTCTTTTTATTGTGAAAATACTGTACAGAGGGGTTTTACAATTACATTAGCAAGGTAATGAGTACATTTCTTATCAAGCATTTGCCTCCTCCTTTGTTTCCCCTGACCATCCCTTCCTACCTCCCCCCATCCGGTTTTCCCCTTCCCCCCACCCCACCCCGCGCCAAAGTTGTAAAGTTCGTTTTTCGACATAATATCTTGTACATCTCATCATTACAATGGGTCCACCTGTATCCCTATTTACACAATTGGTTTTTTCCCTTCGTCTCCACAAATTATACCAATATCAAATACTGTGAAAACAAGGGTTATACCGTGGGGAGGGACATACAAAGTAACAAAGAAATCATCTTATAAATATGTGAGAAACAATAGCAAGAAAGAAAAACCATTTGAGTCCTTATTTTTATGGCTAGAGAAGTTGAGCATTTCTTCATGTGTCTATTGGCCATTCTTATTTCCTCTTCAGAGAAGTTTCTCTTTAAGTCTTTAGCCCACTTATTAATGGGGATTTTTTTCTTTGAGGATTTGTTGTTGGGAATTTAATTTTTTGAGTTCTAAGTATATTTTAGATATGAGGTCCTTGTCTGTTGTATTGCTAGTTAAGATCTTCTCCCTGTCTATGAGCTTTCTATTGATCTTGCTAGCTATGTCCTTTGCCATGCAAAAGCTCTGAAGTTTCATGCAATCCCATTTGTCCAACCTTTCTTTGATTTGTTGAGTAGAGACCCAGAATCCCTTACTTTTTAAATTGTTGCTTGGACAAAACTGGCTGTCAATTGACCAAAGTTGTGCATTCTACTATGATAGATTTCTCTTGTCTAGCAATTTCTAATGAACAAATTTGGCTTATACTTTATTGGCAGAAGACTAGTTCATTTAACTTTTTATACCATAAGCAAACAGTATTTAAATTGAATTAAAATCACCTAGATTATTAGGTAGATTTCTTTAATAAATGTGCCTAATAAAAGACTCATTCAATTAACATATTATTGAACTCGGAAATCTTTTTTGGTGATCCTATTTTTTATGACCATTTTTCATGATCAAGTGGTTAGTCTTGTAAAATTTGTTATACAAAATACCACTGGCTGGGTAATTTATAAACAAGAGACCATTGCTCATTGTTATTAAAGTTGAGAAGTTCAAGCTCAAGGTGCAGGTAGATCCAATAACTCTCATACCTGTGTCCCTCTCATAACCAAAGAGGATAATAAGCTTCTTTTGTTCTCTTTTGTAATGGCATGAATGGCATTCATGAAGACCTATTTATCTCTTGGAGGTCCTGCTTCTTAATCCTATTGCATTGAGGGTTCTGTTCCAATGTAAGAGTTTCTAGGGGACTCATTCACACTCATAATATGCTTGAAACCATGGTTTGCAAATATTTAGATGACAATATGTTGAGCTTAGGATTGCCAACACATAATCTTGTTTTTGCTTTTTCCTAATGGTCAAGGAAGAAAAGGATGACAGGTATGGTTTATTTATTTCCAAGTCATGAAAAATAGATTCAAATTTCCCAAGATATATTTTTAGAAGACCAATCTCACAAAGAATTTCATGGACAAATTACTTTAATAAATGGTGCATATCATGTACCTTTCTTAGACTCACAGGGCACATTAAAACATTAAAATCCTTCTGAAGTCTAATAGTGGAGATAGACATTTCATTCTGCTTAATTAGTGGTTGTAAGCAGATCATCTTCATTACTACCATTTGGAATGAAGTTGACTAGCTAACACAAACTGATTTTTTTCTTTGTACATTTGAAGTGTATCATTCTATGATAAGAGCCCATAAAATTGAATGATAATTACATGTGTTTTGTTAAGGAAAAATTTCTGCCCAAATGGGAGAGATACCTTTGAGAATACCATTATTGTTTCCTCTGGTATAGTATTTTTTCCTTTTCTGTTCAGAAAAGTAGTTATTCTCAGTGTTACTAATAAACATTAAGCAAAGTTGGGTCCATAATTAAGTAAGTCTTGGAAGTCCTAGTTAAGCAGAATGAAATGTCTATCTCCACTTTTAGACTTCAGAAGGATTTTAATGTTTTAATGTGCCCCATGAGTCTAAGGAAGGTACATGATATGCACCATTTATTAAAGTAATTTGTCCATGGAATTCTTTGTGAGATTGGTCTTCTAAAAATATATCTTGGGAAATTTGAATCTATTTTTCATGACTTGGAAATAAATAAACCATACCTGTCATCCTTTCCTTCCTTGACCATTAAGAAAAAACAGAAACAAGACTATGTGTTGGCAATCCTAACCTCAACATGCTGTCATCTAAATATTTGCAAACACATCATCTTTAGAGAGCATTTGTGGTGTGTAAGTCAAGTATTCTCAGCCATCTGCCATTTTAAAAAAAGTGTAGACATGGCTGAAGCTGAAGTGCTGTGTACAGATATGGAAGGGACAGTGGGATTATGCCACAGCACAGATGACTCATCAATTTTGTATTCTTATAGTGCTTGGGAAATGGAATGTAACATTTACTGTAACATTTTACTTTTCCACTTCTATCATTGGTAATTTAACATTTATTCATGCCAAAACCCCTTTTAGCTTACTGGTTTACTACTTTCAGCTTTTTGTGTTAATGTTTTATGCAATGGCTCACTCAGGATTGTTTTTGACAACATGTCATATTTTATGAGGTTTTGCCAGTCACATTATACAAGATACTCGACTCCTCACTTCATCATAAAACCACCTTTTAAAAGGGCTAAGATTGAACTTACCTTACTTACCTTAAATTTAAGTTTAAAAAATTGATGATATCTTGTTAGTTTTATGGTCACTGTCTCTGGGAATACATATAAACAAAGTTAGTAGTGAGCTGAGACAATAGTCTGTGATGTTGCCATATTATGTGACCCAAAGAACCCTAAGGAACTCTGTAGGTTGCCCTTCAATTTAATGTCCACAGATGGTAGGTTCCACACTTTAGGAGATAGATTAAAGCTGAACCTCCTTCCTCTGTGTATATATGTTTTATAGCATCTTTCAGAATTTAAGCATGAGACGTCATCCCATGCTTTAGGTAAGATCTAAGTCTAAATTGTTTGTATATCTAGTACTTTAAAGAGTACTTCTTATGTGGTAGATAGCTTACTTTTTTCTGGTGAATTAACAAATCTGTATTTCAGACTTTGTGCAAGATATTTTTCTTGCAAAGTAGAATTTTAATTATCTTTGCATTACTGTTCATTGGCAGTTTTTTGCCACCAGAAAATATCTTTTTTGGTTCACAGCAATACTGAGTGGAAATATAGATGGCACCAGTATCTCAGAGATGGCACCAGTTTCTCAGATGTCTCCTTTCACATGTATACTTCCCAAGTGGTTCATTTATTACATCTAATGAATCTAAATTGACACAGCATTGCCAAGAATTGGTAGTTTACATTAGGATTCACTTTTAGTGTTGTACATTCTGTGGATATGGGCAAATGGAAAAAGACTTGTATAAATCATTTTAGTCCAATTCAGAACAGTTTCACTGCCTTAAAAAACACGCCTCTGTGTTCTGCTAATTCAATCTGTTTCTTCTGCTAATCTGTGCCAAGCAAAGGTCTTTTTCTTTTTTTACTAGGGCCATAGTTTTGTCATTTTCACATTGTCATAAGATGTTAATTCATATAGTGAAAAGACTTTTATATTGGCTTATTAAACATAGTAATAGCACTTAAGTTTCCTCCATGGCTATTTGTGGTGTGATAGCTCATTTCTTCTTAGGGATAATATTCTTGTCTGAATATATTAGTTAATTAATTCACTGAAGGATATCTTCATTGTTTCCAAGTTTTGGCAAGTATAAATATGGTTGTGTAAGCAGGTGTTTGTGTGGACAGAAGTTTTCAATTCATCTGAATAAGTATTAAGGAATGCAATTGCTGGGTTGTATAGAAAGAGTATGTTTGGTTTCGTGAGAATCTTCCAAAATGCCTTCAAAAGTGGCTGTGTTACTTTGCATTTTTACCAGCCATGAATGAGAGTTCCTGTTGATCCATGATAATACCATTTGGTATTATCACTATTTTGGCTGTTCAAATGATGTATAATGTTATCTCAGTGTTACTTTAATTTTTATTTTAATACTATATAGGCAAAATATTAAACATCTTGTCATATTTTACTTATCATTTATATATTCTTTGATTAAATGTCTGTTTAAACATTTTTTTCATTTTGAAAAATTGGGCTGTTTTTTCTCATTGTTGAATATTAAAGGTTCTTGGTATATTTTGGATAACAGTCCTTTATCAGATATGCTTTTTCAAATATTGTTCCCAGTCTGTGGCTTGCATTTCTCTTAATACTACCTTTCATAGAGGAGTTTAAAATTTGCTCCTTAAATTCCTTAAATTTGTTTCTTTTAAATATTATTGGCAATTTAATATTTATTTATATAAATTATATATATTTAATGTAAATTTAATATTTCATATTATTGGCAAAACTCTCCCCATATAAACCTTAGAATCCCTGAGTTTATATGAACAAAGCAACTTGATGGAATTTGGATTGGTAATGCACTGAGTCTGTGAAAGAATTTGGGAAGAACTCACAACTTGACAATATTGTATCTTTCTATAGAGGAACATAGAATAGCTTTTCACTTATTACCTCTTCAATTTTAGTCATTAGAGTCTAGTAGTTCTCCTCAAATAGATCTTATACATATTTTGCTAAATTTATAGCTTTTTAGCTTTAATTTTTTAAAGATTCTTCCAACCTTATTTATAACAGATATAACTATTAAAGTTTATGGGGTTCAGTGTAAGCCTTTGCTATAAAATTCAGTAGAAATGTAAATGTTAAGAATATATTTTTCAAATTCCACTTGTGCACTACTGGGAAAAGGAAGGCAATTGATTTAAAATAGCTTTATTTTGATATAACTTTCATATCACACAAATTATCCAGTTAAAGTGATGCTCAGTAATTCTTAGCTTTTTTCTCCAAATGAACATTTTCATCAAGCTCCGAAAAAACTGCATAACCATGAGAATTCAGCCTCCCTACTCCATTCTCTCCTTCATTGTCTATCTTCCCCTCACCCCGCTTCTCCCAGGCTCCAGGTTACCACTTAACTACTTGTTTTTCTGTGTATTTATTTTGTTTCCATGATTTATATCCATGATGAATATATATTTATCTATTATGAATATTTTTATTTCTCCTACTTAATCGCAATTATGTTTTTTAGAAGCTATCAGCTTATTCAGATTGTCTATTTCTTTTTTGTAAAATTGGTCAGATTGAGTCTTTGAAGGTATTAATCCATTTCATTTAGGTAATCAAAATGTGGGCAGAATTTTTCATATAAATCTTTATTTATCCCTTTAAATTATTTTTATTCATTTGCATCCATTAAAATCCTTTTAACATCATCCACAGATGATGGAGTTATGTTATCTCTTTTATTTGAGTAATTTTTTCTTTTTTCTTAACTAGGCTGACTAGACATCATCAATATTATTAACCTTTTCTAAGAGCCAGAATTTGCTTGCATTGATTTTTCTCTAATGATTTTTGACTTTTAATTTAATTAGTTTCTGTACCATTTTTATTATTTTCTCTTGCCTACTTTGGATTTAATTTTTTCTTCATTTTATGGACTTGTAAAGGGGAACTTTAGACTACAGTTTTTAGGGATTTCCTCTTTTCTACTTCACATACTCAGTGCTATATTCAGTTTCTCTCTTAACTATTTCAATTACTGAATACTACAAATTTTAGAGTATAGTTTTATTTAAGAAAATTCTTTTGAAGTTTTTTTTCTTCTAGATCCATTTTTTTCATTTAGGAGCTTGTTTTTAATCTCCAAGTATTTGAAGATTTCTTAAGTATCTTTTCTGTTATTCATTTCTAGTTTAATTCTGCTGCATTCTGAGAGCAGACATTATGTCTATTCTGTTTAGCTTAAGTTGTGTTTTATGACTCAGAAAGTGGTGGCTCATCTTGATGAATACTCTTTGAGAAGAAAGCATAACACTGTTTCTTCTCCTCTTCCTCCTGCTCCTTCTCCTCACCCTTTACCTCTTCCTCTTCCTTCTTCTCCTTCTCCTTTTTCTCTTCCTCCCTTCTTCTCATAATATATTAGTTATATAACAACTAATGGGATTCATTTTGCTATTTCCATACACACATAGATTGTGTATTGATTGGATTCTCTGTTTTTGGGCAAATACATATCAAATACATATTGTCTTTCTGGAAAATTGGTCCTTTGTCATTATATAATATACCACTTATCACTGACAACTTTGCTTGCTTTGATGTCTGCTTTGTCTCAAATTAATATCACTCATTTTTATTTGATTAGTACTAATATGACATATATTCATATATTTCCTTCTAATGTATATATGTCATATTTAGAGTGGTTTCTTCTAGGAAACATGTAGTCAGCTCTTGCTTTTTGATCTGCTCTGAAAATCTTTGTGTTTTAATTGATGTGTGTACAATATCCTCACCTGCAGTGATTACTAATATGATTTTATTGTCTTTATATTTTATACTGTTTTCTATGTACTATCATTATCCTTGGTATTCTTTTTGTCTTGCCTTTGTTGTTTTAATTAAGTATTTTATAAGATTTTATTTTTTCTCCTTTAGAGGACTGTCTATATCTCTATCTATTCATCTGTCTATCTGTCTGTGTATCCGTCAATCTATCTATCTATCTATCTATCTATCTATCTATCTATCTATCTATCTATCTATCTATCTATCTATCTTTCTATCTATAAAATGTTGGTTGTGGGGCTTGAACTCTGGGCCTGGGTGCTATCCCTGAGCTCTTCAGCTCAAGGTGAGCACTCTACCACTTGAGCCACAGCAGTACTTCCTGCCTGGTCTGGCTTTAAGCCGTAATCCTTAGATCTCAGCCTCCTTAGTAGGATTATAGGCGTGAGCCACCCGTGCCCACTTGAATTATATTTCTTATTTTGCATTTTTAATGCTTTGCACTAGAGCTTGTAGTATACACTTACAATTAATCCAAGCTTACTAGATTCTAACAAGATGTTCTTAATTTCTCTGTATTGCCCTTTACATTATTCCTGTCATTAATTTCACTTATACATACATACTATAAATTGTTTCTATTATTTTGAATTAATGTTTCTATGAGATCAAGAAAACTAAAGTTTGGAGTTTACCTTCCTTCTTTGATACTCTCTATTAGTTTTTGTAGGTCTAGATTTCTGACACATTGTTCTAAAAACATCTTGCAACATTTTTTTCAAGGACAACCTAATCAGTTTTGTGTCCTAAGAAAGATTTTATTTCTTTTTGAAGGAAAAGGTCACAGCTAAAGAATTCGAACATTTTTTCTTTTCTAAATGTTTTATCACATTCTTTTCTTACTTGTATGGCTTTTCTGAAGAGAAGTGGGATGTAATTCTTTGCTCCTTTATAGCTAATGTGCGTTCCTGGCTTCTAGAGGGACTTTTCACTATATCTTTGATTTTCTATACATTAAAAATGGTATGTCTAGGTGTAGTTCAACTGGGATTCTCTGAGCTTCTTGGATCTGTGCTTTCATGTCTGACATTACTTTGGGAAAGTTCTCAGTCATTGTTATTTCAGATATTTTCTCTGTTTCTTTTTGTCTTCTTCTGATGTTCCCATTGTACAGATGGTACAATATTGAAGACACCCCACAGCTCTTGTATATTATATTCTTTCTTTTATTTTTCCTCAAAGTTTTTCCTTACTGCAGCTCAGTTTTGGAGGTTCTTATTAAGATACTTACAACTCATTGATTTTGTGCTTATCATTGTACAGTCTACTAATAAGCTCATCAGAGTATTCTTTCTTCATTGCTGTTACACTGATTTTTATTTCCAGTATTTCCTTTTGGTTATGTGTTACAATTTTCATCTCTACACTTACACTATCTATTTAGTTTTGTATACTGTCTACCTTAGTCATTAGATCCCCTGGGATATTAATCGTACTAGTTTTAATTCTTGGTCTTATAATGCCAACATCTAAACCATATCTAAACCTGATTCTTAACTCTGTGCCTTCAAGGTCTTTTCTTTCCTTTTTCTTTTCTTTTTTTTTGTCTTTTTCTTCTTCTGCTTTTTTATTGTGAGAATACCGTACAGAGGAGTTACAATTACATGGGCAAGATAATGAGTACATTTCTTTTTTTTATTTTTTTTAATTTTTAATTTTTATTTTTTTTAATTTTTTTATTTTATTTTATTTGTGAACATACTGTACAGAGGGGTTACAATTGCATGGGCAGGATAATGCGTACATTTCTTACCAAGCATTGCAG
>NW_012267221.1:5934381-5950501 GCF_000151885.1 Dipodomys ordii
CTTTGTTGGTATCCAAGATGGAGATCACCGGTGCTGGTGGGGGGAGGGGTGGCCTTCCCTCCTCTGCTCCCTGAGAAGGAGTGAGGATGTCGGGCTTCTACTCACGCCGAGTCTTGGATCCTGGGTCGTCTCTGGTCTGCAAACTGCAGGATGAAGATGTCCGCTCCTTGTCGGTTCTTGCTGGTGTTGAATAGAATCCTCTAGCCCGCTGCGTCTGGCTCCTTCATCCAGGACTCTCTGTGTGAGCACTCACGTATCGCCGGCTGCAGTCTCCACCGCGACCCTGCCACCGCAGCCGCCGGCGGCTGCTGGCTATTGCTCAGATGTGTATTCTTGCCTTGGCTTTCTCTCACTTGTCTAACTCTCTGTCCTGTGATGGCACACTTGGTGTGTTTCTCTGGCTTAGGACTGTTCACTGGAACTCTAAAACTGCTTTCTATGCGAGAGCTTGTTCAGATTCCAGCTTCTCCTCCGCCATCTTGTCGCCTCCCTATGAGTACATTTCTTATCAAGCATTGTTGCCTCCTCGTTGTTTCCCCTTCCCATCCCTTCCCATACTCCTCCTCTCCCCCCACCCAATCCTCCCCCCACCCCCCCACCAAAGTTGTTAAGTTCATTTTTCAACATATTGTCACTTCTTGATTTCTTTGTAGCTGGATATAATGTGCTTGAAAAAAGAAGTGCTTATAAAAAACTATTAATGATAATAGGTGGAGGCAGGGCAACATGCTATATCATCTTATGATTAGGTCTCAATTCTTCAGGAAGCATGTACCTCTGGATTGTAAAGTTCACACACAAAGTTTAAACTCTGGTTAAGTTTAAGCTCTGGTTCAGTTGTTTTTCTTGAGAAGCCCTGTTAAGAACAGAAGGCTCGGGGCTGGGAAGGTGGCTCAGTGGTAGAGTGCTTGCCTTGCATGCCTAAGGCCCTGGGTTCGATTCCTCAGCACCACATAAGCAAAAAGAAAAAAAGCCGGAAGTGGCGCTGTGGCTCAAGTGGTAGAGTGCTAGCCTTGCGCTGAAGAGCTGAGGGACAGCGCCCAGGCTCAGAGTTCAGGCCCCATGACAGGACCCCCCCCCCCAAAAAAAAGAACAGAAGTCTCTGGCATATTCAACAAGCTCCCCAAACTCCCAGTCTAGAAAGGAGTTTTTCTACCATATTCACTGTCAGAGCCTAGTAGAGGGCCTTACAGAAGAATAAAGTATGAAGCTTGATGTTCACTGTGTCAGCTCTCTGTCTCCACAATTTTTTTTTTTTTTTGCTGTTCCATTAGGTATTTGGTTTTTTTTAAATTTTTATTTTTTTTATTGTGAAAATACTAAACAGAGGGGTTATAATTAAATGGGTGTCTCCCCAATTTTGAGACCCCACTTTCCTGGTGGCTTTATGTAGGACTTTAGTTTCTCTGTTCAAGACTTTGTTCAGATTAAGTGACAACTTCTGAGCTTCGTACATACTGGTCTGTAATTATTACACACTGGTCTTTTTTTTTTATTGTTCAGTTTCTAAGTTACTCAATTCCTTTGAGTTTTTCATTCATGCTCTTTTTTTTGTTTCTTTGTGCTTATTGAATGAGTTTGCTATGAGCTGAAATTCCTGTGCTGTAACTTAATTACTGATGTGGTTATATTAAGAGGTGAGTCTTTAGAAGGTGATTCAACCATATGGGTAGACCCCTAATGAATCCTTATAGAATGGAGGAGGAAGCTTGCTTGCTCCTTTTGCCATTTGAAAACTTAGCGTTCCTGCTTTTCATCATGGGAAGATGTACGGCAAGGTTCCATCTTGGAGGCAGAGATGAATTGGTGTTACTTAGTTTCAGATCTGCTGGAACCTTGATTGTGAACCTTCCACCCCTATAATGAGAAACAATGGTCTCTTGTTTATAGATTACCCAGTCTAAGACCTTTTTGTCACAGAAGCCTATTGTCATATATGCCTTACAATACACTGCAGTTTATTCCTGTATTTCCACAATGTTAAGCTTAACCTGTAAGTTTTTACATGACATGGACTTCCTTTATATTAGATATTATCTGCTATGGTGAGGAGAGCAGAAGACTGGCAGACTTCAAACCTGACCTCTCAAAGCTAAATTCAGAAGATGAACTCTTTGCAACCACTACTTTGACTTTCCCAAGTTTGACATTCATTTCTCTCTAATGTCTTTGTTTTCCAGACACTCAAGAAATAACTTCTTAAATTTGAAATGCAATTGAATTGTGTCTATAAAGTCAAGCCTTAGACAAAGCACATCCCTTTTCTTTTTAAAAAACAAGAAAACTTTTAAAGAAAAGATTGCCCAAGGGATGGGATAGTTCATTCCTGTGAGCACATTCCAGGTCCTGTTTTAACTGGGTTAAGAAGTTGAACCTGGAAAATTTTCTCACAAATATTCTGCAGGAAAAGGACTCTGTAGAATTACTTTATAGCCATACCCTCATCAGGTAGTGACACACTTCTGTTTTCCTGGGTTCCACTGATCCAAGTTTTCCAGATAAATTGTTTTGGAATAGTTTTATCCTTCAAAAAAGTGACACTTACAGTAAATGACCTGGAACGAGCATTTTAACTTTTTACACCTTAAATTCACATCTAGATAAAATACATTGATAGTTGGATTTTTACTTTATAAAACAAAAGTTATAGTTTGTTTTAATAATAGAGAGGACAATTTGGTTGAGCATACTTCCTTCCTCTTTCCTCCTTTCTCTCCTTCCCTTCCTCATTTCCTCTCTTCTACTTTCTCTCCCCCCTCTCCTTCTTTCCCTTATCCCTCCCTCATTCTCTTCCTTTCATTTTATTTATTCCATATTTTCTATTTTCCTTATTAACTACTATTTATTAACTATATGATAGGTATATACAAAGTACATACCTTGCTTGTTCCTATTTTCCTTGCATATTAAGGAGAAATGAAAGAAGATTAAGAAGCAAAGGTGATGAGAGCAGAAGTGAGGAATAACTCACTGTATGAACAGGATGCGGTAACTGTCTCTGGCTGTTTCTCTTCATGCCTTTACAAAAAATGGAATTGGAACTCTCTAACACACCCTTCTATTTATACAGAGCTTCCTGAGTTTCCTTGAAAAGACTATGAACCATAGGCAATTTTGAAGTTTTAGATAATGTTTACCAAGTTTAAATAATGAATTTTGTAACTTCCTTATCAAACATCTGATCTAGCTTTGGGTTAAATTCCTTAGTAAGTTTTTCTTTTCAAAGAGTTTCCATTTCTTTTTTAACTTAATTTTATCATTAAGGTGATATACAGAGGAGTTACAGTTATATACATAGGTAGTGAGTACATTTCTTGTCAAACTTGTTACCCACTCCCTCACTTTCCTCCACTTCCCCTCCTCCAGCCTCCCCTGCCTTCCAATGCCCACCCCTGCCCAATTTGTACGTTCATTTCTAACGTAGTGTCTTGTGAGTATGGCTGTTGCATTGGTTAACCCTTTGTCCTTTGTTTCACTATTTTGTTGTTCTCCTTCTTTTCCCTAATTCAGATAACTGTATATACAATACCCAGTGCATCAAAATCAAATGCAGTGACAAAAGGGGATAAACCATAGGCAAAAACCACAAAAGAAAAAGAAATCATATAGTACATTAAAAAATTTACCCATATGACCACAAACAAGGGCATACTAAAGGTACCATCACAACTATGTTTATCACAACATTATTTACCATAGCTAAGATATGGAACCACTCCAAGTGCCCCTCAGTAGATAAATGGATCAAGAAAATGTGGTATATATACACAAGGGAATTCTATGCTTCCATCACAAAGAATGGTATCACTCCATTTGTTAGGAAATGGAAAGACTTGGAAAAAAATCATATTAAGTGAAGTAAGCCAGACCCAAAGAAACATAGGTCCCATGGTTTCCCTCATTTGTAATAATTGGTATATATCCAGGATAGTCCTAGCAGATGAAATAAATAGTTCACTAGCAATGTACACATAACCATATAAGATGATGCTAAGTGAAATGAACCCCAAGATAAAGTTTCCATTTTAATTGCCATTCTTAATGTTATTTCCTAGCTGCCAGAAGTTTGCTACATGAATTTTGCTTGTAAAAATATCTGAGTGAATTTTGAGAAGGCATTGTTGATGTAACATTAAATAAAGTAACTGGAAAGAATTGTATTTACTAAGAACGTTGTCAAATAGAGAATCTCTGAGAAGCTGTTTTTATGTTATTTCAATATGTTGGTTACAAAAGAACATAAATGGCTCTTTAGTTTCTTTTGCCCCTTTTCCTGAAAAGCATAATGTCCTCATCAGATCAAAGTTTCCTGAGCTTGCTTCTTCCAGACTTTAAATGTCTAGAGCAGTTGTGCCCCTTGTGTCTGGGGAATATCTGACTGCCTAGACTCTGCTTTGGTTTCCTTACCCCCATTTCTTATTTAGTGCTAAGCAGGTAGCTTTTCCATTCACTCCACCTGGTGTACGGGTCAGCAAGATGTAATCAAGTATTTCTTGTAGTGAATCAAAGGCAGGAAATATTGGTGTTTCTCTGGTTACTGTAGCCTCTCTCCTCATATATACATTCCTCTCTTTCTTACTTTCTCTCTACCTAAAGGTGGTTTGATTGTTTGAGCTGCTAGAAAAGGTTCATTTCCAGTTAATTTAGTACAATCTCTTGTCTGGCTGCTCATTAGTAGGTGCTGATAAACACCCTTGCCTGTCTGCCTTGGCCTCCAGATTGTCTTATTATGTGTAAGTTGGTAGAACAGCAGAAGGGACAGAACAGTAGCTCCTGTGATAGGAAAATGAAAGCCTTGCTACCGTTTCCTGCCTCTTTTAAGACACCTATTTTAGGAAGTGTGAAATTGGCAGGTATGCACTGTCTTCCATTCTGTGTACCTGATTGCTTTAAGGATATGGGCCAAACTGCATATTTTTAGAGAGGGAAAATATAAATTTATGCCTCTAAAATTAGTAATTCAGGGGAGAGATTTGGAAACTCTAATGTGTGACTCTTCAAAAATACAATATTCAGGTGACTTAAATTGCTGACTCTGACCAATTAAACAAATGAGCTTTATGGAAGTTCATGAAGTCCTATTGCAACAGTTGCAAGTGCTGCATAAGGAGTTTGGCTTACCTGCCCCCCCCCCCCCACTAAACAACCACTGCCAAACACTACAACTTGCTGCTTTTATCTGAACAAACCTAATCCATGCTTGTTTAATCAGAACCATATCAATAGGATCAATAATGGGAAGTATTCATATCTAGCACTCAGGTTTTTAAAAATAGCTATACATTGTTTCTTTCTACACTTTTTCCTTCCCTCCTTTCCTTCTCCCCCGCCCCACCTTTTTTCCTGTGTACTGGGGTTTAGACTCAGAGTCTTATACTCGTTAGGCAAATGCTCTACCACATTAGCTACACACTTAGCCACCATGCTTCTTTACAGTTCCAATGTGTTCTCCTTTTAATATTTTCACTTGGGATACACAATTTTAAGGGTGATATGCAATCTTGATCATTAAATTCCCTTGAAGTCTGGGCATGTCTCATTGTGAAGCTTACAGGTGACAGTCTGTGAGTGAAATAGTTTATTTGTTGTTATTTCATTTATTTCTTGCTTAATCAAACATTTCTGGCTCTTGGCCTTCTGAGCATATGGCTGGATTTCATTTCCCTTCACCTTCTGAAGTTTGACATGGCCATGTGACTTGTTTTGGCTGTAAAGATGTGAGCAGAAGGGACATGTATAATTTTGAGCAGAAGTCCACAGACTCCACAGACTCTTTCTACTGCAATGATGATTTTGGAAACTTTTGTTAGTCTAGGCTCTTTGGCCATGGTGAGCAGAATCCTTCTGCTAACCTTTACTGGCCATGGAGAATGGAGAGGCAATATGCGATTATTGTGTTCAAGACTTGTGTTGTTGGAGAGCATAATCTAGTCTACTTCCTTCTTCTAGTTAAAAGTGTTGTGTCTCAGAGCCAAACTCACCCTTTACCTTGTGGTGCTGGAGCTAGAATTTTTCTAACTATAGACCTGCTTGTCCTGCTGGTTCGTTGTTATGCTCCACCAGGGGGCAGCAGTGAGCGACCAGAGGGTAGAAGAGAGTGAGGAGACTCAATTCTTCCTCTTTTGTGGTCATATCTTGTCAGTATCCCTTCAAGGATGGCCTCATTTCATGATTCCACTTTCCAGTTCTCACATTTTAAAAAACGAGTTATTACGACGACGACGACGACGACGACGACGATGATATTGATGATGAGGCTGTCCTGGGATTTGAACTCAGGGTCTGGATGCTGGGTTTGAGCTTTATTGCTCAAGACTGGCATTCTACCACTTGAGCCACAGCTCTACTTCTGTCTTTTTAGTGGTTAACTGGAAACAAGAGTCCCATGAATTTTCTTGCCTAGTCTGTTTTCCAACCATGATTCTCAGGTCTCAGCCTCCTGAATAGCTAGTATTACAGAGGACTAGTTTTATTTGCTTTCTCAGATGGATCTGTACTCTTGGTGTGGGCTTTCTTCCTCAGATTGTATTTCTAAATTCTGATAATTCTGGCCTTATCTTACACACACCACACACACACACACACACACACAAACACACACACACACACACACATATAATAAGAATTCTGTACAGAGGGGTTACAGTTACATGAGTAGGGTAATGAGTACATTTCCTATTCAGCATTTTTACCCCCTCCTTTGTTTTTCTCCTACCATCCCTTCCTTCCCCAACTCCCCAACTCCTCCCTCCCCTCCAAGATGTAAAGTTCATTTTCAACATAGAGTCTTATACATCTCATTGTTACAATGGGTCAACCTGTGTCCTTGTTTCAGTATTTTGTTATTTCCCTTCCCCTCCCCAAATTAGAACAATGTATATACAAGATGTAGAGGCTTTTTCCTTTTATTGTTTTAGCCTTAGATAGCTGATTCCTGCTATTACCATGTATAGGCTACCTTCAGGTTCTCTTTGTTTCTTTTAATGCTTCAAATACTTATTTAACCAATTCCCTATATTAAATTCTCTACAATAATTGGCATAGTTTTTGTTTTCTTGAATATAAAGACTGGTACACAGATATACTGATATGGTTATTATAACTTTATTTTAATTTATTATGATGGAAGAAAGATCCATGAATTTGCCACTTTAAACCCAGGCCCTTGTCATTATCTTTTATCTAATAACATTGTCTCCTTCCTATTCAATCTTTTGGTTTCTTCTCACAAGTAGTCATCAATAGCTTTGATTATATCCATCAGTTCTTTTCTGTCCCTTTTTTGTAATTTTTATTATATCTCTGTGTATACTTTATCGTAAAATTATTTTGACTGTAGTTGTTCTATGAAACTATGTTGATATATAATATTTTTATTTATGTATTAATCCAATTGTTCTATTGATAAAATTTTTCTGAATTGTTATTTATGGCTTATTTTCCATTGTTTTATAATGCCCCATTAGATGGCTCAGTTAAAGTATGTGATTTGAAGAAAATTAGGAAAAGCAAACTCTGGGCTTTGTATAATTTCACTATCACATAGTGGAGGTCAAGTATTACATTTATGATAGGAAGCATCCTCCACAAAAGTGTGGTCCCAGCTGGTGACACTATTTTAAGAGGTTCAGGGAACTTTAAGAGGTAGGAAGAAGTAGGAAGAAGTAGGTCATTGGAGGTGGGTCCTTAGGGTGATATTTTGCTTGGGTAGCTTTTCTACTTCTCTCTGCTTCCTTATTGCCATGAGGTAAAGAAACTCCTCCCCAACAGGCTCTCACCACCATGATGTTCTGACTAAGTGTCTGGAGCCAAGTGATGCTGGAATGAACAATTTGAAATCATGAGCCAAAATAAATCTTTTCTCCTTTAAGTTATTCTCAGGTGTTTTGGTCACAGTGACAAGAAGTAACTAAGTTAGGAAAAGCAAAACCTATGTTTCGTATGATTAAAATCAAGATTCTCTATTGAGAAGTAGTCTGGCTGGTGTGTCTGATGTAGCGGGTAGGAACAGACCTTGCCAGCTGGTCTTGTCTATGGTCTGGTCAGGCAATGGGACAAAAATGAATGCATTTCATGGAGCATTTACTTTTGGTAAACACATAGAGATCAGGTTCAGGAGCCTTTGGGTAAAGTATGGAATGGTTTTTTTTTTTTTTTTTAAATACGGTTTAACTTTTTAACTTAGTTAAGAATGAATCCATTGTGATAAAAGGTCAGCACCGAAGGAAGATTAGATGGGTCAGATAATCAGCTATTCTTACATGTTAAAGTTGTGTCTATGAATCAATATTGTTAAAAGAAAGGTCTTTTCAGCAAAGAGTGATGGCAAAGCATTTTATGTGGATTAGAAATGGATGGAGATTCAAGGGGCTGATAAACTATAAACAGTAACATGAGTTATTGTCATGATAACAATAGTTTGAAAAACAATTTTAAACTGAACCGAAAGTTATTCTCAGAGGAATTCTAAAAATTTCTCAGTGTGTCTGAAAGTAATGTCTATGGCAAAACTTCCTTGTCCAGTACCAGCCAGTGAATTTCGGTATTTTGGAAAAAACTAGTTGTGCTTTAGTTTAGGGAAGTGTCTCCAAGAGGCCATATGGTAAAGGCTCTCTCCCTGGCTTAGTGGTACTGGTGGAGCCAGTACCATTTTTCAATATGAACTTCAGTATATTGAGAGGTCTTCAGTTTGTTTAAAGCGTGTCCTTGATGGGGAAATTGGGATCTAGTTCTGTCCCTTCTCTGTTTCATGTGCTCACATAACATGAGTGGTTTTTCCCACTTCTATCAGGACAGCCATAAACAATGAGAACAACTCATCGTGGATTGAAATTGCAAAAACCATGAGTCAAAATAACCTCTTCTCTTTGTAAATTAATTACTTCTAGTGTTAGAATAATGGAAAAATAACTAAAAATCACCTAAGAGTCATTAATCTTTCCCTCCCCTCTTCTTCCTTCCCTTCCCTCCCCTCCCCTCCTCTCCTTTCCTTTCTTCTTCTCCTAGGATACCTGTCCTCATTTAACTGTGAGTTTACTTTTGTGTCATTTTGGTAGAATATAGAGACACTGAAAAGTGGCAAATAAAAAGTCAATGTTATATTTTCACTTCTTTAGAGAATACTTAAAAAGCTACCTGTCAGTAATGTAGAAGAGTCATTAATTCCAAACAAGAGAGTACTAAAGAGATCTTGAGCTGGATGTGTTGATGTTGGTGTATACCTCTAATCTCAGCATGTGAGAAGCACAAAGATTAATGATGTAAAGGCTAGCATGAGCTACATAGTAAGATCTTAAGAAACCAAATAGTTCAGGGAGAGCTCTTGCCTAATATGTGCAAAACTCTGAGTTGAATCCCCAGCATGCACCAAATAGTAATTGAAATGAAAAAGAATCCAGAAAAAGATTGTGAGTGTTCACATTACGGTTGTCAAATTAAGGTATAGAACAGAGAATAGAGTTCAGAGATACTATTGCAAAGTTTAGAGAAAATGACATCAAGGATGAATTTTAGATTCATCCTTGGATAAATGATAAAAGATAAAAGATAGTGTCAGTTACTGGGATAGAGGATAGAGCACAAAAGAAAGGACTATAGGAAGAAAAAAAACTTAATGTGTTTTCAGTGTGTTGATATCTAAGCCCATCCAGAGGAATGTGTCCACTAGATCGCTCATTGTGTCTTCAGACATATCTATATATGAATCTACATATTCAGTGGAGATTTTTTCTGGAGATAAAATATTAACAATTCATGAGCAGAGCTTCAATGGTTTTGATGATGTGATTGAAAAGCAGATTGTGCAACAGGAGGTCAGGAATCCAATCAAAAATTGTTGGGGAGAATTAATATTGAGTATGTTCCTTAACAAGAGATAATTAAATTATCTGAATCTGGTTTAAATTTTATCTTGTCTTTTAAATTCTTTCCTTGGCTTTTTCCATCCTGACATTTATAAACAACTTTAAATACCATTTTTGTTTTGTTTCTTTTGGTCAGTTGTGGGGCTTGAACTCTGGGCCTGGGCACTGTCTCTGAGCTCTTCAGTTCAAGGTGAGTGCTCTACCACTTGAGCCACAGCATCACTTCCAAATGTCAACATGTTTGTACACCATGTGCCTATTTTGTTCTACAATTTTCTATTATTTGTAGTTGCAGGATGTTTTCTTTAATCAATTTGAGGATGTTATAATGTTTTTATATTTTTAAATATATTTTTATTGTAAAGATACTGTACAGAGGGGTTACAGTTACATGAGCAAGTTAATGAGTCCATTTCCTATTGAGCACAATGCTTGTATCTTTCTTTTTTTTGTTTCCTTTTCTAGCAATCAATTCTACCTGTTACTGTTCTTATGGGCTTTCACATAATGGGATTGCCTTCTTTGTAAGGTTTTAACTTTTAAAAGGTTTTAAGTTTTGACTTTCAAACTCAAGTGAGAGATTTTCTTCTGTCCCTGTGGATGCACTCCTTGGGAATATCTTCTCTCTGGACGCTCAGACGTCCCATCAGCATGGTTTCTTACATTGGTTTGGGGATATTTCACGAGAAATACAGGAAGCCTTTGTTCTTTCTTCTGATCCAAGAGTAAAATGTTTTCATTTTAGCTTTGTTTCTTAGACAGGAATAACTTTGTCCCCACCCATATTTTCAACATGAAGCCAAAATGTGAGCTTCGAGGAACACAGTGTGGTTTTGCTCTAATTCAACTGCAAGCAGCAGAGTTTTTTTCATGATTACTACTTTAAATCTTGAAGCATAGATGTTTAGAATTATCACTGGCTTTTATTATTATGAATTTATTTATATGAATCAAAAATATTTTAAAATCTATCTATCTATCTTTCTATCTATCTATCTATCTATCTATCTATCTATCTATCTATCTATCTATCTATCTATCTATCTATCTATCTATTTTGGTACCAGATACATGTAACTCATTCCTGAAATCCTAGCTACTGAGGACTGTGAGATTCATCTCCAATAAGCTACTAAAAAAGCTTCACGTTGAGCTGTGGCTCACATGTGGAAAAGCACTGATCTTAAGTCAAAGAAGCTCAGGGACGATTTGAGTTCAAGCCCTAGGACAGGCGCACACAGACAAAAAAAATACATACACATGTATATTTATATCTATATATCTCTCTATATTTTTAACAATGGTAGGAATCACACCCAGGAACTTGAACAAGTTAGGCAAGTGCTTTACTAGTGAGTTACATACAACCCCAACATCTTAACTTTTAAATTTATGATTAATAAGTGTTTGGAGTGAAGGACAAATAGGAATTTTAAACAAATTCAACACACAGTAGAGTAATTATAGGAAAGACTTGAGCATGTTTACAGATATTTTGCCCAAGAAAAGCCATTTGTAAGAGCATCGAAGTATTTACCCATAAAATGTAGAGATGAGGCAAAATTATATGGAGAGAATATAAACTTTGGGTATGTATTTGTTCTTCTATCAGTATGTATCAGTTCTTCTATCAGTGGCATATGATGGTCATCTTGCTGAGAAGGGCCATTTTGAGTAATGGTGATGAAGAAATATTGTGCTTAATTAGGTTTTGTTTTACTACCTCGAAACTTGATTGTTTGGGATGGGAACTGAGGCAAAGCTACAATGGCAATAATGTTGCTGATGTGGTAGTTGGGAATGGTAGAAAAAACAAAGTAAAAATGAAGATGATAAGAATTATAAAACCATGTTTCTTATCTTTGATAAATTTGTTTCTTATTTTTTGGCATGATTTTTCTCGTAGTAGAGAAATTGCTTTGATACTTCTATTTCCTGAATCAAACAACATATTTCCTTTGAGCTTCAAATGATTCTTTCTCAGAACTCCATTTTGTGACACTGTGATGTTCTAATCTAAATGTAATCTTCTAGTATACTGCCATTAATCTTTAGAAAGCACTTTGTTCCTCTTGTCTACAGCATAATGCTTTTCCATGTACCCTAAAACACTGCTATTCATTGTGTGAATATAAAATAGCATTTTAGCCTCATTCTGAATATCCATTTGCTAATACAACCTAATCTTTATTTAACTAGATCCCCCCATTATAAACTATCTATTAAAGTGTAGTATGAACAGAGAAAGTATATAAAACCTAAACATTTTTTTTCATACAGTGAGCACATTTGTATAGAGTAGAATCAAGGTTTATCCATATTTTTAGATAGGTAATTAATAAATAATTATCAAGAAATACAAAGCTATCAGCATCTCAAAGACTCTTTTTTGTGCTCTTTACCAGCCATTCTCTATCTTAACAATAGGTAAGATCATCCTGAGTTCTGTCACTATCTATAAATTTAATCTGCTTTACAGTTTATGTAAAAGGAACCATAAATGTGTATTACTTTTTGTCTGGTTTATTTTACTAAACATTTTCTAAAACTTGTGCATGTTATATAGCAGTAATATATTCATTTTCATCTTTAATACTCCATTGTATGACTACAACAAAATTATTTTGATTTACTATGAGAATCAAGGTTGTTTTGGTATTTTGGCTGTTGTCAAGAGTGCTGTTATGAATATGCATGTATGCTCATAAAAGGTATTATTGCAATTCTTCTGTTCACTATATTACATATATGTAAAAGTGTTAGGTCCTAGGAAATGTAAATAGTCATTATTTGTAGATATCATTGAGCGGTTTTCCAGAATAATGTAATAATTTACTTCCTTCCCATATGTATGAGCTGGGGTGGCTCTTTATCCTTGACAATATTTGGTATTATTCACCATTTAGTGTTAGCCATTCTGGTAGTGTGTATTAAGTTACATTTCTCTATAGTCTAATGAGTCTGGAAAACTGTTCGTATGTTCATTGGCCATTTTAAGAACCTTATTTGTACATGCCAACCATTCTAAACGAGATTTTTTTTTTATTGATTTGTGGGCACTTCTTAAAACTCTGAGTTTGAGTTGATTGATGTATAATTATAAATTTCTTTACCCTTTTTGTTTCTTATAACTCTCACAATGTTTTCTTTAGCATAAATTTCACAATTTTAAGACAGTCTAATTTATTTCCTTTTTAATTTATATTTAATGCTTTTAAAGTCTTATGGATCAATATTCTAAAAATGATCAAATGATTTAGTACATTATCCATCAAACTTCCAATGACATTTTTCACAGAAATAAAAATAAGCATTCAAATTGAAAATGATCAACTGATTCAGTATATTATCCATCACAATTCCAATGAAATTTTTCACAGAAATAGAAAAATCAATTCTACAATCCATATGGAAGCACACAAGAACTAGAATTTACACAGAAGCAAAAGAAAAATTCTGGAGGTATCACAATACCTGACCTCAAATTATATTACAGACCATAATAATAAAAAGCATATATTGCCACTAAACAAGCATGTAGACTGATGGTATAAAATAGAAAACAGAAATAAGCTATCTGATTTTTTCACCATAAATGTGTATTTTAAAAATACATATTAAAAGATAGTTTAACAGATAATTTACAAAGATAATTTAAAAATAATTTAATTAAAATATAATTTAAAAATTTTATTGTAGGGCTGGGAAGGTGGCTCAGTGGTAGAGCGCTTGCCTTGCATGCATGAGGCCCTGGGTTCGATTCCCCAGCACCACATAAGCAAAAAGCCAGAAGTGGTGCTGTGGCTCAAGTGGTAGAACCCTAGCCTTGAGCTGAAGAGCTCAGGGACAGCGCCCAGGCCCAGAGTTCAGGCCCCACGACCAGACCCCCCCCAAAAAAATTTTATTGTAAAGGTTATGTCCGGAAAGATAACAGTTACATGAGTCAGGTAATGAGTATGTTTCTTTTTGAACGGTGTAACCCCGTCCCTCATTCTCCCAGTTTTTCCCCTCCCAAGCTGTCTGATTTTTGACTAAGGAGCTGAAAACATAATAAAAGACAAGCCCCCTCTTTTTAAACAAATAATGTTGGGAAGACTCAATAACCATACAGAGAAGACTGAAACTAAATCCTTATCTGTCACCATGTAAAAAAAGTCAATTCAAAATGGATAAAAGATCTTAATGAAAAACCTGAAACTTTGAAACTACTATAATAAAACATAGAGAAAACACTGAATATATAGACATAGGCATTGTTTAAGAATAGGACTTCAAGAGCTCAGGAAATTGACAACTGGAAATATATCTAGTTGAAAAGCTTTTAAACAGCAAAGAAAAAATTAATCAGAATGAAGAAACATCCTATACAGAATAATTACCAGCTATTCATCAGATAAGAGATTTATATCCAAAACACATAACTAACAGCTAAAAAATATACATCAAAAGAACAAATAACCCAGTTAGTAAATGGTAACAGACAGTTCTCCAAAAAAGAAAGTAGAAATACCTAATAAATGCTCAAAGGGATGTGTAAAATACTACAGAGGAAGTGTTAATCAAAGTAGTACTGAGATTTTACCATACTCAATAAGGATGCCTATCATCAAGAAAACACAAAGCAACAAAAGCAGGTGAGGATGATGTGGGTGGGAGGAAAGTTTATACAGTTGGTAGTTATGTGAGTTAGTCAAGTCACTATGAAAATCAATGTAGAGATTACTCACAAAACTAAAAACAGAACTATCATGTGATTCTGCATTGAGGCAAAAAAGCAAAAGATTCCAAGTTTTCATATGTTCACCCATGTTTATCACAATAACATTCACAATAGCCATGCTCTGAAGTGATTGATGGATTAATTAAAAAATATAGCTAGTATATGTGCACAATGGAGTATTATTCAAATATAAGAGAAAGAAATATATCATTTTCAGGAGAATGAATAGAATTGGAGATCAGTTAAGTGAAATAAGAATACTAGGATTATACCCTTTTGCTACCAGGACTAGGAAGTTCTATTTGAAGGAGATATTCCAGAGAAGACATTCTCAATCCAATTAAGTTGACAATTAACTATAAATAAATACATAAATTGAAATATCACATGGTACTTCACTAATATGTTCAATTTTTGTTTCTACTTATCAGTTAAAAATTAATTTTAAAAGACAGCTATTTTTTTTTTTTTGGTGATACTGGGCTTTGAATTCAGGGCCTTCTGTTTGCTAGGTATGCACTCTACCATTTGAGCCAAATCTTTCCCTTTTTGCTTTTGGTATTTTTTTCAAATAGGCTCTTGTATTTAGGTCTGGGTAAGACTGGTCCAGGATCTCCTATTTGTGTTTCCTGTAAGGCTGGGAAAACAAGTGCTTGCCACTGTACCCATTTTTTTTTTGTGTTTTATATGAGGTTCTCCCTTGCATACATTTTCCCCTGGGTTGGCCTTGGAATCATGATCTGTTTGATCTCTGCCTCCTGAGTGGCTATGCTTATACCTACCTTGCTTGTAAGTTTTAGTCCATCTTGTTTTTTTTGTATATTACTTTACTCTCAGTAGTTTTCCTGATGATTACGTGTCTGTAAGTTACCATATCCTAATAAAATTTTTACTTTAACTTTCCAAGTATTCCTGTGCCTTTGACAACTCTATAGCTTTTTACCAATTCCTATTTCTTTTGTGATACATTTTATTTCTGTATAAATTTTAAACAAAACATTGTTATCTTTAGTTGTTTTACATGATCAAATATACTTACCCAAGTATTTACCTTTGTATTTTGATCTTTCCCACATCTTGAAAGCCCAGCTTCGTTTTGACTTAAGAATCTACTTTTAGGTATTCTCAATGTGTGTGGAGGACAGTATTGGGGTTTGAACTCAGGGTATTGAGTTTGCTCAGCTTTTTCCAATAATGGCTGGTTGTCTCCCATTTAAGTATTGCTTCCATATCCAGCATTTTGCTAATGAACTGGAGATAAGATTCTTGAGGAGAGGGTTGGCTTTTTTGAACCTTGATCCTCAGATCTTAGCCTCCTAAGTAGCTAAGAATACAGTTGAAGAGTCATTAGAACCCAGTTCTTTTAAAACTTTTTATTTATTTTTTCTTTAAATAATTCATTTTGGGGCTGGGAAGGTGGCTCAGTGGTATAGCGCTTGCCTTGCATGCATGAGGCCCTGGGTTCGATTCCTTGGCACCACATAAGCAAAAAAGAAAAAAGCCAGAAGTGGCGCTGTGGCTCAAGTGGTAGAGTGCT
>NW_012267221.1:5950551-6034466 GCF_000151885.1 Dipodomys ordii
GCTAGCCTTGAGCTGAAGAGCTGAGGGACAGCGCCCAGGCCCAGAGTTCAGGCCCCATAACGGGACCCCCCAAAAAAATTCATTTTGTAGATATTGTTATTTTAAAATTCATAATGAATTTTTGTCACTTGGAACTGGCTAAGGTAGGGAGGAGAGTGTTCATGGTTTTCTGTCAGTAGGCTAATGATGAAGTGAGATTAACCATTGTCCCTTGCCTCTCTATATTTGTATTTTGTTCTGCATATAGTGAATATATACAGGGCAAATGAGCCCTGATTTACAATAGATAGTCTTGCTAGATGTTAAGGAGGTTGCCAGTGACAAAAAAGAGAGTTAGTGAACTAATGTCAAGAACATTTTGTGTTTAAATTTATGACTTTAAACATCCCTTCAAGCAATACAGATATATTAATTAATATGAATCCCCTAATTGCAAAATTTCTTATTTTTTGTGTCTGTCATGTAAAGTCTTTATTTGGTGTCACTCTTTTGGTTGTGTTTAAAAGTAGAAGAGATGCCCTCCCCCACAGTATAACCCCTGCTTTCACTGTATTTGATGTCGGTATAATTTGTGGAGGGGAAGGGGAAAAACAAATCGTTTAAATAGGGATACAGGTGGACCCATTGCAACAATGAGATGTACAAGTTGTTATGTTGAAAACGAACTTTACAACTTTCATGCGGGGGGCGGCAGGAGGATTGGGTGGGGGGCTGGGGGAGGGGGAGAGGATGGGAAGGGATGGGAAGGGATGGGAAGGGGAAACAAAGGAGGAGGCTACAATGCTTGATAAGAAATGTACTCATTATCTTGCCCATGTAATTGTAACTCCTCTGTACAGTATTTTCACAATAAAAAAAACCTTAAAAAATAAAAGTAGAAGAGATGATATAAAGGGGAGAGCAAAAGACCTCTTTTTAAAATATTCTCTATACTTCCAATTTTTGAGACATTTTCCAGACTTAACAGAACAGCTTCAGTATTATAAATATCTTTCTATATCCTGTGTTCAGATTATCTTATAGATTTATTACATTTTTATTTTTATTTTCTCTAAGAAACAAATTAACACCAATACCTCCCAAAGTGTTTGTCTATTAAGGCTATAGGGAGGATTTTACTCATATTTGGTACTTTAATTATTTTGAAATAAAACTTTATTTTTAAGCTACTGTGTGAAAGTTTTCATAATCCACCAATTGAGCAATGTTTTAAAGTTATTTACTGTGGGGCACTGGTGGTACATGTTTATAATCCTAGCTACTCAGGAGACTAAAATCTAATGATTTCAGTTTGAAGCTAGCTTGGGCAAGAAAGTGAAACTCTCATCTCCAATTAACCACCAAGAGCAAGAAGTGGAATTTTGGCCAGAAAGTTCATGGACACCACTCAGGCCCTGAGTTCACACCCTACGACTACTAACACACACACACACATACACACACACACACACAACCTAAACCATAAACAAAGCAAAACTCCAAAAATACAAAAAAGCTACTCATCTTTAAAAAGTGTTTTATGATTATCCAAGCTTCTTATCTCTATATGCATTGTAATAAACACTTGGCATTGCTATGCACTGAGATAGACACATGAAAGTAAAGTAGGGCCTTTTTTTTTTTTGGTTTCATTTTGTCACAATGACTTTTCTTTAGGCTTTTGTTTGATTGAAGTTTTTATGTGGGATGTTCACTGCCCATAAATCACACACTCCAGAATAATGCCTTTGCTTGAGCATGTGCCCTACCAGGAACATTAATGACTGCTGACCCTTTTAGGGATGGGAAGAAGGGCCATGAAGGGCCATGAAGGGCCACTTGCAATAGGTCTAGACTTCAGCCACATGGAGAAGATATTCTCTTAGCCTTCAAATGAAAGGTAGACTTAGCCACAGAATAAAGGGTACATTGAAAATTGCATTATTTTTTTCTCTTTTTTTGTCATCATAAGCAAATAACAAGTAAGTAGCTTAGAAGTGATACTTCCTGTTGGAAGCTGATGTAATTGGCTATACTTTCTGTTCATTTTCTGTGCTATTGTTAAAAATGAAGTTATTACTGTCTTACACAGAACTGGGCAACATGATATATACTTTCTTAGATAAATGCAATTATGGCTTTTCCTTTCAGAAATTTCCATTTCTCTTTCTCTGGTCCCAACTTTTCCTGGAATCGATTTAGTTCTGCTCCTGAATTCATGATCATGAGGAGCTCATCCAGTTTGTATGACCCAGTCTATGTCTTTCCTCATAAATATCAATATTTATCTCTTACATTTCAGGCTTATAGTATATGTCACTATTAAGTCCTACTTTGTGCTGCTCATCTGTAACTTTTTATACAGCCTTTATATAATCTGTCACTCTTTCCTACTGTGTCTAGATGAAAAAAATGACAGTAAGTAGTTACAAATGCCCCTGGAATTATCTCTTTGGGATATGAAAAGTCCTGATGGCTAGAATTAAGAGCTAAGTTCTGGTTTCCATTCTCACAAGTAGAGAAATCAAGATATTTTGTCATACAGAAAGCATGCTCAACCCTGCACATTTAAAAAGAAGGGATTAAAATTGAGCAGACTTGGTATTATGAGAAGTGTTTATAGAGACCTACATAATTCTCTAAATTCATGATTCCATTAGCTCCTTAGACCCTTTATTTTCTCTTTATTTTGTGCAAAAATAGTTTGTGACTGTTAGTCTGTTCAGGCTGTTATAATGAAATACAAACAGATTGGATGCTCTAAACAATAGAATGTTTCAGACTGTGCTGGAATTTGAAATCAAGGCCTTGTGCTTACCAGACAAGTTCTCTGACAATTGGGCTCAGTCTATAGTTCTTTTGACTTTAGGTTATTGTTTAGTGTCTTTCTGTTCTGCCCAGACTGGCCTCACACTTCTATTTTCTTACCTATGCTTTCTTTGTAGCTGAGATTACAAGCATGTGCAACACCCACCTGGCTCTTTTGTTGAGATGAGACTGATATATATATATATATATATATATATATATATATACACATATACATATACATATATAAATCTAGGCTAGCTTTGAATCTTCATCCTCCTGATCTCTGCTTCCAGAGTAGCTAATACTATAGGGGTGAGCTGCCATGCCCAGTCCAAAATCAGGAGTGTTAGCTTACATTGTGAGGTTGTTAGTGTGGTCAGTTTTTGGTGAGGGATATCTTCTGGGATTGTACATAGACAGACAGACAGACAAACAGATGAACCCCTATCTTGTATGTCATCTAATTGTACAAAGTCAGTGAGATTTCTGGTGTCTCTTCTTATATGGTCAGTAATCCTATTAGTCAGGGCACCATAGGCATGACTTCATTATTCCTGTTTTTCTTTCTTTTGTTTTTCCTTAAAGGCACCATCTACAAATACACCCATACTAAAAACTTGGGTTTTAACACATGAGTTTTCAGGTCTTATGAACATTCAGCTTATAGCAGACTATAAAACAAGACCTTAAGTTGAAACAGTGATCTCAATCTTTGACAACAGTATATAGCAGAACATTTTTTTAAAATGAAGGCAATATGTTCATTCTTCTTTTCAAATAATTTGTTGGGAATAAAGTCACATACCAAAGTGTGAGTTAACTACATGACTGAACCCTCCCAACCAAAAGTAGGTTTGACAAGGTTTTCACATTAGTAAGCACTGAGAAACTCATAGTTCTTTCCTATTTCAATAGCACAGGATTCATTTGATATAGGGCATCCATTGAATATAATATTCATTTGACGCCAAACTCTAGAACAGAACATTTGCAAATCTAGCATGCTTTAAAGCTGAGGAGTTGGGAACTTAAGAGAAAATTTCTAGGACAGTTACTATGGGTTAGCTGAGAGTTGATGAGAGATAGATAATGAATAGTATGGACATCTATTTGAAGTTCCTCAACCTGAGATTTCCCTGGGACATTTTTGTGTCTTTCTCTAGATATCCTAATTAATCTGGAAATAGAAAATGGGCAGAAAAACTATGCATATGAGGAACCAACTAATAGATGAGCTTTGGAATAATTCAGGATTTTGATGCTAGTGACAGGGCTGGCAGGGCAATGACTCAACAGCAGTTCAAAATAGAGTAGGAATTAATTATATTAGAAGCAGAGATGGGATCATGAGGAACAGGAAAAATCTAAAACACTTGATTACTAAAGATCTTTATAGGAATGATGTGCTGATATGATTAGAGAAGGGAAGAGAGAGGATTGTACTTGTAGGGGGGGCAGAGGATGTTTGAGTAAGGATATCAGCTATATCCAAATAAAAAATACTTTTGAGGTTTAGTGATAACTTCTGTGATTATCCTCTTACTAGATGTTGTGGGAGATGCAAAAATGAGCAAAGATGTATCTTCTATTTTTTGTGGACCTTAAAGTCTAGTGGGACTATAGTTTTATGGTAGGATTATTCTGAGTATCATTGGGTAGTTTGGGGAGAAATATGAACTGTGAGGTCCATGAGCCAGATGATCATCAATATGAATGGTAAAGGTTCAGGATAAAAGCCTGAAATGGGACTTGAAGGGAAATGAAAGTGCTGTACATCACCAAAAATTAGACCATTGTTATGGTTGCTTCTTTCTTATTATTTTTTTTCCTTTGCAACTATTTAGTAGGAGAGGGGGCGTTATAGGAACCTACCACAGTGATAGGAGATTCTGAGAGTAAGTATGAGAGGATGTGGATTTAACTAATTATGATACAAATACATTAGTATTTAAGATATTTAAGAAAAAAACCTGAACATTTTCTAGAAGGAATGGATGCATCTGAAGAAAAAGGTAGCTGAAAAAATTCTTTCTGATCATTTTTCAGTATCTAATACGAACTATTAGCACTAAGTCATGTGGTTAAATGAAGATTATTTGGTGATTGCATCAAAAAGGAAAGAGGTCATTTTGTAGAGATTGTATAATAGTATTAAAGATAAATCACTGGAGTCAGAGCCAGATTGAATGTAGGATGAAGTTGTAAAACTTGAGATGTCTTGTTGAGCTTAATCCTCTTAGGCCAGACCATGACAGTTCCTACCTAGCATCACCAGTAAGTTATCCACAGTGGCCTAGTGGTTATAATTTATGCTGCAAAGCTTGTTTGTACTACTTGGCTTTGTTTTGTTGCTTTAAAGCCTTCTTCCATTGTACCATAGTTAGGTTTTATATGATTATTAGGGGATGCTTGTTAGCAAAGGGGACAGCAGAGAAGAAAGCGATGTTCTCATCTTGCTGTCTGCTCTGAAGGCTGCTTGTTCAGAGGTAACAGTTATCAAAGGAAATGTTGGCTATGGCTTGCAAGGCTGAGAGTTTGGAGGTCCTTCCAGAACACAAGCTGATGGACATGGATGAATAGCTGCCAGTGGGTTTAACCCTAGCTTTTTGCCAACCTGGCACCTGGGCAGCTCACAATAGGAATTGACAGGTGTGGTAAACAGGAGGCAAGTGTGAGGCTTTGCTCTGGACAGAAGCCACAAGGTACTAGTTACTTGGATCTTTCTGTATCCCCTTTTCTTTTCCTTAACACCTGCTTCTCTTCACTGATTAACCTACCTCATGAGGCTTCAGTTCTTAAAATGTTTTGGGGCCATATTTACATCCTTCCTTTATACTTAGCATCAGTCACGTGCAGTGGCATCTGCTGGCTGCATTTTTGATGGGACCAGGCAGGAGGCAATATGCCCCCAGTGCTCTCATTTAATTATAAGGGAAGGAGAAGATCCCCCTTGTGCCACATGCTTTGGTATCATGGCATTTCTAGCATCTGGCCCTGCATGTGGTATAGTTAGGCTCATATGGATATGTGGCAAGGGAAGATGCCCAAGGCAGAGAGAAGTTGAAAACAAGATTATAGTCAGAGCCAAACAAGCAGCATATCATTTTGGAAACACTGAAATATTGAACAGAAGCTTAACTCAGGCAGCAGATCAGTTGCATGTGGTCTTTTTCTGATGCTACTGGTTAATGTAAAAACTAAAGATAAGATGAAAAAGAAAAACATATTAAGAAAAGAGGGTAAGAACTAGCTGAGAAAGGACATAACATTCTTCATGTGTCTGTTTACTGGCACAATGGTGTTTGGAAGTCTAGCGTGCTTCTGATCAGAATATTGATATCATTTAAAGCTTAGATTGTCTATGTCAAACTCTAGGACCACAAAAGTAGTCTTCTTTCATTGTGAGATGGTCTGAAGACATGTTGACTGCACCTGGAGGAGATATAAAACCAAACGAAGAAACATGACTTGATTAGATACAGAGAAACATAAGCGGGATTTTCTTAGCAAAGCATTTGCTTCTATTTGTAGGGCAACATCACAGAAAAGAAGGTAATTGCCTTATTTTAAATGGTACTCTTCAAATCCTACCTGGGCCAAAAGAAAGCCAAGTTTTCTTTCATTTGTTTTCCTGCAAGGGGCTGACGAGAAGAAGGTAGGGCCTCCCAGCAAATTAGATTGCTTCCTAATTTTTACCCATGGCCTGGCATCCAAAAGAATATCAATAGAAAAATAAATGATTCTGCATTATCTTCTGATAGACTATTCTATGAGAATGAAGACTATTCCTGTTTTCCCTCTCTTGTTTCTCTTATTTGGTCCCTGATCTGGCAGTCTACTGTTACCTTTGGCAAGGAGAGACATTAATGTTTTTTTAATGCTCTCCTATAAACAGGGTGTGATGTGGCACATTTACTTTCTAAATTACAAAAGGGCTGATAAATTGATCCATTTTCTTGGAATAGGTCTTTAGAGTATGATTTTTCATTAAATACTGATATAATACAATGTGCACTAAGCTGACATTTTCTGGTAAGATCCAAAATTAAGCTTACAAAAGTGTATCTGTCTTATTGAATCACACTTTAAAAATTCATAATTTTTTTTGTCAGTCATGAGGCCTGAACTCTGGGCCTGGGCTCAAGGCCTGAGCTGAAGAGCTCAAGTTGAGTGCTCTACCACTTCCGGCTTTTTCTGCTTATGTGGTGCTGAGGAATCAAACCCAGGGCCTCATGCATGCAAGGCAAGCACTCTACCACTGAGCCACCTTCCCAGCCCAATTCATAATTTTATCTTTTATTCAAACAGCAACTAGAATACTCAGTGACATTTTTGCCTTTCAAGGCAAATCAGAAATGATGGGAGGTGTTACACATATTAAGATGAGTGACACACATAAATATCCATGTTGAATTAAAGTTCTTTTTTGTACAACTATGTAAATATTACTAAATAAAATAAAGGCAAAACCAGACATAAAATGAGCAATTCAGATGTCTCAGATGCCATCATACTTACTCTTTCTTTAACATTTCTCTACCTTATGCAAAATAGTTTGTTACATACTGTGATAGTCTATAGTTATGTAGTCTATAGTTTAATGTACTCACTAATGTATTCACCATTTTCTAAGCCAATACATGAGGAAATGGGGAGAAGGAGCTAATATTTTTTAAATTATGCAATCATGACTCTTTGGAAACTACCACCAGGGTTTAATATATTACACACACACACACACACACACACACACACACACATACACACACACACACCCTTCCTGAGAAAGCACACCTATGTGTATAAACCAATAAATTAATTGAATTAATCAGGAATTTGGAGAGGGCAGCCTAATTTCAAGCATATTGTAAAAGTGTAATCAATATACGCACAGCCTGAGTTGTCTTCTCCATCTCTACTTTCCTCTGAGTCGGCTTCAGTGTGGTGGGGAAGTTGGGCCTTAGCCTAACCCTACATGTACACTTTTCTTTTAAGTAGCATTCTTCCTTTGTTAACTTTAACCAAAAGTCCTGCCTATGACCTTGTCTGGCCTTACTCACATCACCCTGTAATTTGGACATCATCCCTATGGCAGACCTGAATTACCTCCTGAGTTCTAGAGATAATCAGGACCAAGGACAGTGCAGATGCTTTCTCCAGAGAGATTCTGATTATAGCCAAGCCAACAGCCCATGTTCCTGTGGCTCTGGCCTGGGCTTTTGGCCTTTTATTTTTGGCTGGTTCTGGAGCTCACTGTGTCAGGCTTAGTACTGTTCCAAGGATATTCTGTGTCTGTTTTGTGCACTGTTGTTTTGTGGGTGGAATCTTGCTCCCTGCTCTGTTGCCTGAGGTTGAGGCAGAGTAGGTTTGGCAGTCCCTTGGCTGCCAGGATAGGATGTTTCAGCAGCTGAGCCTGGGACTGGACTGAGATAAAGTGGCTAAGTCATGCATTGTGTTTCACCAAAATGAGTTCTATACTGGGTCTCACATCTAAAGCTTGGAGTCTATTTTTTTTCTACCTGTAAGCCCAATCTCACTTTATGTTGTTTAGAGCAGAGGAAAAGATAATGTGGGACACTCTTTTTTTTGAGGGGGGTCCGGTCGTGGGGCCTGAACTCTGGGCCTAGGCGCTGTCCCTCACCTCTTCAGCTCAAGGCTAGCGCTCTACCACTTGAGCCACAGTGCTACTTCCGGCTTTTTTCTTTTTGCTTATGTGTATGTGGTGCTGAAGAATCAAACCCAGGGCCTCATGCATGCAAGGCAAGCGCTCTATCACTGAGCTACCTTCTCAGCCCCAAAGGACACTCTTTCTTTCCAGTCATTGTCAATGTGTCTTTTCTTATTATTATAGTAAGACCAGGCACTATGGTCTTTCACCTGAATTCCTTAGCTCTTTTGAAGGTAGTTTAGTAAATAAATAGTGTTCAAATACTTATGATAAAGAACAGTGCTGGAAGAATATCAATACCAAACTTCAAACTCTATTACAAACCCATAGTAATCAAAAGAGCATGGTACTGGCACAAGAACAGACCTGAGGATGAATGAAATAGAATGAAATAAAACTGAAGACCCGTCTAATCTTCAATAAGGGAGCAAAAAATAAGATGGAAGAAAAACAGCCTCTTCAGTAAATGGTGCTGGCAAAATTGGCTAAACAGTTGTCAAAAACTAAAGTTAGATCCCTATGTATCACCCTGCACCAGAATCAACTCCAAATGGATCAAAGACATTGAAATAAAAACAGACTCCATGAAAACATTACAGGAAGGAGTAGGAAGAACTCTGGGGCTCCTTGGCACAAGCCAAAATTTTCTTAATAATGACTTGGAAACACAACAAATCAAAGAAAGGTTGGACAAATGGGATTGCATGAAACTGCAGAGATTCTGCAAGGCAAAGGACATAGCTAGTAAGATCAATAGCAAGCCCATGGATTGGGAGAAGATCTTCACTAGCCATACAATGGACAAGGGCCTCATATCTAATACATACTTAAAACTCAAAAAATTAAATCCCCTCAATAAAATTCTCAAAGAAACACTTCCTGATTAATAAGTGGGCTAAAGACTTAAGGAGGAAATAAGAATGGCCAATTGACACATGAAGAAAATGCTCAACTTCTCTGGTCATAACAGAAATGCAAATCAAAACATTGAGATTGTACCTTACCCCAGTTACAATGGCTATAATCAAGAAATCTAATAACAACAGATGCTAGAGGGGATGTGTCCAAAAGGTACTGCTACTACATTGTTGGTGGGAGAGTAAACTTGTTCAATCACTCTGGAAAGCAGTATGTAGGTTCCTTAGAAGACTTCATGTAGATCTCCCCTATGACCCAGAGATCCCACTTCTGGGCATTTACCTAAATGACCATAAACAAGGCCATACTAAAGCTGCCATCACAACTATATTTATTGCAGCATTATTCACCATAGCTAAGATATGGAACCAACCGCAATGCCACTCAGTAGATGAATAGATCAAGAAAATGTGATATATATATATATATATACATATATATATATACACACACATAATGGAATTCTATGCTTCCATCAGAAAGAATGACACCACCTCTTTTTTAATGAAATGGAAAGACTTGGAAAAAATCATATTAAGTGAAATAAGTCAGACCTAAAGAAACATAGGTCCCATGCCCATGGTTTCTCTTAGCAGTCGAGCAGAATAGCTCAAAAGCTATGTACATATGACAATATAAGATGATGCTAAGCGAAATTAACTCCAAGGCGTGGAAACAAGAAGTTTTTCTTATTGTTGTCTTTAATGTACTATGTGACTTTTTGTTTCTTTTGTATATTCTTCCCCCTATGGTATATCCCATGTTGTCACTGTATTTGATTTTGGTACCCTGGTATTGTATGTACATTTATTTGAATTAGGGAAGGGGAACAACAGAATGGTGAGACAAAGGACAAGGGGAGAACCAATTCAACAGTGATATTCAATATGTTGGAAATGATCTGTACAACTTTGGGGTGTGGTTAGGGTGAAGGGAAAGTAGGAGAAAAATGAGGGAAGGGGAAAAAGTTTTACAAGAAATATACTTATTACCTTACTTATGTAACTGTAACCCCTCTGCACATCACCTTGAGAATAAAAAAGTAAATAGCTGTTCAACCTAGATTGTTTGTGAGACTATGATCTCTTGATGATCCTTCATAGCTGCTATCTTGTTGTGGCCTACAATCAATCATCAACCAACCAAACAAGTAAAATAAACATGAAACTTAAACCAAATCAGAAAGCCTAAATAGTAAATAACTAAAAGATGGGCAATAGGCTTGGAATTATGGGATGTACCTACACACATGACTTTGGAGTAAAGATTGGGATCACGATTTGAGGCAAGCCCAGACACTAAGCTACTTAGACATGCTTTTCATCCAGTAAGTTGGGTATGGTGGTGCATGTCCAAATTCTTGGTTAGGTTCAAGGAATAGATCAGAAAATTGAGGTCCAGGCTGGCCTAGGCAAAAACTCAAGACCCCATGGTTTTTAAAAAATATATATTTATTGTAAAAATGTTGTACAGCGGGGTTATAATTACATGAGTAGGGCAATGAGTACATTCCATAGTTAGCATTGTTACTTCCTCCTTTATTCCCCCCTACCATCACTTCCCTCCCCACCTTCCCAATCTCCCCTCCCCCAACCCAATATTGTAAAGTTCGCTTTCAACATAGTGTCATGTACATCTTGTCATCACAATGGATCAGCCTGCATCCCCATCTAAGTGTTCCCAATATCCCTTCCCCTCCCCAAATTACAAAAATGTATATACAAGGTGCAGAACATCGGCATCAAATCCAGTGAAAACCTATGGATCAAGTGGTACAGTGCTAGCCTTGGGCAAAAAAATCATAGGGACAGCAAGCAGGTCCTGAATCCAGCCCTAGTGCTGACACAAAAGAACAACAACATCCCCCAACCCTTACTTTTTTGTGGGTTATTGTACATTTTAGGGCAGAAATGTGCAGCATGAAGTGTGGTAAAGTGCTATTTTATAATAAGCAAATAGACAATATATATGGTAGAGTTAGGTTGCAGAAGGAGGAATAGTTAAAGGTTAACAGTACAGTTTCAGATGAACTTATGCTTTTGTGGCTATCAGTACATATACAACAGATTTTGTCAGTTCCACATTGTGTTTTGCTCAGTAATATCTCAGCTTCATGGGAGCTGCTTTTGTCTTTATCTTGGACAACAGAAGTAGGCTCTGCCTTCATGCTCCAGCTTTTTCAATGAGGATAAACTTCACTTGCCTCTATATTTATCTCATTTCTAATTTCACAGTAGCCTATATATTTACATTTAATGATGGAAGATGATTCTGATTTTGCTTCACTTACCAATGTCAGAAGGATCTACATCTTTATACCAGACAGTGTTACGCCAGCTATAAGGAGCCTAAGACAGCAACTTTTCATTCTTCATTTTTATAGAAAATCCAGGATTTGTACTTGGACAAGATGTAAATTTCTTTTTCTTTAATCAGTACTCCTTCAGAAGTACTGTTGGCAAATTTCCTTTCTTTTTTATTTACTTTTTAAGTCTTAGATACTCATGAGGCTGAGATTGGAAGGACTATGGTTCAAAGCCAGCCCAGGTAGAAAAGTCCTTGAGATTTCATACTCAGTTAACCAGCAAAATGCTGAACTGGAGGCACAGACAGAGGCAACTGAGCAAACATACTACACTAAGTTCAAGCCAACTGAGTTCAACTGGCACACACATCAAATTCTGTAATCTCTTCTGTTTATCCTTTTCAACATTAATTTCCCATTTTGTATTTATTAGTTACTTCTTTAAGCTTTATGGCTATAACTATTTAAACTTTAATTTTAGTTTTGAGTTGGCATCCATTTTTGAGTCTGCTGTTATATTTTCTTTATAATAAAAAAGAAATAAATTCCATGCTTTATAATCCAGAACCAAAAAAGATCCCTTTAAAATAAAAGGCATTTCTTCCTGATTTGTCATTCTCTTAGGAAAGCTTGAAGAAAGATACCAATTATTTCTGACTGGTGGCAAGGGAATTTTAAGCAGCTTCCTATAAGCATGTTTTTGGGCATTTGTCAACTTGTCTGTATGGTCCACTAATACTCATCGCTAATTAATAAAACTCTGAAGATGTAAAAAAAAGTAAACACCTAGGTTCAGTCAAACCAACATGAAACTGGTAACAGCTGAGAAAAACCTTGTTTTTCTAGAGACAGGTTCCTCAAGGGAAATCCTGGAGACAGATTTTATGCAGACTTACAAGCAGGTGAGCCATGTGCACTCTGCTGTGCCTGAATATGTTATAGATTGAGTGTCAGAATGAACCAGAGACCAAGTTACAAAACATATTTAGTATGTTTGTTTTTAGTGCCTAACTAGGGTACTGTATATCATATATATTGACTTTTGGCTTGCTCTCCCATATTTTTATTTTTGAACCAAGTTTTTAAGTGTGTGGCAAAAATTCCTTATCTGAGAACTAGCTTTGTTATAAGTTTGGACACATAATGTTGATGGGGTGAATACCTGCACTTTCTCCATCACCATCCCTATCTGCCAGTTTACATATAGGCTGTACAAATGCACAAGTATGCACACTTGTGCCATCAATGAGAGAGACAAATATTATATAAATACTAAATAAAAATTTGATGCCCTTTCATTCAAATAAGATGCAGCACAATGAAAAGGGACTTTTGTCTCTGCTGCTACCCATAGAAGAATTCTAGGAGGTTATAATGAGGCTGCCTCCTCAACCCAAGTGATCTCATTCCAGATTCTTCTTTTACTTGCAACCTATTCTTTATCAGAGCAAACTGTGATGCAATGTTTAATTGGCTCCATTCTTGTTCTTAGTAGTGATTTGTTTTGGGTGCTGTGCTGTACTATCTGATATTTATGGAGGCTAATTTAAAGTGTACAAAATGATACAGTGTAAGCCTTGATGGCATGCTACTTTTATCTCTCTTTTCTGGGGGGAGCTGTCCCTCAGCTCTTCAGCTCAAGGCTAGTGCTTTACCACTTGAGCCACAGCACCACTTCTGGCTTTTTTCTTTTTGTTTATGTGGTGCTGAGGAATAGAACCCAGGGCCTCATGCATGCAAGGCAAGTGCTCTACCACTGAGCCACCTTCCCACCCCCTACTTTTATCTCTCTTAAGGTAGAAAAATATTGATATGTTCAGAAAAATCAGTTCAGAAAGCAAGTGTACTTTGAGATTCACCTCTCTTAAGACTGGCTCATAGGTTGCCGCCTGGCTCACTAAATAAGAGCACCTCATCTCCAATGATAATTTTTCAAAAGGCTCTTCTGTGTAGAAGACAGGCACCGGAGATGTGCAGGAGCAGCAGGGTGAGGTCAAGGGTCAAGGATTTGGGATCCATCATTTCCTCCAGTGATATGGCTGACACCTGAATCGTGTCAATCTAGACATGCCTAATTTCTGTAAGAAGGTAAACAGATAATCAGAAGGATCTTAAATAGTAGTGTTATGTGTGTGACATATTTGTTATATTTCTCCACTAAAATCTCTATATTTTGTTCAGAGTCTACTTATGAACTCCTTTATGAAACAACTCAGTATGAATTTTAATTTGCAGGGCAATACGTGTTGTGTACTGTGAAATTTCTTACTTTGCTTCTTATAACAATGCTGTTAAGGCCTTTTTATCTGGTTTTATTAGACATACTTGGGCTTTTTTTCAGAGAAAATATTATAATTTTTCTTATAATTTCTACTACTTACACTTTCTTCTTTTGGTTTATCACTATAAAACTGAACTGGTGGATCATTAATAAAAGATGAATAATGGATTGTATTTGTACAAATTCACTCCAGTTTGTCTTTCCTTCCTTCCTTATACAAATCTATTGCACTAAAACTCCTTTTAGTTCAAGGTGTTGATTTGAATAGTTTTCTTGTTAACCTACTTAAATATTTTTGGAAAAAAAGTGAACTTCCATAGTGATCTCATATATAATAATCACTAGTGATTATTCTTGTTTCCTAAAGTTTTATTTGGTACGAAGATAATATACAGAAATCCTGGTAGTCACTTCAACATTTTGAATGTGTGTGAAGGTGGAGAACGTGTACAATGGGGCAGAGAAAGCCTCATGCCTCTTCCCTTTGGTCTTCACCAGGAATGACTGTTGGGTTCTTCCCTGTGGGAGGCAGAAGATACCCAAGATGTGGAGAAGAGGCAGAGGAAGGGGGTTTGGGAAATAAAAACATCAGAAAGAAGCAGTGAAAGATGATGAGGATCTAAATTGCTACTGTCCTTCCTGGTGCTCTTAAAATATGTACAGATGCTCTTGGGACAGCTGTTCTATACATGAGTAGGCAGTGACTAAAGGGCATTGGGCGTAGACTGATGTTTTCCTGTGTTTTCCTCACAATTCTCGAGGTGATTGAGATGAAATTGAGATAAACCAACAGGAAGAAAATATAAAGCCCCAGTTTTTTTTTGTTCAGTGATACCATTTTGTTTATTCCAAATTCAGATCATTGGCATGTTAAATTTATTTCTCAATGAAAGTGTATGTTTATTTTTTGGAGTAATTCATGATGACTATTTAGGAAACTTCTTTTGCAAGTCCAGTGATAATAAGTCCAGTTTTATGAGAATATAATATTTTCCATAGCTGAAGTCAGAGGTTTGTAAGGCTGATCTTAACTTCTGTTCACTGTGTAAAATTCTTTTACTTTTTACTTCCCTCATCTCTGCTAGGTTCTACTGTTGCTCAGGCTGGTATTCCAATGAGTCATGTATGGAATGCACATGAAACATATTTCATGTGTTCTAAAACTGCATTTCTCTCCATAGCTATAAAAATGACACAATCTCTGAAGGAGAGTTATATCCATGTTGATATGTAGTGTGGTAGCCAGGTGTGGTGGTATGTGCGTATAATCCCAGTACTCAGATGGTGGAGGCAAGAGCATCCAGAGTTCAAAGTCAGGTGTACATAGGAAGACCCCGTCACAAACAGCAGTCTGTATGCACACTAACTATATAGCCTTCAAAACTTTGCAAAGAAGTACTAATCTTAAGTTGTTAAATACATGACTTCAATAGGTTGTCTTCCACTGAAAGGCCTCTGTCATATAAGCTTCTGTCTTTGTGTAAGCACAGAGAACAGCTGGCCAGTTTTTCTTGGTCCTATCTGTCTGAGGCTGGGCTGTCATAACCTACTCTGAAACTAATTCTTCAGGCTCCAAAGGTTTTAATAACTCATCATCTGAAATTGATCTCATTTTCTTTCATTCCTGCTCAAGGAAAAGCTCTTCCTTCTTCAAACCTTTGGGATTTTCTCAAGAAAATTCTCATTCTTGGCAGATTTTCAACTGAAGTAAAGCTGAGAGGCAAACATAGCCATCATTGAATAGCATGTTGGACACTAGGGAAAGAGCACAGAGTGGAGCTCATCTAGATTCATGTGCCACTTCTGCAGTGGAAGCACCTACTACCCTGAGAGGTTCAATACATATTGTCAACATGTGAGAAATATTGCCCTAACTCCATAAGCATGTAAAGTAAATACAGGTCAGATAAAAAGAATTACCGTTCATTAGCCAAAGGGAAAACAAAACAAACTCTTTATGCAATATGCAACATTATCTATATATCTATACCACAAAAAAGCCACTACTAGCAAATTGTGATGTATAGTAATGGCTTCTAATTAATATATATAGATATACATATGTATTGCTTTTATATTTGTACATACTTTTAATCATCTATCTATTTACATACTTTTAATCATTCATCTATAATTAAATAATAGATTGGATAAATGTATAAAGGACAGTTTTGTTAAAACTTTTCACATTTAGAATAGCATTCTTACAAGGTACTTCTGACCTATGATTGTCGGTATTTGTGTTTTGAAGTTGCAATAGTACCCTCTTTGATATTTACAGTGCTGTTGATGTATCATGGGAAAAACTAAAGTAAAATAAATCAAACAAAAATACTCAATAAAAGAACAATAACTTGGGCTCTGAAAAAGAAAACCACCTTTGACTCTTGCAAGGTGTTTCAATATGCCCTGTTTTCCTCAGCTGTAATTGGAATATGATACTACATCCTCAAAGGATTTTTATGAGGAAAAAGTGAGTCTAGACATGTAAGCTGCTAGAACAGGCTGACACCAGGTAAGTATTGTTCACATATTTTTTAAATGAGTTAGGAAAAGGTGGTTAGATGCTGTTCATCCATCTCTCTTTGTGCAATTTTGGTCTGTTTTTGATCATAAATCCCTGCCCTGGCTAATAATATTGTACTGAATAATTCAAAATAGTCATAAGAGAGGCTCTTGAACTTCTTACCTCAAAGAAATGATAAACATCTGATGTGACAGATATGTTTATTGTCCTGTTTTAATTATTACACAATATAAACATGTATCAAAGCTATGCAAATATGTGCAATTGTCATGTGTGAATTTTAAACAAAGAAAACGTTAATAGTTATTTTTTAAATTGTATAATTTTCAAATGAAGTATTTTAATACTTTTCCTATATGTGGAATGAGATATTGGAAAAAATAATTCTATAATATTCATTTAATTCTGGATCCTGATCTCCTTCCTACAGTGTAGATCAGGGTTGGCCAACTATGCCCTGAAGGTGCAAGCCAGAAACCTCAAATTTTATATGTAGAATTGGAATATAATTGTGTACTATACATTTATCCTATTTTTATGTGAATAGACAGAATTGATTCATTGGAATACTTTTAAAAGATTTAAGTGTTAAGTTACAATAAAAATCTTGATATAGTACATTATACTTATAAATCTGTGGTAGTAGTATAATATAGAAAAGTTGTTTTGGTAAATAATTTGAAATTGCCTTTCAAGGACTATAAACGAGTTTACTTTTTTTTCTTTTTTCTTTTTGTGCTAGAATTGCGATTGAACTAATGGTCTTGGTGCTGTCCCTGAGCTTTTTGTCTAAAAAAATAATTATTTTATTATAAAATGATATGTAGAATGGTTGCAGTTACATAAGTCAGGTAATGAGTACATTTGTTTTTTAACAGTGTCCCCTATTCCCTCGTTTTCTCCCAATTTTTTCCCTCCCAACCTCCTTCCCCCACAAGTTGTATAGTTCATTTCCAACATAGTGTCTAGTGAGTATCATTGCTGCATTTGTTCACCCCTTTGTCCCACAGTTTCTGTGCTCCCCTTTTTCCTCACCAAAACAGATAAAGTTATACACAAGACAAAAGGTATAGGATTAAAACCAACAGGAAAAGGGAAAAACAGAAAAAACACAAAAAGTAAAATAAATCTTTTCATTTTGATAAGCATCGTTTGATATGATCATGTGCACATAGCTATTGATCCTTTGGGATCCTCTTCTAATAATATCCTACTCTCACTGTGTGAATGTTTACAGTCCTGTTCAACTTATCATTTCAAAGTGTAATTTTTATCTTTTACTATTCATTATGTTTATGAGAAACCATGCAACCTTTGTTTTTTTAGATATGGCTTACTTCACTTAATACAATTTTTCTGTCTTTCTATTTCCTTATGAATGGGGTGATGTCATTCTTTCTGATGGAAGCATAGAATTCCATTGTGTGTGTGTGTGTGTGTGTGTATATCTTACTTTCTTGATCCATTCATCTACTGAGGGGCATCTGTGTTGGTTCCATATCATGGCTATGGTAAACAATGATGCAATGGACATAGTTGTGGTGGTAGCTTTAGTATGGATTGGTTCGTAGTCCATTGGATAAATGACCAGGAGTGGAATTGCTGGGTAATAGGGAAGCTCTATATTTAGTTTTTAAAGGAATGTCCATGCTGCTTTCCAGAGTGGTTGAACAAGTTTACATTCCCAACAACAGTGTAGTAGTATCGCTTTTTGGCCACATCCCCACCACATCTGTTATTGTTAGTTTTCTTGGAAATGACCATTCTAACTGGGGTGAGGTGGAATCTCAATGTTGTTTGGATTTGCCTTTCTTTTATTGTCAGAGATATTGAACATCTCTTCATCTGTCTATTGGATATTCTTATTTCTTCTGAGAAGTCTCCCTTTAAGTCTTTTGCCTATTTACTAATTGGGTTGCTGTTTCTTTGAGGATTTGCTTTTGGGGGATTTAAGTTTTTAAATTGTAAGTATATCTTAGTTATGAGGTCCTTGTCTGATGCATAGATGGTAACCATCCTCCCATTCAGTGGGCTTTTTATTTATCTTTCTAGTTATAAACTTTGCCATGCAGAAACTCTTCAGTTTAATGCCTTCCTCTTTATCCAGCCTTCTTTGATTTGTTGTGATTATGGATCATTACTGAGAGCTTTCAACCTGTGTCAAGAAACCCTAGTGTTTCCCCTATCACTTCTTGTAATATTTTCATGGTGTCTGGCTTTACATTGAAGTCTTTGATCCATTTGGATTGATTCTGGTGCAGGGTGATATATAAGGATTTAGCTTAAGTTTTCTGCACATGTATGGACTATTCTCCAGCACCATTTGTTGAAGAGGCTGTCTTTCTTCCATCTTGTGTTTTTAGCTTTCTTGTCAAATATTATGTGGCTATAAGTATGTGAGTTCATTTCTGGGACTTCTATCAGTCCTATTCTTGTGTCAGTACCAAGCTGTTTTTATTACTATGTCTTTGAACTAGAGTTTGAAGTTTGGTATTGATTTTCCCTAGAACTGTTCTTCCTGCTAAGGATTGAATTTTCTATTTCAGGTCTTCTCTTATTCCATAAGAACTTTTGGATTGCCTCTTCTATTATCATTGGAGAATGTTGTTGGAATTTTGATGGGTATTGTATTGAGTTTGTAGATAGCTTTGGGCAATAATGCTATTGTCAAGATGTTAATCCTTCCAATCCAGGAGCATGGATGGCTGGCCACTTCTTTAAATCTGCTTTAATTTCTTTTTTCAGATTTTAAAGTTTTTTTTATTGTTCCTGAACATTTATGCTCAAAGCTAGTGCTCTACCATGTAGATCACAGTTATACTCCTGGCCTTTTGGTGGTTAGTTGGACATAAGAGTCTTATGAGTCATCCTATTTTGTCTGACTTTGATATCAGCCTCCTGAGTAGCTAGAACCACTGGTGTACCACTGAAGTTTACTTTTTTTGTTGTTGTTGTTCAGTTATGGGCTTGAACTCTGGGCCTGGGCACTGTCCCTCAGCTCTTCAGCTCAAGGCAAGCGCTCTACCACTTGAGCCACAGTACCACTTTCCAGTTTTCTGGTGGTTTATTGAAGATAAGAATCTCACAGATTTTTCCTGCCCAGGCTGGCTTTGAACCTTAATCCTCAGATCTCAGCTGATTGCGTAGCTAGGATTACAGGTGTGAGCCACTGCCATCTGGCTGAAGTTTACTTTCTTATGCTCCCCAATTCAACTGTAGAGAAGCTATCATAAAGAAGCAATAGTTGTGTTAAAAGTAAAGCTATTTTGGAAACAATAACAATAAAAAACAATGTAAGCATTAAAATCTGATAGACTCCAGAGTTGAATCTATTACCCAGTCCATATAGAAATAGCAATAGACTGAAGATACTATGATTTGAGAAAATTATATTTTTATTTAGAGAGCTTATTTTATGGGTCAGTTTAGAGTTTTTGAGTTTCTAGTAGTAATGAATGGCAGAAAGAATGAGACTGTTTTTGATTTTTAGTTCTACTATTGAATGGTTTTAGGTTGCTTAGTATTGCTGAGTTATACATCATTAGGCAGAAATAAAGATGTCTGGTTTAATGCAACTATTAAAATAACAAAATGGATATAAATGATCTTTCAACATTTCTCACAAATGTTAACTATCTTCCTTTTGGTATTTGGCTTCTTTTACAGGTATGATGGTAAAGAAGACCAAATTTGCAACTGAATCCATAAGATAGGGTATTTTGCTTTTGATGTAAACAAATGTCTTTGTAATGTGGAAGCAGTATTTTAACTTAAAACTAATAATAATAATAAATATTAATAATTAATAAATAAACCTCAAACACATGCAAACACCAGGTGACTTCAGAGAGGATCCAAATGGCCAAGATTTGAAGCAGAATGCAAGATTTTCTTCTCCAGGTTATAGTTTGTTTTTGAAGTATGCCACAAAGGGCCCAAGTTAAGTTTTGATCCCAGGCTTATATATTGCACTGTTGGGAGGTATTGTACCCTTCAAAAAATGTATCTTGTTTGGAGGTCTTCAGATCACTGGGGTGTAGCTTTGAAAGGGATGGTAGATACTGGCCTTTTCCTCTTTGTCTCTCATTTTTCTGCCTCAGTGGTAAATGGTTTTGCTCCACCCTGTGTTTTCACTATGACATGCTGCTGTCTCTTCATGACCCCACAGAATGGGAAAACTCTATATAGACTGAAACTTCCAAAACTGTGAACAAAAATAAACATCTTTATAAATTGATTTACCTCACGCATTTGTAATGGTGACAGAAAGCTCCTGTGATCTACAGTGAGCTAGACTTTCAGTGTCTTGGTTTCATTATCCATAAAATAGAGACAAGAGTACATCACTCCAAGGTCTAGGGAAATTTGGGTTTTAATTTTATAGATTTATAAAACTATGTGGCATATAATAACTATGTATGTATTATTACTTAAAATACTTTGACATTTCTGAAAAATGTCAGTAAGGCAGTAACTTTAACATTTCTTAAAACTATTTGTAAAGGTTTAATAATTGCACCACAATTCTTCCCTATCTGAGCACTTAAATGATGAATTGTTTGAATTTGACTTTGCTGTCTTTAGTTCTTGATCTTTAGGAAGTTCATGATAAGTCCATGTTATCTTGTTGTCAAAGGTAACAAGATTCAAGATGGTTTCATAAAATGATAATGGAATCATTTAAAAATACAATGCCAGGATATGCTTTTGAAAAGAAGCTTTCTTAATAATAGACTTTATTGAAGCATAAGTGCCTAAATCTTATAGAAGACAGAGAATCGATTGCTCTACAGTTCAGTTGCTTTATTGAAAATTACTAGTATTTTCAAATGAGAGCTTGGCATTTTATATTCTTTAATAATGGTACAGAACTTTTTATATCTAATTTTATTATTATTATTAAAGTGTACATGGGGGTGGTTACCATTTCATAAGTCAGGTAATGAGTACATTTCTTTTTTGGGACTATGTCACCCCTTCCATTACCTTCCCCTCTGTTTCCCCTTGCTATCATTTTCCACAAGTTACACAAGTCATTTTCTACATAGTCTATACTGAATAGAATGATTGCATTTGTTCACTCTTCCTTCTTCCCTTTTGGTGAATAACTTTTGGAAGTGATAAGATGATGCTCTGGTAAATATTTATTTTTCCTCTTGAAAAGTAGACAAAATAACAATAGGTTACATTGACTTATGATATAAGGGCTCTAATATATGAAGAGATTTGACAGAACAAATGGAAGAAATATGAAGGATATACCAATAAAACCATTTTCACCTGGCTTCTCTGTGTGAATTCTGAAACCAAGTCACTCATGTGCTAAGTCAAAAGTTAAGAAAAATAAAATGGATTTAGGGAGATCTGATTTGGGAACACATAATCTCACTTATATGTTACTTAATTGAAATTGTTTAGAAGGCGTTATACTTTTTTGTTATAAGGAAAAACACACATTCATTTCTTACAATTACTACAAAAAGAAAAACAAAACAAGATAAAAGAAAGGAACAAACGAGCAAGATAAATGAGATGCTTATTTATTGTTTTGTTCTTATCTTGATTGAATATATATACTTGGTATAATCTTTTTTTCTGAATAGAAGCTTTTTTATTTGTTTTTATTAACTCATTTCAATATTCGCTGAAAGATTTGGCAAAGATTCATGGTTTTACTATGTCCAGTCCTTCAAAGGAAATAATTTGCTTACAGTAAAGCTGATTGCTAAAAGCACACAAAACTTGCACACAAGGGATTCATGCTGCAACCTAGCAGACAGCTGAGTGTGGAGGGGCGGCTGCCTGACCACCAGGCGGAGTCTCACTGCTGGGAGCGGACTGCACGGGCGTCTGCACACATCTCTTGCTGCTATTTTGTACTGCATGGTTCACATGGTCAAGTGTTCTTTATAGACAACCAGCTTTCACTTCAATTACATACATCGTATTTTCTATCATAGTTTAATTATAAGGGCACAATATTCCTTTCAGACAAACTTCTTAATGTAGTGAGTTGACTATCAACGTTATTCATTCTTTTGAAATATGAGATGTAGCAGCTGAATTAAGGTTACAGATAATTGTTAAATAGTGCATACATCATGACTTGTTCATTACAATTATTTATACTATTTATATCTAATACCCAAAAGAAACTTACTACCAAAGCTTACAGTAAGCATCCGTCTGACATGCTTGTCCATTGATCCCAGTGTAGAGACAGGTCAGCATGAGTTCAATGTCTGCTCTTCCATCTACCAAGTTAGGAAAGCCGCGTTTACAGAACAAACACAAGTGGTGCAGCCGCACTCAGACCACGATGGTGACCACGGTGGCTCTCCAGCTGTGCCGGCTCCGATGCTATCCCCACTGCGAGCAGGTCAGTGCTGCGCTCCATCAGAAGGTGCTGGTGGAGGGGGTCAAGCGCCTTCCAATGTAGATTCCCCAATCCAATGACCAGCAGATGAGAGAGCAGCAGAGAAGGAAGGAAGACCTTGAGAAACTCAGCTGAGAATATGCCTCCTTTCTTCATGATGCTGGTGTTCCTCATGCTGAGTGTAGCTGTGCGCTTCGGGTGCTTAAAAAGGAACTCCTTTGGGGGGATATTTTCTGGCCCATTTGACCAATCCCATATGCAATTTGAGTTTTTCTTCAAGATGCTTTCAACTTCTCTCCTTCTCTCAATATAATCTTCCTCGGACTGAGAGATGTTTTTTTTCCCCCAATGCTGTGTGTGTCCACTTCAGAAACCCTGGTGGTGTCCTGTGGTGTCTGTGAGCAAGGTGGGCTGTCACAGTGAGAACCCTTGGAGCTACTTCATCCAGATTCATGCTGGGCATCCAGAAGAATTTTTTCCATGTCACCATTATAAATAGAAACTGAGGCTGGAACACTGCTCCCGTTCCCATTATTGCTAAAGTGCAATTCTACCCAGGAGCCTTGCAGGTTCTCCTCCTGCAGCCCTGGAGACCCGCTCTCTGACTTGCCGTCGAAGACCGGCAGCTGCACACCCTGTGCCCGACCAGAAAGCGGAGAGGTGCCGATGGCAGCTCTGCACCAAGCGAAGGCCACTCGCCACTTGTTATAATCTTAAAAGAGAGAAGAAACTTGTCCTGAAATAGATCTGAAGATTTCATCTTCAGATGAAAGGTGTAGAATATGGCAAGAAGAAGATGCCAGAGTAGGACTAACACCAAACTATGTTCTAAATAGCTCAAGGTTTCCAGAATCTAGGAACAATTTTTAATTAAAAAAAAAAAAGCTAATAGGATTCCAGAGGAGGATGGCAGAGGAAAAGCTGGAGGCTAATCAAACTCTTGCATAGAAAGCAGTATTATTGTTCCAGTGAAGGCTAGAGAGTCACACCAAGTGTGCCATCATAGTACAGAGAGTGTGGCAAGAAAGGAAAAATCCAGGCAGCTTGGTTAAGGAGACGGATTTGAGCACTTGCTAGTGCCGGCTGCAGCGGCAGTGGCTAGGCTGCTGCCATGACTGCCATATCAACAGAGAAGAGCCTGGGACAAAGGCACCAGAGGTGGTATGCAAGAGGATTCTACTCATGGCCAGCAAGAACTGACAAGGAGCAGGAATCTCCACTGTGCTGACCGCAGACAGTCGCAGAACATGTATGGCCCAGAAACAAAGGGATAAGTGTGAGTACTCTAAGGCATCCTCAATCCTCCTCATAGAGCAGTGATGGGAAGGTAGTCCCTCCCCTGCCACCAGAGAAGAACTCCATCTTTGATACTGACAAAAACCTGGCCAGAGCAGGTAGCACTTAACTCAGGCCTTGGAAGAAGACAATAGAAGCTATTCAAAAGGTCACAGGAACCTAATCTGACCTGCCAGACTCAGCTCCACCCAGGGGAAAGTTGCTTTTCCCAGGCAGAGGAAGCTCTGCACATGGAGGAGTGACTTTCTTAACTGGGTAAACAGAGCCTGCTTCTCCCCACTGCAGTCTAGGCAGCAAACTCAGTGGCAGGAGGGGAAAAAAACAAACAATTGAAAGTCAATAAACATAAATCCTGAGAATGGCTCCAGGCTTGGCTCTGTGAGTGTCTCAGGAGCTAGCCCCTCAGGGAAAAGCTACTGATTTCTGACAGGCCTCAATGCTACCCAGAACCTAGCCCATTTACAGCAACTCCAAGCTAGAGGAAACAGATATCTCTCTCTCTTTTGTGATACTCAAAGTAGATCTCCCTCCACTGAACTAGCTTGAGAGGAGAGTCATAAAGTTCCAGGTAAGGCAGAGCTTGTTTCTGCCTGCTCAAACAAACTGACTTAAGAAACAATTGTCCCTAAACCTATTAATGACTGTTCTTGGTCAACTCCTTTGATGTTTGTAGTCCATTAATCCATAGTTGTTCGTTGTTGAACTAGATTGTATCTGTACTCCTTTTGACTGCATCAAACAATCTGTGCAACTGCAGGTTTCTGGTTGATGCTTGCCTTAAAATAGTGTTCTAGTGTGAAATTGGTTTTGCTTTCATACTAAATAGGCAAAACAAGCTGAAGAAACACAAGGAAAATGACAAGTCCAGATATCTCAACTCCCACTTATAATAATCAGGTGACAAAGCAGTTAATGAATAATCCAGAGGAGAGTTCCTAAAATGTTCTACCAACACTACTGGTAAACATGCTGAATGAAAAGATTGAAGACATGCAAAGGACTCTGTGTGAACATGAAAGGGAAACATGGGAGCAGCTTAGGGAAATGTGTGAGCATGAAAAGGCTAATCAAAAATTAACACAGGAATTTCATGAGCATGATGAGGCTAGCCAAAGATTAATACAGGAATTGCATGAGCAAGAGGAAGCTAATCAAAGATTAATACAGGAATCATGTGAATGGGATGAGAATGCACAAAGATTAATGGAGGCATTCATGGAATCCACAAACAGACAGCTGAAGGAATCCAGGGAGACCACAAAGGGAATGCTGAATGGAGCTCATCAAAAGGAAAGGGAGTCCAATGAAACTATAACCAATCAACTAAGGGATTTCAGAATAAACACTGAACACCAAATTAAGGAAGAAGTCCATACAAGATCTAAAACAAATCTCCAACAAAGAATTTGAAGCCATTAAATTCGACCAATTAGAAGGAAAAGAAGTAAAAAAACAAAGTAGAACATCTTGACAGTAGGTTAGACAGAAGATCAAATCTCTGCAATTGAAGACAGCCTAAATATTATAGAGAAAGAACAAACAATTCAAGAGAAATCCAAGAAATATGAGAGACTGATTCAAAATTTAGAAGACACAACAGAAGGCCAAATCTGAGGATAATGGGTGTAGAAGAGCACCTAGAGTCAGAAGTTAATGGTCTAGGAAATTTATTTAACAGGATCTTAGCAGAGAATTTTCCAAACATGCAAAAAGATGGGCTTATTCAGAAACAAGAAGCCTTTAGAATCCCAAATAGACCAGACAGGACATCCCACTGTCACATTATAATCTGCACAGGATCAATTCAGACAAAGGAAAGAATCCTTAAAGTTGCCAAGGAGAAAAGAGCAATCACCTATAAAGGGAAAACTATCAGAATAACTTCATATTTCTCAGCAGAGACAATTGAAGCAAGAAGAGCCTGGAATGTATGCCAGGCCCTAAAGACAAACAACCATCAACCAAGAATACTGTACCCAGCTAAACTCTCCTTTATAATGGAAGGTCAAAACAAAAACAAAAACAAAAAAAAAACACAAAACCTTCCATAGCAAAGACAAACTAAAACAATATATCACCACCAAAGCAGCCTACAAAAGATACTTAAAGGTGTCCAACCACTTTGGAAAGCAGTATGGAGGTTCCTCAAAAGACTTCACATAGAACTCCCCTATGACCCAGCAATCCCACTTTTGGGCATTTACCCAAATGCTTACAAACAAGACCACACTAAAGCTACCACCACAACTATGTTTACTGCAGCATTATTTACCATAGCTAAGATATGGAACCAACCCAGATGCCCCTCAGTAGATGAATGGATCAAGAAAATGTGGTATATATACACAATGGAATTCTATGCCTCCATCAGAAAGAATGACATTGCCTCATTTGTTAGGAAATGGAAAAACTTGGAAAAAATTATATTAAGTGAAGTAAGCCAGGCCCAAAGAAACATAGGTCCCATGGTTTCCCTTATTTGCAATATCTAGTATATGTATGAGTCAAGCGGAAAGGTCAGATAATGTGATGTCAGGAAAACGAACCCTTAGATATGTATTTTAATGTTTTTTCTTTCATGCATGTGTTTCTAACGCATTTATAAGATTATCTCTTTGTTGCTTTGTATGTCCCTCCCCACAGTATAACCCCTGCTTTCACTATATTTGATGTCAGTATAACTTGTGGAGGAGATGGGGAAAAATCAGTTGTTTAAGGATACAGGTGGATCTGATGCAACAATGAGAAGTACAAGTTGTCATGTCCAAAACGAGCTTTACAACGTCGGTGTGGGGGGGGAAGGGGGTGGGGGGGAGGGGGGGAAGAAGAAGGATTGGGATGGGGGGGAGGGGGGAGGCTGGGAAGGGATGGGAAGGGTAAACAAAGGAGGAGGCTGCAATGCTTGGTAAGAAATGTACGCATTATCCTGCCCATGCAATTGTAACCCCTCTGTACAGTATGTTCACAAATAAAATAAAATAAAATTAAAAAAAAAGATACTTAAAGGTGTCCTACCCCCAGAAAACAAACAAGAGCACAATAAAGGAAAAGAAACAGCTAACAAACAGAAAGGACAAGAAGCATAGGAAGAACCTAGTCGGCACAGCCCCCAACAAGGTGGCAACATGGCAAAAATTATCAAATACCTCTTAGTCCTTACTCTTAATATTAATGGACTTAACTCTCCAATTAAGTGACATAGACTGTCTAGTTGGATCAAAAAGCAAGATGCTTCTATCTGCTGCCTTCAAGAGACACACCTTGCCCACAAAACCAAACATATTCTGAAAGCAAAAGGCTGGAACAAAATCTTCCAAGCTAATGGTCCCCATAAACAAGTGGGAGTTGCAATCCTAATATCAGAGAAAATAGGCTTCAAATTAAAATTAGCGAGAAGAGATAAAGAAGGTTATTAAATACTAATGAAGGGATCTGTCCTTCAGGAGGATAATACAATTCTAAATATCTATTCACCAAACAACAGAGCACCCAAATTTATCCAAGAAAAACTACTTTCTCTCAAATCTCACATAGATACAAAGACATTAATTGTTGGGGACTTTAACATACCACTATTCCCGCTGGATAGATCAACGTGGCAAAAACTCAACAGAGAAACCTCAACAACTGCATAGATCAACTAGACTTAACAGACATCTACCGAATATTTCACACAACAGCATTAGAATATATATTCTTCTCAGCAGCACATGGAACATTCACCAAAATAAACCACAATTTAGGTCACAAAGCAAATTTGCCCAACTTCAGAAACATTGAAATTATGCCTTGCATTATTTCAGACCACAAGGGAATAAAATTAGACCTCAAAACCAAAAGTCACAAAGGAAGTCTTTTAACACCTGGAGGCTGAACAACACATTGTTGAATCACCAGTGGGTCATGGAAGAGATTAGAAAGGAAATTCAAATGCTCATGATATTCAACAAAAATGAACACAGCCATGGGACAGAGCAAAGGAAGTACTCAGAGGCAAGTTTATAGCTCTGAGTTCCTACATCAACAAATTGGAGAGAACTGAAACCAACAATTTAATGAGACATCTGAAGCTTCTTGAAAAAGAGCAACAAGCTAAACCCCAATCCAGTAGACAGAAACAAATAATTAAAATTAAATCAGAATTAAATGAATTAGAATACAAAAAAAGATAGAAAGAACCAACAAAACAAAGAGTTGGTTCTTCAAAAAAATTCACAAAATTGACAGACGCTTAGCAAATCTTACCAGACAAAGGAGAGAACACACCCAAATAAACAAACTCAGAGATGAGAATGGAAACATTACCACAGAAATAACCAAGATCCAGAACATTATAAGGGAATACTTCTCAAATCTTTATGCTAATAAGTTTGAAAACTGGAAAAATGGACAAATTTCTAGCAAATGTCGACATGCTGAAACAAACCAAGATGATTTAAACCAACTTACCAGACACATATCAAGCATTGAAATAGTAACAGCAATAAGAGACCTCCCACCCAAGAAAATCCCAGGACCAGATGAATTTACAACTGAATTCTACAAGGCCTTCAAAGCAGAACTCACACCAATACTACTCCAACTCTTCAATGAAATTGAAAGTACAAGTTCACTACCACACTCTTTCTATGAAGCCATCATAACCCTCATCCCAAAACCAGGCAGGGATTCATCAAAGAAAGAGAACTATAGACCTATTTCTTTGATGAACATCGATACAAAACTTCTCAACAAAATTTTGGCCAATCAACTTCGACAACTCATCCAAAAAATCATATACCATGATCAAACAGGATTCATTTCAGGGATGTAAAGCTAGTTCAATATATGTAAATCAATTAATATAATCCATCACATCAACAAGAACAAGGATAAGAATCACATGATTATCTCAATAGATGCAGAAAAAGCATTTGACAAGATCCAACACCCTTTATAATGAAGGCTCTGGAAAAAAACAGAAATCCATGGAACTTTCCTCAATATAATAAAGGTTGTGTATGACAAACCTACAGCCAGCATTATACTTAATGGTGAAAAGCTAAAGTCATTTCCTCTAAACTCAGGAATGAGACAAGGATGTCCACTCTCTCCACTTCTCATCAATTTAGTATTCTAATGCTACAGCAATAAGGGAAGATGCAAGTATAAAGGGTATCCAAATATGGAAAGATGAAGTAAGACTCTCCCTCTTTGCAGATGACATGATCTTGTATTTAAAGAATCCTATGGACTCCACTCCTATGTTACTTGAGCTGATTTGAAACCTTGGCAAATTAGCAGGATATAAAATTAACCCGCCAAAAAATTAATGGCTTTTCTGTATGCCAACAATGAGAGGAGTGTGGCTGAAATCAGGAAAGTAACTCTTTTTGTAATAGCCCCACAAAAAATAAAATACCTAGGAGTTAACTAAAGAAGTGAAGGACCTCTACAATGAAAACTTTAAAAACCTAAAAAAGGAAATTAAAGCAGAACTTAGAAAGTGGGAAAACCTTGAAGTCAAAGGAGACAGCCCGAAACCATTACACGAAGGAATAGGAGAACATCTAGGGCACAGGCCGAAATTTTCTTAATAAAGACCCACAAACACAACAAATCAAAGTAAGGTTGGACAAATGGGATTGCATGAAACTGCAGAGTTTCTGCATGTCAGAAGACATAGCTAACAAGATCAATAGAAAGCCCACAGATTGGGAGAAGATCTTCACTAGCCATATAATGGACAAGGGTCTTATATCCTCCAACAACAAATGCTTAAAGAAACAATCACACCATCAACACGTGATGGGGCTGAAGAGTTAAAGAGACACTTCTTTGAAGAGAAAATAAGAATGGCCAATAGACACATGCAAAAAGGCTTAACTTCTCTAAACATAAAAGACATGCAAATCAAAACAACATTGAGATTCCACCTATAATCAAGGAATCTAATAACAACAGATACTAGAGAATTGTGGCCAAAAAGGAACCCTACTGAATTGATGGTGGGAGTGTAAACTTGTTCAACCACTTTGGAAAGCAGTATGGAGGTTCCTCAAAAGACTCCACATAGAGCTGCTCCCTTATGACCCAGCAATCCCACTTTTGGGCATTTACCCAAATGATCACAAACAAGACTATACTAAAGCTACCAGCACAACTATGGTTATCACAACATTATTTACCATAGCTAAGATATGGAACTAACCCAGATGCCCCTCAGTAGATGAATGGATCAATGGAATTCTACTCCTTCATCAGAAAGAATGACATTGTCCCATTTGTTAGGAAACTGGAAAGACTTTGAAAAAATTTTATTAAATGAAGTAAGCCAGGCCCAAAGAAGGTCCCATAGTTTCCCTTATTTGTAATAACTAGGACAAGCAGAAAAGGTCAAAAGCTATGTACATATGACCATATAAGATGATGTTAGGTGAAATGAACCCCAAGAGAGGAACACAACTTTTTTTTTCTTTCTTGGTATAGTTTTTAATGTATTTAAAGTATACTATGTGATTTTTTTAGTTTCTTTTGTATGTTCTTCCCCATGGTATAACCCCTGTTTTCAATCTACTTGATGTCGATACCGTGAATCTTGTATACACATTTTTCTAATTTGGGGATGGGAAGGGAAATAACAAAATGCTTAAATAAGGATAGTGGGAGGTGGGGGTGGTGAGGAGGGAACTGGAGAGCTGTGAAGGGAATGGATGGTAGTGGAAAAATAAAGGAAGAGGGTAACAATGCTCAATAGGAAATGTGGTCATTATCTTACTCCTGTAACTGTAACCCCTCTGTACATTATTTTTACAATAAAATCATACACAAGAAAGAAAGAAAAAATGTAATATATTCAGACTACATAAAACATCATGGCTTTCAATGAAAGTACAATAGAACAGCCACACGTATCTGAGAGAAAGCATGACTCAATAAAAGTCTCAACATTATTTTTTATTAATTCTCTTCAAGAGAAAATTCACAGACAAATATGTAATAGGCAATACGGCAAATATTTAACCTTGGAAAAGTACCTGATGAAAATCAGGTATGCAGAATGTTATTTTGATAAAGATCTCAGAAATAAAAAAGTTGGTATTTTTTAGAAGGCTTATGATAGAATGGAACTCACCACTTAAAATAAGTCTAATGTATCTTCAATAAATGCACTCAAAACATCTCATATTTATAAAAACAATTACAAATAAACCAAAGATGTACTGGTGGAAAACATAGATAAACCAATGGAAGATAAAGGCAGATGCCAAGTATATATGTATATTTGCACACATACATATGTATGTACTTGCATATATATGTATACATATATATGTATATATGTTTATATCCATATCTGTATCCATATATATGTGTATATATATATACATATTTGTGTGTTTTGTATATATATATTTGTGTTTTTGGTGGGACTTGAACTTAAGGCCTAGCTCTCTTGCTTCACTTCTTCTGATCAAATCTAATGCTCAACTACTTGAGCCAGACCTCTACTTCTGGCTTTTTCCTGATTAATGGGAGATAAGAGTCTCTTGGATTTGTCTATTCACGATGGTTTTGAATTGAGATCCTTGGATCTCAGCCTCCTGGGTAGCTGGGATTATAGGTGTGAGCCACAAGTATCTGGTGACAGATCTTCCTGAAAACAAATGAAAATTACTGAGTATTTTGTTGTTGTTAAGGCTAGAATTCAAAGCGTCTAGCAAAATTTTGAATTTTAGAAAGCTTGTATGTTACCATGGACTTGATGGCTTCCAAATATTAAAATAAAGTACTTTTCTGCTTATCCTGATGGTGATATTACCAAACGTGATTGTTTTTATATTACATAGAGACATATTGTTCATTCAAAAGACATTCATAACTTAGAAAATCAATATTTCCCAAATGACCAATGTATGACACAAAACCATTTCTTATAAAAATTCATTCAATTTGCCAAGTAGATGAATAAATGTTTTCAGCATATATCAATTCTTCAGATGTGTTCCATTATGAGATTGCTACATACTTACAATGTACTTTGATCAAATTCAGTCCCTCTATTACTTTCTTATCCCTCTCCCCCTTTCAGAGCAATTTTTAGCTAGTTTCATTATTCTACTTTGACATTTGCATAGGGATACTTCAAGTGTAACCTACCCATTCTTCACTTTTACTCTCCCCACCTAACTTGTTCCCACCTACAAGCCTCTGTTGTACACTCACATTATTCACTTTAGTTTTTTAAGTTTCAGATTCTGTATGAGAGGGCATGTGATCTTAGCCTTTCTTAGTTTGGCTTATTTTGCTCAATGTGATGAACTCCAGTTCCATTCATTTTTCTAAAAATGACATGATTTTGTTTTTCTTAATGGCTGAACAATATTCCATTGTGTGTATGTGTGTATGTGTGTGGTGTGTGTGTGTGTGTGTGTGTGTGTGTGTGTGTGTGCCACATTTTCTTTATTTGTTCATCAGTTGGTAGCCACTAGGCTGACTCTCCAGTTCGGCTATTGCAAATAGTGCTGTGTTAGCATTGTGTACAGGTGTCTAAATCCTATGCTGACATATTCCTTAGGATATGTGCCCAGGAGTTGGTCATATAGCTGGATCAAACAGTAGTTCCATTTTTAGATTCTGTCGTATAACCTCCATTCTGATTTCCATATTGTCTGGACTCCTTAACATTTCTACCAACAGTGTATACAGTGTATAGGGTTAATCTCCACCAACTCAATCCTCCAGCCTCCACATTCTTGCCAGCATTTGCTATTTGTTTGTTTGTTTGTTTACTGAGAAGGTAAGATGGAATCTTGAGTGATTTGGTTTGAATTTCATTTATAGCCAAGGATGCTAAACATTTCTTCATGTATTTATTGGCCATTAATACATATGCTTTTGAGGCCTGCCCAATTTATTCACCTATTTATTAGTTATATTACTTGTAATTTGGGCATGCAATTTTTTCATCTCTTTGTATGTTTAGTGTATCAATATTTTGCCTGATAAATAGCTGGCAGAATTTTTTTGCCATTCTGTAATTTTTTTAACTCATTATGGAATTTGCTTCTTTTGCTGTACAGAGCTTTAAGATTAGATGCAGCCATACTGATTGATCTTCGCTTTTATTTCCTGAGCGATTGAGGTCCTATGAATAAAGCCATTCATTATGCCTATATCTTCATGCATTTTCCCTACTAGTTTCAAGATTTCAAGTCTTACATTAATATATTTGCTTCATTTTTAATTGATTTTTGTACAGGGTGAGGAGATCTAATTTCAGTCTTCTACATATGGACATCTAGCTTTCTCTACACCATTTGCTAAAGAAGCTGTCTTTTCTCCAGCATATGTTTTTGGCACCTTTGTAAATTATCAGATGGCTGCATTTGTGTGGATTTATATCTGGATCTTCTTTTGTATTTCATTTGTGTATGTGGGCTTTTATTGCCATCATCACAGAGTTTTTATTACTATGACTCTGTAGTATACTTTGAAATCAGATATTGTGATACCTACAACATTGTTCTTTTTGCTAGGATTGTTTTGCTTAGTGGGTAAACAAACAAATTGTAATTTAACAAAATATTTGAAGTTTACCAGGTACTTGCTGACATGGTTTTATATCCAATATTGCCAACATTTAAGATACTAGTTATTGATATAACATAGTATCATAAAAGAATATCTACAACCATGAAACACCACTAAGATACTCTTTCTCTTTTCCAGATATGACTAAATCTTCTCAGTATAATTCCAACAAAATATTAAAGCAAATAGAATGCCAAGGCAAATATTTGAATATATTGTCAATAAGTCAGATACTGAAGAGATTGCAAATACCTAAAATGATGTCTTTCTTCTTACTATATATATTTTAGTTTGACAAATATGGTTATTATTCTCACAAAGATGCTGGCTATTTTAATAAATAATAAGTTTCTGCGTATTGTTATTTTGAAATAGAACAACAAACATTAATTTTTGAATTTTAATTTCTAATACAGTAATAATTGATATAATATTTATAAAGAAAATATTTTTGAATCCTTGGCTTTAATCATGTAAAAAGGATGCAAATGCATTAATTTTGAGAATTAATGATTTAGATTAACTATTTATTCATAGAGCTAGATTATGTTGTAGCTTATATTCTTTTTGATATAATTGGAATGGGAGTGGATAACATTAGAGAAAGAATTACAATTTTCAGCTTAATACTGAAGGGTAAAATCCACAATGACTAGTTATCACAAAACTTGATTTTCCAGGTAATATATTCTAAAGTTAATAAAAGTTAGAAATTCAATATTATCATGAAGGTTGAAAGTTACAGCTTTCATAATAAGTCAGTGAGAAAATAAGTCATGCTATAGAAATCACAATAATATGACTATACAGAATTTTTAATTAGTAATGTATTGGACTCTATAAGAAAAGCTTTTAAATAACTAGTATATGTCTAGGATAATCTTACCAAACAAGCAGAAAAGTTCAAAAGCTATATACATATGTCCATATAAGATGATGCTAAGTGAAATGAACCCCAAGATGGGGATACAAGTGATGTTATCTTTGTTGCTGCTGTGTTTAATGTACTATGTGATTCTTTTTTTTTCCTTTTGCATGATCTTCTCCCATGGTATAACTCCTGTTTTCAGTGTATTTGATTCTGGTGCCTTGTGTCTTGATTATACAATTTTCTAATTTGGGGAGAGGAAGGGAAACAACAAAATGCTGAAAAAAGGATACAGGTTGACCCATTGTAACAATGAGATGTACAAAACACTATGTTGAAAATGAACTTTACAACTTCGGGGTGGGTGGGGAGGAGGAGTTGGGAAGGAGGGGAGGAAAGGAATGGTAGGGGCAAAACAAAGGAGGAGATAACAATGATAACAATGCTTGATAGGAAATGTACTTTTTACTCATGTAACTGTAGCCCCTCAGTACAATATCTTTACAATAAAAACATTAAAAAGAAAAGCTTTTATAAAATTATTATATTAAGCCCATGAAATACAAAGAATACAAGGAATTAGAAACTCTAGAGAGTATGTTTTTCTGATCCAAATGTACTTAAATTAAAAATTCACAGCAAAAACTAGACCTTTCATACTCAGGAACCTGAAAAGTCAAAGTAAGAATCACATTTGCACTGAGCCCAAGTTGTGATCCATGGGGTCATTCAAATATCATGCACACTGCATGGGCAATATGGTGATCCTTGATTTCAGTTTTTAAAAATCGATTCTTTAATTTTATTTTTTATATTATTTTATATAACTTCATTCTTAAATTGCTTCTGTGGAAAATAACATGTTAAAATATTTCAGATTACCTAGAAATCCAATCATACCTTCATGTGGGTTTAATTATTATAAGGAATAGATATAGTTTAAATGATTACAAAATGCTAAACCAAAATAAATAATTGAAAGTTTAAATTTAGAAGCCCAAGAAATCAGGAAAGAATAACAAACTATACCCTAAAAATACCAAATAGAGGAATTAAAACAGATGGGACAAATTAATGAATTAAAAAGCAAGCTACAATTATTAAATAAATCACAAACTATTTACTTGAGAAACCAACAACTAGTTAATCTAAAGAACAAAAGGGAAATAAATACTTAAAATTAAAAATGAAAACACCAATGGAGAAACATAAATGATGTTAAAGGTAAGGTAATTATTAGACTATGTTATATATAGAACAATATGGAAATAAATAAGAAAAAAGAAAGAAATGAATGTTCTTTTTGAAAAGTGAAAATGATTAAAACTGAATGAAAGCAGTAAAAATGTATACAAAATGAGGCTAATAGAAAAAAGTTTAATTTCAAGAATCCATGGAACAGAATGCTGATGTTAGCTTACTATTAAATTAATAATCTATTTTTAAAACTAATGACACCATAAACAAAGTAAATTGACATACTAAATACTGCATCTATTTATATCTATCTATGCATCTATGTATGTATGTACATATGTCTGTCTATATGTATCTCATCATCAGTCTATGTGTATTTTTATTTCATCTGAGCATATATCTTAAGTTCACAGAAAGGATCTATTTCTTTAATAAATGATACTAAAAAACAATAAGAAAAGACAACAGAAAATGGAAAAGAATATGTGTAGATAGGCCACAGAAAACAAAATAGGTAAATAAATAAACAGATAAAACTATAGAGTTGCTAATACAAATGGAAATTAATAAAAATTAAGTACTATATTTCTACTAGTTGTATTTCTCTATCCTCTTGATAACAAATGAAATTAATTTCCTCTTTTTAGTCTGAACCTTTACATTGATATGTTTCCTATTTGATATGGTTAGCTAACACAGTATGGTAGAACCATCCAAATTTGAAAAAACAAAAACAAAAACAACCAATACTCTAAGGGTAAATAAAATAATCTATTCCAATTTAACATGAACAGTTTAAAAATATTTGGCTTTAAAATTTATTATTATACACTTTCTAATATTCACAACAGTCCTAATAACCTTTTGATTCAGAGGCATTTTATATTTATCCTAGTAATTTTGCCATCATTACCCCTTATTAGAATAACTTAATAGTTGACCTTTCTGTCACTGGTGTTTCTCTACTATTTCAGTAATCTGGTCAGTTTATAGTAGGAGAAAAACAAAGGAGGGATAACAATGCTTGACAAGGAATATACTCATTACCTTACTCATGTAACTAACCCCTCTGTACGGCATCTTTACAATAAAATAAAATTAAAATTAAAGAAAAGAATTCGACGTGGACTATCTTATTCTTCTGCTCTTTGGTTTTAGTACCTTTGCTTGCCTGTAACATTTGTGTCTTAATAGTTTTCACAGGTCCTTTCTTCCTAGTCACAATTATCTCTTATTATTTCTTAAATTTTCCCTTATATTTCACCCAAATCAGCATCTGTTCTATATCTGCTGTGCCTTAGGCTCACCCACTGTTTTGAGCTTGTGTTTCTCCAATTTTCTGTATTCTACTTCCTCTTTTCAGTCAGTCCTAAGCTAACTGATCTTTCAAGAACCAGCAAAATCTTTCTACTTCCCTTTTCCTCAGTAGAGTACCTGATTTCTGTTCAAAATGCTTAACTTGAGTTGGCTAAGCTTGAATTGCTTATTGTGGTGTTAAATATCTGAAACAGTAAGAGTGTGTCTTCTATTCTAAAGGACAGGAACTGAAAGATAGGAAATATTTTTCAAACTTCTCTATGTTCACAAGGCCTAGCATAGTGATGATTGATTGGTTGAATCAGGTGTGATTTGAACTTTTTCTAAATCATTATTATTGTTATCTGAATTCTGTCATTCCATTATGCCTATGACTTGGTTTCATGTGTTATTCTGGATGTTTTAAGAGAGTATGTGAACATCTTGCTTAAGAGAAATTACTATGTAGTTATGATTAAGAGGCTCTGGACGTTTTTACACATTGCATACAGCTAGAAGTTATTGTAATCAGGTGAGAGTTATTGCAATCAAGCACTTTAATAAGTGCCTTGCAAAACAAGGGTATAAGGATTGAGAAAAGATTGAGGAGTGTCAGTTTAAGAGGTTTAGAATGAAGCAGAATCCAAAATTTCCATGAAAATCAACAAATACGATTATGTTCTATTCAGTAGCTTTCTGATGCAATCAGTTTTTAGGGAGCCCTTCATTTTCTCCTACATTTTGTATTCCCTTGAAAGAAGACGAGGTCATGAATAGAATTTTGAAAAGACAGTTGGGTAAAGAATAAAACAATTAGATGTACTTTAGACATGAAAAAGAACAAAGGGAATACCTCAATTTTGTATTTTTCCCCTGACAATGCGTACCTAACTTTGAAAGTGTGAAGAATTTACTCTTGCCATAGCTCCGATCCCCAACCCACTTTCAAGTTCTATTGGTTTCTACCTCCCAGTGCAGCACATATTTATGTTTCGGTTCTCTTTCACTCACCACCAGAGGCCAAGCTTCCTCAGCTCTCTTGTGATTATAGCAAGCTTCTCTTCTGTAATTGTCTCCAGATCCATCCTCCAGGCTGCACACACTGAATGATCAAAACTATACCTTGAAAAAAATTTTTTGTGGTGAGTCTGTCTTCTTTACCTTATGTATGGTGTATTCTTGTGTATGGCTCCAGAAAAGTGGTGAGGGGAGGGCACAGAATTTGAGGAAAAAGGGGTGACAAAGTGCAGCAGTGGAGCTCCCTGGATGCTGATGAAAGTGAACTATACAACTCATGGGTGGAGATGGGAGAAGGGGACTAGGAGAATGTAAGGGAAGAGAAGACACTGTATGAAAGGAAATGTACTTATTACCTGACTCATGTAATCTCTCTCTGTACATCACCTTTATAATAACAATAGAATAAATAATAATTTAGAAAATAGTAGGGGCTGGGAAGGTGGCTCAGTGGTAGAGCGCTTGCCTTGCATGCCTGAGGCCCTGGGTTCCATTCCCCAGCACCACATAAGCAAAAAGAAAAAAGCCGGAAGTGGTGCTGTGGCTTAAGTGGTAGAGCGCTAGCCTTGAGCTGAAGAGCTGAGGGACAGCGCCCAGGCCCAGAGTTCAGGCCCCACGACTGGACCCCCCCAAAAAAAGAAAATAGTAGATCTAAGATTTAGAAGGCAGCTAATATTCCACTCTCAGCTAAATTTAATTACTCCTTCCTTGGAACCACAATGATCTTGATTGTCATATAACTAAATTTGTTTCCTGTTCCCTGTTATTGGGAAGATTGGGTTGTTTGTTATCATTTTGCGTTCCTCTTCTTCACTAATTTGAATCTCTTTGAGGGCCAGAGTGTACATTCACATGGACCTTTTCACATTTCTCTAGCAGTTAATACCATGCTACAACACACTATATGTATTCAAAAAATATTTGTTGAAAGCAAGATGGATTGGATCTTCATAGAAGTCCTTTAATAAGAAACTTTCTCATATACAATTTAGTAAATGATATTATTCTAAAAATACTTCTATGTTAGTCACAAACTTCCAACTTAATTAATTTAGGGCAGGATTTTCATAAAATCAGTAAATTATTCCCTTTCAATTCAAACTGATGCTCTGTAATAAAATTTCTTTGCTTTAGGGAAAAAGTGCATTACAGTACATGCATTTTACTTTCAGAAATTCCAAATGAGGTTCAGATTTTCATGTTCTTTCTGATCCCAACCTATTAATTAACTAATTAATTAATTAATTCATAAGTTCATCTACTTATTTAGTGTTAGTACTAGGGCTTGAATTCAGTGCCTCAGGCTCTCTCTCTTGGTTCACTTGTAGGTTGTTGCTCTATCATTTAAGCCATATCTCTAGTTGAGCATTTTGTAGGTTATTTAAATAGACTTTTCTGCTGGGGCTGTCTTTAAAGCTCAGTTCTGCAGGTCTCAGCCTCCTGAGTATCTAGGATTACAGGCATGTACCACCAATAGCTGCCTTCCAGCCTACTTTTTTTTTTTTTAGGTCTATCCAATGCCCAATTTGTAGTCTAGCTACAAAAAATTACTTGCTGTTCTTTGACATAGTGCATAGTGCTTCCATTTGCTTGTTAGCCCTCTATTACTTCTACCTGAAATGTGCTATCTTTCATCCCTGTTTTTTTTTTTTTTTTTGGTCCGGTCCTGGGGCCTGCACTCTGGGCCTGGGCGCTGTCCCTCAGCTCTTCAGCTCAAGGCTAGCGCTCTACCACTTGTGCCACAGCTCCACTTCCGGCTTTTTTCTTTTTGCATATGTAATGCTGAGGAATTGAACCCAGGGCCTCAGTCATGCAAGGCAAGCGCTCTACCACTGAGCCATCTTCCCAGCCCTCATCCCTATTTTTTAAAATAATTTTTTAACCTCCAAGAACCAGCACCTACTTTAATAATTTTGAAAGAAACCACCAATGCTTCCCTGAATGGGTATGAATTGATCTTGTTTTCCTTTGAGTACACTTGTTTTCAACAAATATAATTTGTTCACTGTAATTCCATCCTACTAAATCAGCAGCAGCCATTTCTCTTCTCCATCCTTGTTTATCCCATAGTATTTGGCACAGAGAGTACTTGTATTTGTACTGTTGTTACAAGGATTACTGTTAAGAATGATAACTTATTCTGAACTATTGTGAAGATTTCTTTTGCCTCAGTTTTAAAAGACATTAATCATATAGTCTGTTGGGAAGGAACTCCTATGCTAGATCAAAATTGGTTTCTTTTATTAGAGCTAGCAAATTTCCTTTCAGCTTCTTAAATTCATTGTTGTTCAGGTCATGTAATGTTAATAATTTTTAAAGTTGGGGAACTATTATCAAGTTTTTTCACATGAGTTGTAACATACAGAGCATTTAAAATTTAGAGAGCTGTGACTAATTTTAAATATTTCTTAAATGGATGGCATTCACTATTAGGCTTCTCAGGAATCCTTTTATGGTGGTGGTGGTGGTTTGTTTTATGTTATCTTGGTCATTGTCAGTATTTCATTGTTAAGGCAGCAAGAAAGAGAGGTTGCCAATGTGTTCTTATGATTCATTCTTTTTCATTAATTGGTTTTTTAGCAATTACTCCATGAGTCTACTTTAAATTCAATTTAAAGTTTATCATTTACTTTTAATGAGTTAGTAACGTGGGTAGAACTTAAAATTTTTTTTGTGACAAGTCCTTTGTGACTATCTGAATAATTTCTATTGATTTAATCACTCACTTGAATCTTTTGTGTTCCATATTCTTTCAATTATTAGTTTACACTTAACTAATTTATTGAATGAATGCATTTAAATATGTCAAGAGAAGGCATGTTCCAGTCCATTCAAACGAGGAGTGCTGCATTTGTAGCACAGTATGCTCTCAGCCAGGTCCTCAGAGCCTTTCTAATGCCAACTGACTTACACTTGAAGTGAGGAGATGGTAGTGGGAACAGACAGTGCCATGGTTGATTCTATTAAACCAATTTATTTGTAAAAAAAATTCTCAAGGACAATTGGTAATAGAAACATATTGCTAAAAACTACCCCTGGGGCTTGGAAGTAGCCATGCAAAGGAGGTTTTTACTGATGCTTCCTTAACTTTATGGTAGCTCTCCTCGTTCTGGATGAGCCAGGTGTGACCTGCAAATTGTCATTGCAGTTTTGTGTCCGCAGCTTCCTCAGCTGGCAAGTAAATATTTTGAACAAGGGAATGTCTAATGTTCACTGGAGGATTAAGTTCTGGAAGAGAGGTGCCTGTCACAGCCTTGTTGTTTTAGACAAGATGAACGTGTCAAAAGGAGAGGGGATTTGGAAGGAATGTCAGATCTGTGAAGAATTAGGTTTTAGTTATCTGAGAAATGTTTGGCTGTCTGTTAAGTTGGAGAGAGTATTAGAGATGAATCATCAAGGGGGAGGAAAGTAAAAACAACTGCATTCAGTGCAGTTTTTGTCTGTCTTTTTTTTGAATTATATGCTATTACTTTTAAAATGTATCCTTAACTAGTTATACAATTTTTTTCAATTCTACATGAACACGATGCATCTTGATCAATGTCACCCCTATTATTTCGGTTACAGCCCAGTATTTTGTAGTATGTCCACATGGTAAGGTTAAAAGAAAGAGGACATTGTAAAAATGGCTAAGTAAATAAAATTAATGGTGAGAGCAGTGTATTTAAAATATCATTTACCTAAAGTGGGAAAATATGAACATGTGTTTATGTGTGTGTACATGACTGTGCTTCAGAAGTTTTCTTCTGAAAAGAAAACTTAAATAAAGGAGTAATAGGAGCTGGGTGTAGTGGGCATCCCTGTAAACTCAGCTACTCAGGAAACTAAGGCAGTAGGATCTATAGTTCAAGTACAGCTTGTGCTATGTAGATCTGGGAGAGAGACAGAGAGAGATAGAGACAGACAGAGACAGAAGAAACAAAATATATGCAACTGATCAACTGATTATTATGTTATTACATTTGATGCTGGGAGTACCAGATAATCAGTTTGATATCACTATAACAAAATAAAATTAAAATTAAAAGTTCTGCCAGGTGCTGGTGACTTATGTTTATAATCTTAGATACACAGGACGTAGAGATACAGAGGACCATTGTTTGAAGTCAGAATGGGCAAAAAAATTTGCCCGATATCATCTTCAAAATAGCTAGCAAATAAGCAGGAATGGAGGCTTGGTTCAAGTTGAAGATCATCAGTGGAGACAGAAAGCTGAATGAGTGAAAGGACTTAAGTTCAAACCCCAGTATTATGTAAAAAAGGAATAAAGAAATAGGAAATAAAGGAATAAAGAAAAAGGAAAAAAATAATTCCAAGAATCCATAGAACATAAGTACTGATGTTAGATGATTATAATAATAACATAATTTTTAATAACATTTTAAGACCAGTAGCATAAATAAAGTAAATGGTCATCATAAATATTGTTTCTCTATCTATGTATCTCTCTTTCTGTCTGTCATCTGTATGTCTCTCTCACCTGTCCATCTGTATTTTTACTTCTTCTATTTATTTGAGCTTATTTTTAAGTATATAGAAAGGACCTATTTCTTTAGTAGACAATATTTTAAAAATCATCAAGAAAAGACAACTGAATAGAAAATGGAAAAGAATATAAATGAAACGACTGTATATACTGTGTGTCAACTCTATAGCTTAATCACTGAATTAATCAAAAATTAATTTGAATCACTTTTAAAATAATGTATCTGTATGTCCCTAGTAAGTTATAGACACAGAGCAAAAGTAATGGCAAAAAATTTAATTTTTTTGTCAAATTCTTTTTTGTATATGTCTGAGTCAAGCAGAAAAGGTCAGATAAGTTGATGTTAGGGAAATGAACCCTATGATATGTATTCAAATGTTTTTTTCTTTCATGCGATTGTTTTTGTTTTTCTTTTGTGCCAGTATTGGGTACTGAACCCAAGGTCCAGAGCTCTCAGTTGAACTTTTCACTCATTGATGTGGCTCTTTGCCCCTTGGGCTATGACTCTAATTCTTTTTGTTGGTTAATTGGAGATTAGAGTGTCATGGATTTGTCTGCATGGGCTAGCTTGGAACCTTAGGGTTCAGATTCAGCCTCCTGAGTAACTAGGATTATTGTTTTTTAAAAAGTGGTAATTCAGTAAAAATATTGACATTTTTACTTTAGTATTGGAGAAAGTTAATCTAGATAAGTAATCTTTTTAAATCATTAAGACCAAAAATTTTCAGTGAAAAAGAAGAGAAACTAAAATAAAGGCAAAATAAATTTTAAAAGCTCATTTGGATTGGAAATACTCATATCAACTTACAATTTATGAACAATTCAGATTTGTATAACCCTAAACACTGAAAAACTTAGAAACAGTAGCAGTAAACTGTTCTCAATGTTCTTAGCAATTTCAAAGTACTATTTCTAACTAAACAAAGTGAATTTTTGGAGAACAAGCTAACTCTAGAGTAGCAAATACATGATATGAAATTGGCTAGATCTGTTGCCTGGCAATGGCTACCATCCTAAATTTTGAGTTAGCAGAAGGCAAAAGGTGAATGCTTCATGAGGCCTCTTTTGAAGGATCCTTAGTCACATTAACCAGGCCTAGATACCTCCAGTAGTTAATACCATCATACTGGCAAATTTCAAACTTTTGAGGAGACATATTCAACACTACCCTTTAAAAATTGCCCTAGATAGGACCAAAATTATATTTATCTTTTCCTAAAAATGTTGAGTTGGCTATCATTTGTGTTCTTTAGAAGAGAATTACTGAATGCTATCACAAGTATGATTCTATCCTGTCCTTTAATTGTTTTCTCCATTATACCTTCAGATTGAGCTCATATTGGTTAGTAGTTCTCAAAAGAAAGTTTCTACTCTACTCTTAAAGCATTTTGCCAAATATCGCTCTTTTAACTAAAATACCTTACATAGAAAAAGGTAGAATATTTCATATTTCAGCAGCCCTTCATCTCTTTGAATAGACTTCCTTGTTGTAATTTTAAAATGTAGAAGCAGAAAGAAAGATCTCCATCCCCAGTGAGGGGAATAAAGGTATATTTTGGTAGAGAGGGAAGATTCCCAAGCACAGACACTCACTGGAAGAGAATACTGGGTATGGGAGCTAGAAACAGAACCTACAATGATGACACACAACAAGAATTTCAGTTTTCATAAAAACTGAAATCAAGAAGAACTAAATAGGGTCTTGAGTGGATCTTGAAGTTATTAAGTGCATCTTGCACTTCTTTCTATGATAGTGATGATATTGATGATGGTACAGTGAAATAGAATGGAAACAACTGTTACCTTCTACTAACTTTTGGTAATTATAAGTTAAAAGTTAATCTTGTTCAATTTTTTTCTCAAATAAGTTTTTTTTTCTTCTTTTGTCTGTCAGTCAATCTGGACCTGGGCACTGTCCCTGAGCTCTTTAGCTCAAGGCAAGTGCTCTACCACTTGAGCCACAGTGCCACTTCTGGCTTTCTGGTGATTAACTGGAGATAAGAGACTCATGGACTTTCCTGCCCAGGCTGGCTTTGAACTGTGATTCTCAGATCTCAGCCTCCTGAGTAGCTATGATTATAGGTGTGAGCCACTAGTGTCCAGCTCAAATAAGTTTCTTATCCTCCCAAGATTTCTGTTTCTGGGGGCAGTTGGATAAAAACCCATGTGTAAGATTAATTTACATTATCACCAATTGGCCACATAGCCACAATTTTAGGTATACTCATTTTTGATAAAGGTGTTTTTGGTCCAAAGGTACACTCATTTTTACTCCAAAGATATACTCATCTTTGATCCTAAAGCTTCTTCAGTGTCTACTGTCCTATTTATATCCAAATTCTCCCCTCTGTCTTTGATCATAGGAAATCATGTAGTTGAAATAAGTACAGCAAAAGTCACTTGAGCTGTCTTCTGAGGGAATCCATCTTAACATCTCTAGCCTCCTGTGTGTAACACTGAGTTACATGCCAGAGTTCTCTTCAAGATTTGCTCACTTTTTTTCTACATCCCAGGACTATGTAAGCTATGAAAGTGATCTAGCTTGCAGCTATATAATTGTTTGTGAAAATGACTATACTTCCCAAGGCTATCTACAAATTCAATGTGATACCTATCAATATTCCAACCTCATTTTTCAATGATATAGAAAAAGCAATCCAAAAATTCATATGGTACAATAAAAGACCCCGAATAACAAAAATGATCCTTAACAGAAAGAACAGTGCTGGAGGAATATCAATACCAAATTTCAAACTCTACTACAAAGCCATAGTAATCAAACAGTTTGGTACTGGCACAAAAACAGACTTGAGGATCAATGGAATAGAATTGAAAACCCAGAAATGAACCCACAGACCTATAGCTACCTAATCTTTGATAAGGCAGCTAAAAAAATAGAATGGAAGAAAGACAGCATCTTCAGTAAATGGTGCTGGCAAAATTGGTTAATCATCTGTAGAAAACTAAAGCTAGATCTTTATATATCACCCTGCACCAGAATCAACTCCAACTGGATCAAAGAAATTGAAGTCAAAGCAGACACCCTGAAAACATTACAGGAAGGAATAGGAGAAACCCTAGGTTACCTTGGCACAGGCCAAAATTTTCTTAATAGAGACTCAGAAACACAACAAATCAAAGAAAGGTTGGACAAATGGGATTGCATGAAGTTGCGGAGCTTCTGCATGGCAAAGGACATAGCAAGCAAGATCAATAGAAAGCTCACATATTGGGAGAAGATCTTCACTAGCCATACAATGGATCAGGGACTCAAACCTAAAATATAACTGGAACTCAAAAAATTAAATCCCTCAACAACAAATCCTCAAAGAAACAACTTCCTGATACATAAGTGGGCTAAAGACTTAAAGAAAAAATTCTCTGAAGAGGAAATAAGAATGGCCAATAGACACATGAAGAAATGCTCAAGTTCTTTAGCCATAAAAGAAATGCAACCCAAAACAACATTGAGATTTCACCTCACCCCAGTTAGAATGGCTATGATCAAGAACTCTAATAACAACAGATACTGGAGGGGATGTGGCCAGAAGGGAACCATACCGCATTGTTGGTGGGAGTGTAAACTTGTTCAACCACTTTGGAAAGCAGTATGGAGGTTTTTCAAAAGACTCCACATAAAGCTCCCCTATGACCAAGCAATCCCACTTTTGGGCATTTACCCAAACGATCACAAACAAGGCCATACTAAGGCTACCAGCACAACTATGTTTATTGCAGCATTATTTACCATAGCTAAGATATGGAACAAATCCAGATGCCCTTCAGTAGATGAATGGATCAAGAAAATGTGGTATATATACACAATGGAATTCTATGCCTCCATCAGAAAGAATGACATTGCCCCATTTGTTAGGAAATGGAAAGACTTGGGAAAAATTATATTCAGTGAAGTAAGCCAGACCCAAGGAAACATAGGTCCCATGGTTTCCCTTATTTGCAAAAACTAGTATATGTCTGGGACAAGCAGAAAAGGTCAAAAGCCATGTACATATGACCATATAGGATGATGTTAAATGAAATGAAACCCAAGAAAGGGACACAAGTGTTTTTTCTTTCTTGTTATTGTTTCTAACGTGTTTATAATGTACCATGTGATTTTTTTTGTTTCTTTATATGTTCTTCCTCCACGGTATAACCCCTGTTTTCACCGTATTTGATGTTGGTCTAATTTGGGGAGAAGAAGGGAAAAAACAAAATGTTTAAATAAGGATACAGCTTGACCCATTGCAACAATGAGATGTACAAGACACTATGTTGAAACTGAACTTTACAACTTCAGATGAGGAGGGGAAAGGAGTTAGGGAGGTGGGAGGGAAGGGATAGTAGGGGAAAAACAAAGGAGGAGGTAACAATGCTTGATGGGGAATGTCCCCATTACCTTGCTCATGTAACTGTAATACCTCTGTGCAGTATTTTTACAATAAAAACTTATTAACAAAAGATTCAAGGAGGTCTCCATGTAGACACTTGAAATTCTTCTCACCTGTCCCCTCTAGTTTCTGCCTCCCACATTTCACCTGCCTTAACCTCCTTGAGTTTCGATTTGTTTCCTTAATTCATCATTATTTCCATGTTATGTTTAGGTTCACCCTCATCTATTGAATTTTTAAAGAAGATCCATTTATCAGGGCCCATCATCCCCCCATGTTGTCCATGGCTGCATCATTTTCCCTAGCAATCAGACTTCTTTGCCTGTCATCCAATAGCTGAAAATCATTACTTTATATATTCTGCCAAGTTTTGTAGTTGCTACTGGAGGACAAGTCTGTCACTAGCTACTCCATCATGAGAAAAATAGTCTATAGTTGATTTTTAAGTTAGACTTTTCAATATAAATTCCTCTGGGAGACAGTAATCATTCTTGTATATATCTTGGAGTACCCTACTGGGTAGCTGTGGCAGTTGATCAAGTAAATCTGATGACTTGCTGGTTGATGAATATATCTTACCATGCCACTTCTCTATTATTAAACTCTTCAATTGGGATGACTGGAGAGATGGTATAATTTTTATCCTTAAACATATGGTAAACTCACAGAACATGATAAAGATACAGCTCTTATAGAGTAATGCAATATAAAGTAAAATATGAAAAGAAGCATGGAGCTGAAGAGGTTTAAATTGGTCTGAAAATAAGAGTAGAATAATCAGGTTTAGGTATTGATAGCCAAAAACACTTATCATGTATCTCAATTATAGGCTGCATGCAAAGATTAAACAGGTAGTTTGAAATAATTAAATGAATGTGTTCTTTTAATGGTGTAACTTACAGGTTAGCAAATTGCAACCTGTGGGCCAAGTCCCACCTGCTGCCTATTTTTGTGAAATCTGAAAGCTATGAGTGGTTTTAGTTTTTAAACATTAGCAGAGTAAGTAGCTGTATCAGTATGTTTTGAACAGCCTCAATTTTGTCTTAATTCATAGTCTTTATAAAGCTTTTACCTTATGATTATTCAAGAAACAGTTTTCTGGCTTTTGAGCTTAAATATTTTCTTTATCCATTCCTCTTTGCCATCCTTTTACCAATTCTTATTCAATGCCTTATATTGTACAAAGTGCTTGGGTAAGATAAAATTTGGAGAAGGCAGAGAACCTCCTTTGAAGGAGTTCATAATTTATCAGGTAAGATAGTAAGTGGCCATAAATAGCAATAATTAAGCTTGAGGCAAAGAGGATTCATAACAGAGAAGAAGCAAATTGTCATCATCTTTCATAAAAGACTGATTTGAAGCGGGGCAAGCTAGGAAATCTCTGTGAAGGAGGAGGCGTTGGAACTGGGCTCAGGTAGGTGGGTAGGCCTTTGATCGAAACAGTCACACACCTTCTAGGAAGGAAACTTGGCTAAAAGTTAGCCAGAGTTATAGTGTGTAAAGCATACTTCAAGTTTGTTCTTGGAGTTGGGTCCTGCCCTCTGAGGGACAATTAAATGACCTTCTAGGGTTTGGAGAAAGACATCTTTTTCCCTTTAGTCCTAAGTTTCCTTTGACCTTCCTACCTTTTTCCTCTTTTCTATGCAATAGTTAGCCTGAACTTCCCTGTAGAAATTCTCATGAATTAAGTAGCAGGTTTGGAGGAGCTGCTTTCAAATAGGATTTTTCAGATTTGGGTTTCCCTCAGTATTTGGTATTTATTTATACTTTCATCCCCAATAAACAAGTTTGGACCAAATGATTCCTTATACTATTCTAAGTTTCTGTGTTCAGGAAGAAACATGCTGCTAAGATTACTTCTGTAGCTGCATTCTTCCTCTTCATTTAGAACATGACTAGCAGCTTCTCTTCCTATAGGTTTGCTAATCTTGTATTTCTAATAGCTGGAGGGGGATGAAAATCATATTCAATATTTGCAATGTTTAGAAATTGCTTTCTCTTATGTAAATGAGTCTTAATGGTGAGACCAAATAAACTGGTCAGAGGATAAACAGGATCTTTATTTCCCTGTTTAATACGGACTAGAATGTGCAATGAGAAAGTGAAATAAATACTGTCTTTCATCTTAAATGAAATGAACATAACCTGATATAATTTTCTTATGGATCAAAGTTTTTTAAAAGTAGAATTGGAATTTTAAAAAGATTACTCAAAGAAATGAAATTCATGATATTGAGCTTCCTATGAAAATAATCTTTTAATAAGATTTGGGTTGATGGCATATTTTGGGGTGTTAGGTGAAAGAATAATTTTGAGGGGAATTTGAATAATTCACTGTCAAAAAAGAGCTAATAAATAATATTCTGTATTCTTTGGGGCAAAAGTATCTTTTGTTATTGAAGATTAGCCTTCTTTGAATCTGGATGCTGATTAACTGTCTGAAATCAAGCCCTATTCATGAACCTACAAAGCAACACTTATTAGTCAGAATAAACTGAAGAATTATTATAATAAGTTTAATATGTTGCCATTTGGCAGTCAGAAAAGCGTTTCCCAATGTCACAAATATATTACGTTCATATACCTTCTCTGGCCTTTGTGGTTAACTTTATCTTTGTCTGTATTATTTTCATTTAAATTTTATTTTAAACTTGCATACCTGTCACACTGTCAGTAAAAGCACTAATAATTGAATTGTGATTATATTAGAGAGAAGAAATGTTCGGTCTTAAGTCAAATATAATATACTGGGGGGGAAATTTGTGCATTTATTTGGCAAAAATAAAATTCCTTCCATTTGTGTGCCACTGAAAAATATTCTCAATGGTTTGCCATATCTTTTAATTGAGTGTTGGTGATCTCTAAAAGAGAATGTATCAATTCATGATGCTGAAGGCCTAGATGCTTTCAAGAAGATGGCCAAATGGCAACCCTATGCTGGAGTTGTTCTTGCTTCAGCTGTAAGGGAAGGAGAGCGTTCCCCCTCCTCCCCCTCCACAGCCACAACAGTCTTCCAAGCAGACTTTGCTTTGAGTTGTATACTTTGAATACAGGCAGTGATAGCAACTGTGTTGCACACATACCTCTGAGGTGGGGCTACTGTGGTTAGGTTGCAAGGCCTTGGAGATCAAATCATCAAGAGGCAATTTGCTAATGGGAAACTCATTGAATGTATTTGAATGTTATGTGATCAAGTTTCATTTCATACAAATAAATACACCTTAAGAAACATTCATTTTACCTTTGCCTTTATTCCCTGTGGTACTATAGAGGGAGTGGAAAAGAGGTGTGGAATGAGAAATGGAGAAGAGAGACAACTGACCCCATTATGCCCTCACTTTATTGGTCATGCCATTTAACACATTTTAAAACCAGGTGTGGTGGGACATACTTATAATCCCAACACTGGAAAGGCTGCAGTTTCAGAACAGTCTAGGCTATCTAAAAGATGTAATCTCAAGAAACAATCAAGTGTAGCTGAGGAGGTGGGAGGGAAGGGATGGTAGAGGAAAAACAAAGGAGGAGGCAACAATGCAGGATAAGAAATGTACTCATTACCTTGCTCATGTAACTGTAACCCCTCTGTACAGTATTTTCACAATAAAAACTTAATTAAAAAAGAAACAATAACCAAACCAAGCCAAAACAGTTTTAAGATCTGAGTCCTAAGTGATTCTACCAAACCAAAGCCAAACCAAACCAAATTAAAAAAAAACAGATTAAAAAACCTGAGTAGTTTTATTTACTGGTGTGGGTGGAGTCTATGTAAGCAGAGTCTGTCACAATTGGGAAAATCGCATCGACAGGTATTTTGGAACTCACGTGATCAATCTTAGGACCAAAAAATACTCACAGGGGAAAAATTGGGATATGGCCATCAATAAGATTGGAATGTTTTGTCCATCCCTTATATGCTGTGTGATATGGGATTTTTATTACATACCATTGAATAATTTATATAAAATAGCAATGGACTATTTTATCAAGCCATTTATTTTCTCAAGGTTTTGATGAAATTGCAATGACTCTGCTTTTGGAGATGAGCTCTGTCCACAATATACCACAGGGTTTCTGTCTTTGAAAAGAGAGAGATACAATTGTGAAGGATTGTGTTACAAGGTATTTTATATCCACATTAATGAGTCTTTCAGGGTTTAATGTGAAGAGAATATAACTATGGTTCAAAACATCTGGATTTAAATCTTGCTTTTATTCTAACCTTTGGCTTTCGTTAAGTTATAACATTCTAACCTTTGATTTCCACAGCAATAGAACAGATTACTAATGATCTCTCTGAAATAGATACCCAAAATAGCATCGTGGCTGTTGCAATGACAGAAAAAGATAAGAAAGATGAAGTGATTGATTTACTATTCAGAAGAGACAAGTACAATTTCCTCAATATTTCAGGGTTCTTTTCAACTTCTTGAAATAAAGGGATGTGCATTTGGCCCCCTACAAGGACATTTTACACAAAATATGCTTTAGATTAGCAGGCAAATATCTCTTTGTCATTGATGGAACAGTAGCAATAGCGTGACACACAGCTGCTTCCAAAAGGTATTCCTTTATATTGCAGAGTACTTGAGGCTCACAGTAGACCAAATCACCATCCTCATCTCAGAAATAGCAGTGCAGTACATAGCCACAGTTGGAAACATTGTTGCCATTAGTTAAAATACCTGGGATGTCTCAAAAAACTGCTGGGTGGGGGAGGGCAAAAATGAACTCTGGCCAGGAAATTGTCCCTGAAAGGAATTTTTAAAAATCATAGGCATTTAAACAAACCAAATCACACTTTTGTGATGTAGACCAGGTTAAACATTTTGAGCTATTAAAATGACTCTAATATGTGATGCTCTAAGGGTTTATTTTTTACTGAGTTTTAAAACTTATATTTCTTTTCTTTTTTGGTGTCTGTGCTTATCTTGTACTGTGGGGAAACACATTATGCGCCTATATTTTACAGTTCTTCTTATTGGATGGTAAGAGATTAATGAGAACAATAATCAATTAAGAACTCCCTTATCACACTCCATTAAACCAGTGATCTATTGACACTGACAAGATATGAACATAAAGTACAGTTTAGTGATTAAAATAGCATAGTGAGTTACATTTATCAAGGAATGCTAACACTGAAAAAGCTGGCAGAAATGATTTCTTCTCTGCAACACAAGAGGAATATCTTCATATGAGCTTTAGGTAGAGGAGGGATATGAATTTTACAAAGCAGAATGTCAGCCACTTTTTCAAAGAAACTTTTATTCTGCTTTAAAATAACTCCACCAAAACAACAAAGACAAAATCTGTGAAGTAATATGTTGCTAAGGAGACAGTGACTCTACCTTGGATTATTGTTTATAACGTATCTAGTATGTGCATGCTGTTAAGTGGGAAAGTTTCAAGATTATACAGACTCTGAACCAAGATTACAAAAGTGTAAAAGCATCTTCATATTGCACATTATTATTTTTATATGCTTTTTATTGTAAAAATGCTGTACAGAGGGTTACAGTTACATGAGTAAGGTAATGAGTACATTTCCTATTGAGCATTGTTACTTCCTCCTTTGTTTTTCACCTCTCATCCCTTCCCTCCCCAACTCCTCAACTCCTCCCTCCCATCCCCAAGTTGTAAAGTTTATTTTCAACATAGTGTCTTGTACATCTCATTTTTACAATGGGTCATTGTATCCTTATTTAAGTATTTTGTTATTTCACTTACCCTCCCCAAATTAGAAAAATGTATATACAAGATGCAGGACACTGATATCAAATACAGTGAAAACAGGGGTTATACCTTGGGGGAAGAGCACAGGAGAGAAACAAAAAAACCAGATAGTACATTTTAAATACGTTAAAACAATAGCAAGCAAGAAAAAAAATCACTAGTGTCCCTTTCTTGGGGTTCATTTCCCTTAATGTCATCCTATATGGTCATATGTACATAGCTTTTGACCTTTTCTGCTTGTCCAAGATTTATACTAGTTATTGCAAACAAGGGAAACTATGAGACCTATGTTTCTTTGGGTCTGGCTTACTTCACTGAACATAATTTTTCCCAACAAATGGGGCAATGTCATTCTTTCTGTTGGAGGCATAGAATTCCATTGTGTATATATACCACATTTTCTTGATCCATTCACCTACTGAAGGGCATCTGGGTTATTTCCATATCTTAGCTATGGTAAATAATGCTGCGATAACCATAGTTGTGCTGGTAGCTTCAGTATAGCCTTGTTTATGATCATTTGGGTAACTGCCCCAAAGTGGGATTTCTGAGTCATAGGGGAACTCTATGTGGAGTCTTTTGAGGAATCTCCGTACTGCTTTCCAAAGTGGTTGAACAAGTTTACACTCCCATCAACAATGAAGTAAGGTTCCCTTCTGTCCACATCCCCTCCAGCAACTGTTGTTATTAGATTTCTTGATAATAGCCATTCTAACTGGGGTGAGGTGAAATCTCAATGTTGTTTTGGGTTGCATTTCTTTTATAGCTAGAGAAGTTGAATATTTCTTCATGTGTCTATTGAAGATTTGTTGTTAGGGGATTGAATTTTTTCCTCTCCCAATCTGTGGGCTTGCTTTTGATGTTGCTAGCTCTGTCCTTTGCCAGGCAGAAGCTCTGCAGTTTCATGCAATCCTATTTGTCCAATCTTTCTTTGATTTGTTGTGTTTCTGGGTTTTTATTAAGAAAATTTTGGCCTCTGCCAAGGAGCCCTAGAGTTTCTCCTACTCCTTCCTGTAATGTTTTCAGGGTGTCTGCTTTGACTTTGAGGTCTTTGATCTATTTGGGGTTGATTCTGGTGCAGGTGATATACAAGGATCTAGCTTTAGTTTTCTACAGGTGTTTAACCAGTTTTACCAGCACCACTTATGGGAGAGGCTGTCTTTCTTCCATTCTATTTTTTTAGCTCCCTTATTAAAGATTAGGTGGCTATAGGTCTGTGGGTTCATTCCTGGGTTTTCAATTCTATTCTATTAGTCCTCATGTCTGTTCTTGTGCCAGTACCAAGCTCTTTGGATTACTATTGTTCTCTTCTGCAAAATCTAATCAGAATCTTTATGTCCTGAGAGAGAAAGACAGAATTTATAGCCCCTTTTTATGAGGACATTGTAAGGTTCTCTGCTAATGAAAATTACTCCAGAAAGACTCAGTGTAACAAATGTGGTGGTGTACATCCATCTAAGCTTTTTGGGAGGCAGAGCTTGGAGGACTGTACTCTGAAACATAACTGGGCAAAAGCATGAGACCCCATTAAACACTAACTAAAGCAAAAATGACTGCAGGCCTAGTTCAAGCAGTAGAATGTTTATCTTACAGGCATGAGGTCCTGAGTTCAAACCCCAGTGCTGCCAAACAAAAACAACCAAAACAAACCAAAACAAAACCCCAAAGACTTGGAAATAGTTGGAAAAAACAAATGTCAATCAGTGTTCATGTGAAGTTTGGCATGATTAGGCTGAAGTTATGCTGAACAGCAGCAATGATAATGGATGCCCTGCCTTCCCCCAGAATTTAAAAGGCATATATCTAAATTTCTTTTTAGGATGTGTCATGTGTATCTACTTTATCATGCTCAGGAAATTTTATTTTTATTCCAAAGTTTAGTATTATGCTTTTTTTTGAAAGCACTAAATATATGTTTACTGTACATTGATTATATGGAATAATTGGCTTAATTGTGCTATTTTGCTATTTTTAGACAAATATAAATAAATATACTTTGATTATATCTAACCCATTACATTTGCTTCTCCTTTCTTCTCCCTCCCATTCCTCTTCTTCCTCTCTGTCTCTCTTCTACTTCCATGTGTTTTTTTCTAGAATCCATATATGAAGAAAAGTGAATACGTGTCTTGTGGTGCAAACTTTCTCATGTAACACAATGATCTTACCAGTTCTATGCATATATTTGCAAATGACATGATGCTGTCTTTCTTTATGTCTAAATAATACTCCTTTGTGTATATTTACAATATTTTCATTACCTATTGCTATGGTTTTGATTAGTATCCCATGAAGGCAAATGCATTAAAGGATTGGAACTCAGAGTATGGGACCAAGTTATTGTTGTTTTGTTTTGTTTTATAACTTCCAATTATTCATGATGGCCATAATGACTCTACTAATTTACATTCCCACTGACATTGCATTCAAATTTGTTTTCCTTGACATCCTCAACAGCATTAGTTAAATTTTGTTTTTTTTTTTGATGGTAGCTGCCTGAGGTGACGTAGATTTTAGCATGGTTTTAATAGGCAATGATTCAGCATGACAATCAGAGACACAATTAACAGGAAAGGTGGAAAACTGCTACTGGTTTAACACAGCATGCTCTTTTATGATAAGTGTTTTTATTTAAATAAGTAGAAGTATGCTAGAATTAGAGTAAAACTAAATATTATAAATATAGAAAGAACAGTGCTGGAGGAATATCAATACCAAATTTCAAACTCTACTACAAAAGCTGTAGTAATCAAAACAGCTTGGTATTGGCATAAGAACAGACTTGAGGACCAATGGAATAGAACTGAAGGCCCAGAAATGAATCCACAGACCTATAGCCACCTAATCTTCAATAAGGAAGATAAAATAGAATTGAAGAAAGACAGCCTTTTCAATAAATGGTGCTGGCAAAATTGGTTAAACACCTGTAGAAAACTAAAGCTAGATCCTTGTATATCACCCTGCACCAGAATCAACTCCAAATGGTTCAAAGACCTCAAAGTCAAAGCAGGTGCCCTGAAAACATTACAGGAAGGAATAGGAGAAACTCTAGGGCTCCTCAGCACAGGCCGAAATTTTCTTATTAGAGACCCAGAAACACAACAAATCAAAGAAAGGTTGGACAAATGGGATTTCATGAAACTACAGAGTTTCTGCATGGCAAAGGACATAGCTAGAAAGATCAATAGAAAGCCCATGGATTGGGAGAAGATCTTCACTAGCCTTACAATGGACAAGGGTCTCAAATCTAAAATATACTTGGAACTCAAAAAAATTCAATTCTTTTTATGTATTTAAACTGTACTATGTGATATTTTGTTTCTCTTGTATGTTCTTCCCCCATGGTATAACCCCTGTTTTTACTGATTTGATGTCAGTGCCCTACATCTTGTATATACATTTTTCTAATTTGGGGAGGGGAAGCAAAATAACAAAATGCTTAAATAAGGATACAGGTTGACCCATTGTAATAATGAGATGTACAAAATACTATGTTGAAAATGAACTTTACAACTTGGGGGTGGGGAGGGAGGAGTTAAGGAGGAGGGAGGGAAGGAATGATAGGTGAAAAACAAAGGAGTAAGTAACAATGCTCAATAGGAAATGTGCTCATTACCTTACTCATGTAACTGTTACCCTTCTGTACAGTATTTTTACAATAAAATCATATAAAAATAAATATATAATCCAGCATTAGTTGTTTATTTTCATTATTAATTATCAAACACTGACCTCAATTATACTTTTTAAAAAAGCTAGAAGTTTAGTAGGTTTGCTTATAGCTGCATTACTGCATACATGTGTGTGTTGCTTTGGGCTGCAATTTTACAGTGCCTGTGTTGGTAGGATGGCTAGCGCATCACTATGAGATGGGAATTTTTTGTCAGTTGTGAAGCTTGAATTCAGGGCTGGACTGTTATCCCTGAGTATTTTCACTCAAGGGACAAAAAAAATCTATATAGAATTTCATTTGTCACCTAGAATGAATTGATAATTTGTGGACGACCTTAAATTGTTGGAATCCTAAGAAGGATTTAGAATTGTACATAAATAAAATATGCTCAGCACAAAGCCTTACAAACAAAACCTCAAATAGAATGTCACATGTTTCTCAGAGTCCATGGCTCATTCAGAGCTAAAGCTTCTTGTGAAGGCTCTCACAGCATTTTTCCTTTACTGTAAAAATCACATATGTGGCTCTGGATTGAACTATAAATAACTTCCTTGAGGAATTAAGCGCTGATTGTGAGGACGTCACTCTTCAATTGCCCTTTTCTTTTCCTTTCCTATAAGTGCAGCTACACTTTAAAAACATTCTGAGATACTTTGCCTTCTCCACTTGATATCACTATATTAAACTCAGGAGTGGCTCAGATGTGACATTTGGAAATTATTTGGTGAGGTCAGAATAGGACCTGAGGTGAAGAGCCAGTGGCTGATGCTTGTCATCCGATCTACTCTGGAGACGAAGACTCAGAGGATGGAGGTTCAAAAATGCTCTGGGAAGAAATGTTTGCTGGACTCTATTTTCAAAATACCCAGCAAAAATCAGGGGTGGAGGCATGACATAAGTAGTAGACTGTCAGCCATGAGCAATCAAGCCAAGCACACATCATGCCCTGAATTCAAACTCCAGTAACACTGAAGAAAAAGAGAGAGACCTGAATCCTTTTCCTTCCCTTTCCCCTCCTGTCCTCCCACATCTTTCTCCCTCTTTTCCCTCCTCATTTTTATCTCTTTTTCTTTATATAATAATAGGCATTCACTCAAACATGTAAAGGGTATTGTACAATTCTTCTCTACTTTGTCTGCTTCCTTTTCTAATGTTTGCCAAGGTCAAAGTCATACACTAATGATGAGATAGGAAAGAGACTACCATGAAGTTCTCAAATTTCTTGCTCACCTTTATGTTTTCTGCTTGGTCTGAATTGGTGATTTAGTCAAAAGAGTAGTGGTAAGCAAAAATTCATTTGAATGCTACACCAGAGACCCTGTAAGCAAAGTAAGAATTGAAAGAGAAAGTAATTGTGGGTCTCTGCAAAGTAGTGTTCATTAATTTTACAATGGTTGTTCTACTTTAAAATGTGGTAAAAAATGGTAATTGTTTCTATCTTTTTGTACAACTCTTTCTAGTGAGATGAAGGTATTTTAAAAGATGCACATAAGAGAAATGGAGGCCCTTTGAGGGATGCAAATTGTGAAGGTAAGGCCTTGGGCAGAACTGGCATGTTGAGCCTGTCTCAGAGCGCGGGGAGTGTCACACAGTGAATAGCACTCAGACTCTCCATGCTCGTTTAACTAAAATTTGTTTTTTTTTTGTTGTTGTTGTTTATGTTTCTTCTCCTTAACATCCCTGTGCCTACCCCTTACTCTTTTTTCATAACCAGATGTTGCCTACCATGTCCTTCCCTTCCATTCTTGGCTTCTGGGTGATATTCTTTTGTTTTCAGCTCTCATTGCTGATTCCCAGCCCTTACGTCAACTCTCTGTTCCAAGATTGAGATATGGATGAAACAAGCTGTCAGGAAAAGCTAACTCACAGGCCACCTGGCATCTGAAAGATGATCTCACCTTGGGTTAGATACCCATCCATTTTCCAATCTGTTGTTTTGCATGAGAAATAAGATAGACAAGCCACAGGATATAGAACATGGTTTTCCCCACAGAAAGAGAACTTGTGGCCAATTTATTCCGCAGAATCTGTGCACAAAGGAGTTTCCTGGGAAGGTAGGATGGCCAGGATGACTGGTGTGTGTGTGTGTGTGTGTGTGTGTGTGTGTGTATACATGTGTTGCTTCAGAAAAACATAGGCTCTAATGATTTGTCAGCAGATGAACAGTTGTTCTCTATATTACTGGAGGTTGTGGTCCTTATGAGATGCTCACAGCAACATAGACTCCCAAGAGCCTTGCTGATGGAACATGTGACAAAAGCAAATGAAAGCTTTCATGCAACCTGTAACTATTGGTGATTAGCAAGGATGATTTTGCAGTGTCAATAATTTTATATTTGGAACTTCTTAGGAATATTGATTAGTCTTACCATTTAGACCAAAAGAGAGACGGGTTATAACATTTTCTGTGTTTCTTGTTTCCATATGCTGTGTGATTTTCTTTCTCATCAGTAGACATTTGAAGACTGATGTATGGTAATTAAATGTAGACCAAAATGTGACAAGATTTAATATAAACCTTTATGCTTCTAAGGAAAATACGATTAGTGAAGTTTAAACCTGAGACTTATAAAAGCCTATGGACTATCATTATTCTCATAAATTATCTGTAAACTTTGGATTTAATGATTTTGTAAGTAAAGAGGTATTTTTTTCTATTCAATGGAAATGATGTTTATGCATGGAATAAATGATAAAAGTTGTTAAAGATCATGTGCTTATATACAGTTCTGCTATTGAATGCTGAAATTGCCACTAATTTATTCTATCATATAGAAGACCTGGAGTTATAAAATAAAGAAATCCTTGGAATTTACAATGTCACTCCAAACTTTTGGAAAGATCTTTAAAATTATTTATGATGAAAGTATGTGATAATACCAAATTTTTGATTCACTACCCTTTCATCATCTTTAAAAATAATGTTTCTCAAGCCCTAGCCTACCTTAAATATGCTCAGAGACCTTAAATAAGTTGGGCAGAATGATCTAACATAAACCTAGTTCATAATGGAGGGTTAAATGTCTGATGCATCTTATACCTACAAGTATTTTAGTCACTAGTTTTAGATTGAGTTTTGATAGTAAAAATAAGAAAAGTTGAGTACATATACATACCACACCTAAATAAAAAAATTCAAAACATCATTTTGTTAGGGACCATCAGTATTAATTTTATCACCCATTCTTACCTGCTATTCTCTCCCTCTTGAAGAGAGCTCCAAGTAGTTTGAATCCTTTTGTAAATTCTAACAATATACATGTTATTTCTGATTCCCTACAAACACATGCCAATAGCATCTATAGGTCACCTATGTGTGGGTTTCATTGGTCTGTCACTTATTTACCATGTACTTTAAATAGTCATAGGCTTGGAAATGAAACAAGTATTTAAGGAATCTTAAGTTGAATGCTTTAAATTCCAAGAAATGTTTTCTGTTCTGTAAATTATGGGTAGTGATGAATGATGTATTGAGATGAGAAGGGCTAGTTCAGGGGAAGTTAAATTTCACAAATTTACATTGTGTCTACCTCACTGGAATACATCTGGTGTTTATTTTATGTATCTAAGATGATTCAGTAATTCTTTAAAATCTTTAGACTCTTTTGGGAAGCCTTTTTAGTGATATATTCAGTATCTCATAGCATTTTAATCCATATTTTTGGATTGGCTTTAAGAAGGAATGAAATATGTTCAGTTTGTGCTTTGGTTATTGATCAGGTGAAAAAGAAACACAAAATTTCTCCATTTCAGGTACTTAAACTGAGATAGTTTGTTTACTAATCTTAGGTGACTGTGTAGTGAGCCATGACTGAAGGCTGATGGATGTTTGTGATTCTGGTCCTGTGCTTCTAAAACCCATCTAGGAGACTGCGAAATTCACTTAGAGTTTAGAACTTAGTTTCACTGTGTATTTTCTCTAAGGAAATCTAACCTGTTTTATTCTACTGTCTTTCCTAGATGTAATAAGGGTATGATAGGATTTCTTTACTTTGTAATTCTTCTTATGCTAGTAGGTGGTTCAACCTGTTCACACAATGACATTTCTGGGATACTTTCCAATCTTTTCTTCCTCTTAATATAGACTGAGATCTCACATTCCTCCTTGGAAATCTTTATATTTATATGCTATTTGGTCTTTTCAATGCATGTTGAAAGCAATTCTCTGAGAAACACTTAGGTGTTTTCAAGTTTCCCCTAGCTCAAATTCTACATAAACTTACACATTTGTGTGTGTAATGTTGTCTCTTACTATGTGTAAAGAAATGTGATTCCTCGTAAACGTGATGAAAGGATTTAATGAGATGTACTTAGTAGTAAGTACCCTTGGGAGGAAACTCAGAGACATTTCCAGAACCTTGTCTTTATATTGATAGCACTGATAGGCGATGTTAGATACTTTTCACGTAAATATCTTCATAGTCAAAGGAAAACACAAAAGTATTGTTACTCTACTGCTAAGCATCACCTTATATATTGGTAAAAAGCTTCTAACAAAACCAGTATATGATTCAGGTAGACCTTTATCATAAAAATACTGCACAGTAAACATTTCAAATTAACTCAACATAGACATTCATGAAGTGCAGTGCTCAAAATGAAGAAAACTCAATTAGAGGATTTTTTTCCTTTTTTGAAACAAATAGGGTATAAGCTCCAAGTATTCCTCAAAATGAAGCATCCTTCAGTCGCTTTAGTATCACCAGGGATGTTGGGAAGAACATACACTCCTTGGTCCCAATTGAGATCTGAAGAATTGGGTGCTCTTAGGTTAAGGGTCATAACTGGAATTGGTTCAGTGTGCCCAAAGTGGTTCTAAAGAACATTAATTACAAACTGGTACAGCAAGGTGGAATTTGAAATTATTCAGAAAATAAAATATATGTATTTAAAACCCTATTAGAAAAAATTTAAATTCTAAAAACATAATTTTAACAAATTATATTCTTTGCAGGTTTTGTCAGCTCATACTTGTAATCATAGGTACTCAGGAGGCTGAAAGCTGAGGATCCTGGTTCAAAGCCAGACCAAATTCTTAACTACAATTCCAGCAAAAAGCTGGAAGTGGAGCTGTAGCTGAAGTGAGTCGAGCAAATTAGCCTGAGTAGAAAAGCCATGCAAGAACCCAAACCTCTGACTTTCAGCCCAAGCATAGGCACAAAATATTACATTTTCATGAGTTCATCAATGACATAGAAAAAGTATGAAGTTAACAGATAGATAGGAATATTTAGGAGTATTTAAAAGATGGAAACACTGTCTTCTAGTTAGAAGCATATTTTCATGAAATCGGTTCCAGAATCTGTTTTCAAGGACTCAGACTTACTTGAATGGACACAAAAATCTAGGTAGAATTAGATAATTAGCTCTACTGACTAAGGAATTATAGATACCCCAAAGAATTGCCAGGGCTTATAATACCTGAAAAGATTTAGGAGGTGACATTTATAATGCTAACACTTTACCCTGGAGAAAACTCTCAGCTGAATATTGCTCTAAAAATAAAATCTTGGTAAGGCTTATATAGCATAAAGACAGAAAAGAAATCTATTTATTTTTGAGAGTCTAAAGTACACAGAAAGAAGTTTACTACATAGCCTTATTTACTTTTTCCATAGCCTTGTTTCAATGATGTTAACTATCCCAGTTTTCCACCAAGGGCTTGTTGATTCAAAGAGGGTAAGTATATAGCAATAACTCATACAGCTGATAAGTGGTAGAGGCAAGGCTCAAACATAGCACTATTTTAGCCATGCACCAGTGGCTCATGCCTGTAATCCTAGCTGCTCAGAAGGCTGAGATCTGAGGATCTTAGTTCAAAGCCAGCCCAGGCAGGAAAGTCTATGAGATACTTATCTCCAAATAACCACCAGAAAACAGGAAGTGGCACTGTGGCTCAAGGGGTAGAGCACTCGCCTTGAGCTGAAGAGCTCAGGGAAAGCACTCAGGCTCAGAATTCAAGCCCCATAGATGACAAAAAAAAAATCTGTTGTTATTGGATTTCTTGATTTTAGCCATTCTAACTGTGGTAAGGTGGAATCTCAATGTTGTTTTTTGTTATTGTTTTGGTTTGTTTGTTTTGTTGGTCCTGGGGCTTAAACTCTGGACTTAGGGGCTGTATCTCAACTCTTCAGCTCAAGGCGAGCACTCTACCACTTGAGCCATAGCGCCATTTCCTCAATGTTGTTTTGATTTGCATTTCTTTTATGACCAAAGCAGTTGAGCATTTGCCATTTGTATTTCCTCTTCAGAGAAGTTTCTCTTTAAGTCTTTAGCCCACTTATTAATGGGACAATTGTTTCTTTGAGGATTTGTTTTTGGAGTATTTAATCTTTTGGGTTCTAAGTATATTTTAGATATGAGGCCCTTGTCCATTGTATAGCTAGTGAAGATCTTCTCCCAGTCTATGAGCTTTCTATTGATCTTGCTAGCTATGTCCTTTGCCATGCAGAAACTCAGCAGCTTAAGCCAATCCTATTTGTCCAACCTTTCTTTGATTTGTTGTGTTTCTGGGTCTTTATTAAGAAACTTTTGGCCTGTGCCAAGGAGCCCTAGATTTTCTCTTATTCCTTCCTTTCATGTTTTCAGGATGTCTTCAACTTTGAGGTCTTTGACCCATTTTGAGTTGATTCTGGTGCAGGATCTAGCTTTAGTTTTCTACAGACGATTAACCAATTTTGCCAGCACAATTTACTGAAGAGGCATATTGAAGATTAGGTGGCTATAGGGCTGTGGGTTCATTTCTGGTCCTTTTGTTCAATTCCAAAGGTTCTCAGGTCTGTTCTTGTGCCAGTAACAAGCCACTTTGATTGGTTTTGTAGTAAAGTTTGAAGTCTGGTATTGATATTCCTCCAGCACTGTTCTTTCTGCTAAGGGGATGTGGCCAAAAGGGAACCCTAGGCACTTTTGGTGGGAGTGTAATCTTGTTCAACCACTCTGGAAAGAAGTTTGGAAGTTCCTCAAAAGACTACACAGAGTCCCCCCACGACCCAGAAATCCCACTTCTGGGCATTTACCCAAACGTTCACAAACAAGGCCATAGTAAAGGTACCAGCACAACTATGCTTATCATGTTATTCCCCATAGTTAAGATATGGAACCAACCCAAATGCCCCTCAGTAGACAAATGGATCAAGAAAATGTGATATATGTATATATGGGAATTCTATGCTTCCATCAGAAAGAATGACATCACCCCATTTGTTAGGAAATGGAAAGACTTGGGAAAAGATTATATTACGTGAAGTAAGCCAGGCCCAAAGAAATATAGTTACCATGCTTCCCTCATTTGCAATAATTAGTACATGTCTAGGATAATTTTATCAGATGAGCAGAAAAGCTCAAAAGCTATGTAGATATGACCATATAAGATGATGCTAGGTGAAATGAACCCCAAGATATGGACATATGTTGTTGTTTTTAATGTACACTGTGAATTTTTGTTTCCTTTGTTCTTCTCCCTATTGTATAGCCACTGTTGTCACTGTACTTGATTTTGGTAGCCTGCATCTTGTTTATATATATATTTGTCTAATTTGGGGAGGGGAAAGGGAATAACAAAATTTTGAACAAGGGCACAGAATGATCCATTACAACAATGATACCCACAGGACAGTACATTGGAAATGAACTTTACAACTCTGGGGGTGAGGAGGAGTTAGGGAAGAGGGGGGAAGGAAGGGATAGTGGGAGAACAACAAGGGAAGGGGTAGTAACAATGCCCAACAAGAAATGTACTCATTGCCTTACTCATGTAACTGTAATCCCTCTGTACAGTATCTTTACAATACAATAAAATAAAAAACCCACAAAATAACATAACACTATTTTAATAGACTCTTAATTCTCAATAATCTGGTGTCTCTATCTCCCATTTGTTACAAAAATAACAAAGATTCTTGCCTCATGGTTTTGTGGCCCAGTTATGGCAAAGCTCCTGTTGATATCTTTGGCCTCAGTGCCTGTGGCTGTCTCTCTCCAGGAAGCAATATGGTTGCCTTGTAATACGATTGTCACTCCTTTAAATATCTCTGTCTCTTCCTCCCTATGTTCTCCAGATTGTAGATGCCCTGGAAAGACTTCAGAAAAACTGTGTGCTCCAGAAACCAAAATCATTTTATCTATCTCAGTGATCTTTCTGAATCATCAAAGAAAAGAGCTTCACATGTGCAGTTGCTACAATAGAGCTACCTTAAATGAATGTTTTCTCTCTTTTCTCCCTCTCTCTTTTTTCTCTCTCCCTCTCTTTCTCTCTCTTGGTTCTTATTATTCCCCTTTCTTTCAGATTCTATCAGGTCTATGTACTGTTCCAGAAAACTCCCCTTCCCATCATAAGACATCTATCGTTTTCCTCTTCTTGTCCTATAATGGTAAAGTTTCTGGCTTTGATTGGATGCCTATTCAGTCTGCATAGCTGCTTCTGACACAGGCAAGGGAGGGTATCCCATGGGTGTATCCCAGTGCAGGTAACCCAGTTCTAGGTCAGTCTGTGTCTGACAAGGTTACTGTGTCTGACTTTTTCACTATTTTCTTAAGAAATAAGTATACCCTACTAAGACAAGCTTCCAAGAAGCTCAGAGGAAATACAATCCAACCATATAACACAGGCATTTTTGTTGGCATGGCTTTACCCTTGATCCCTGAAACAATAAGTTCTGGCTAGTGGTGTGCTGGACTAGTTGAACACTGTGAAAGTCCCGATAGTGATCAAAACAACGACTTTCCTGCCAGCCAAAAAAGGCTGGCCAGTTCCTTTTAGATTTCACAAAAATGTTTCACTCTTTTCTGCCTCTGCTATCTTTCCATACATGCCCCAAAGCAGATTTCTGTTCACCCAGTAGGATTTTACTTTCCAACTAGCTTTCTTGTAAACATTTTTCTCTTTGTACCATTCTTCCTTTCTATAATGGACATAATCTTTCTTCCATCAAAAAGCAAGCTCTTTGCTTGTATTCTGGATTCTAACGCTTGGAACTTTCCTGAAGTCATTGCTTTAGAATTTATTTTTTGTCTCATTGTAGATTTCCCTTTCTTTTTTTCATTTTTGCCCATCTTGGGGCTTAAATTCAGGCCCTGGACACTGTCCCTGAGCTTCTTTTGCTCAAGGTAAGCACTCTACCACTAAGCCACAGTGTCACTTCTGGATTTTTTGAGTAATTTATTGGAGATAAGAATCTTAGAGTTTACTACAAACACTGACTTTGAACCACAATCCTCAAATTTCAGCCTCCTGAGTAGCTAGGATTGCAGGAGTGAGCCACTGGCACAGACTGAGACTTGCCTTTCTTAACTGGAACACTGTTACTAATATTCATACCTTGCTACCATGTTATAAACAGTCTTTCCCGAGCCTACATCTCTCTGTGTCTGCTGTTCATTCTATCTTCTGATAAAATTATTTCCACAACCATACTTTATGGGATCTCTGTCTCTTTATCATAATCTGCATTGATTTATTTATTGTCATGTATTTAACTCTATTAGACTATGAGCCACAAGCAGGAAATAACGATTCCCATTTTATTTCGAAGATACCAACGAAGCAAAGCACTAGACATATAGTAGGTTTTTACTAGATATTTTTCTTGTGAACAGAGGACACTAGATCAAGTGATACAAATGAGAGAACTGTGATTGTACTTATGTATTGCCTTTTATTCACTGGCTTTCATTTCAACACTTTTGTTTTTTTAAAAGAATACATTTTAAAAACTTAAAACTTAGAGAAGTTTTAGTCTAAGCAGGAAGTCCAGAGAGTTGTCACATACATCCCTTCAGCCTGTCACACAGGCGCCCAGCATCAACACCTCACATCTGAGTGGTGCATTTGCTCAAACAATGCATCAAAACCACCTCCTCCTGCTCTTCCTCCTCCTCCTCCTCCTCATTATCATCATCATCATCATTATTATTTTGGTCAGTCATAGGGCTTGAATTCTGGCCTGCTTGCTGTCCTACAGCTCTTCAGCTCAAGGTGAGTACTCTACCACTTGAGCCACAGCACCACTTCCATTTTTCTGGTGTTTTATTGGAGATAATAGTCTCATGGACTTTCCTGCCCTGGCTGGCTTTGAACCTCAATCCTTAGATCTCAGCCTCCAGTGCCCAGCCCGGCTCATTATTTTTAATCACAATCCAGTTCACATTAGATCCACTCTCAGTTTTGTATATTTGATGAGTTTTGACAAATGTATCATGACACGTAGCTACCATAACTGTATCCTATAGACTATTTCACTGCCCCAGACTTCCCGCTGCATGCTATTTATTGTTCCTTCCCAACAAACCTTTGTCAGTCACTGATCTTCCTTTTTCAGAATGATATATACTTGGAATTATATAGTGTTTAGCTTGCTGAAGGCCATCTTGGTTGCTCCGAAGTTCTGGCAGTTATGAATCGGCTGCTACAAGCATTTATGTGTAGGTTTTTATGTAAATAGGTTTCCAACTTATAAAAAATGTGACTGCTAGAAGTCATGTAGCATGACCATACTTAGTTTTGTAAGAATCTGCCTGTCTTTTATTACCTCTTCAGTAAATGGTGATGGCAAAATTGATTAAACACCTGTAGAAAACTAAAGTTTGATCCTTATATATCACCCTGCACCAGAATCAACTCTAAATGGACCAAAGACCTCTTAGTCAAAGCAGACGCCCTTAAAATATTACAGGGAGGAATAAGAGAAACCCTAGGTCTCCTTGGCACAGGCTGAAATTTTCTTAATAGAGACCCAGAAACACAACACATCAAAGAAAGGTTGGACAAATAGGATTGCCTTAAGCTGCAGAGCTTCTGCATGGCAAAGGACATAGCTAGCAAGATCAATAGAAAGCCCACGGATTGGCAAAGGATCTTCACTAGCCATACAACAGACAATAAATATATAAATAAAATATATGGTAAATATATATAAATAAAATATAAAACCAAAAAATTAAATCCCCCCAAAATGAATCCTCAAAGAAACAACTGTCCCATTATTAAATGTGCTAGAGGAATCTTTTACAAATATTTTCTCTGTATGTGACTTAGTTTTGTATTCTTTTATCTTTTTACTTGATCTTTATCCTCTTCCTGGAACTTTTTCGTATATTCTCTTATGTTATTTCTTCTGTAACAGAGAAAAAATATTTTGATCAGTTTACCCTAAGATATAAATGTCTCAGCATGTGTTTACCATTTTAAAATAAATCTCAGATGACAGATGTAACTTAAGGAATCACAATAGTAAAATGAAATTATTTTTTGGAAGAGAACTTTTTGTTCAGAATCATTCTCAAATATTGATTTCTACAATGTGCATAGAGATAGCCTGAGTGTGTTTTTTCATAGAATTTCAAATGTTTAAATGCTATTTGCTTGGTACTTGAGAATTAAAGGACAAATAAAAGGAAATATAACTTTATCAGTTGACATTTATCTCGAAGAACATATCTCAAAAATCCCAGTTTTCTAAATATAAAAATAAAGTCAAGAGAAAATTAAGTTACTCTAGTTGGGGAGGTTATATCTTTCAAAGTTTTTTTGTTTGTAATGTAAACTCAAATCAAATTAACTTAGGCAAAAATGAAGAATGCTGGTTGAGTACCTGTGAAGGACAAAGAGTTGGCTATTTCTCAATGGTGTGAACTATTACTCAGCTTTGTCTCTCCCATGTATTAACATTATTTTCAGGCAGAAACTCCCCAAAGGATGGGAAATACAGTTGTTTATAGCCACAAGAATATGTCCTTATAGATCACTATTCAAAGGAGTGATGTCTGAGTCCTCTTTGTGTTTAATAGTAAAATTCCTTGACAAGTATGATTGGATATTTTGTATATTGTCCCCTATTGCTTGAAGATAAAGAACTTTGTTCTTTATCATGTGTTTTCCTCTAGGGTCTGGAAACATGTTCAGTTAAACTTTGCTTGAATGATAAAGATCAAGTTCGTCAGGTAAAAAGGTTTCTGCTGTAGGAAAAGGGTGTGAGGAGCTTTAGACAGCCAAAACAACAGATGTCCAATTTATACATTTCTTATCTTGACTTTGCCTTATTCATTCCTTATCATTGGGGTGTGCTTATCACAAACAGGTTTGTGCTTTGAGCAGCAGAGTGCTTGGGATAACTCACTGGTCATTTTTCTTGCTTAAACTAGAACATGTTTACCAGTTGTGTTTTCAGAAGGTTAGAGGACTCACCAAAGAATGAAGAAAGCATTGGATTTTTATATATTAGTTATTAAGCTTATAATAGAATTATATTTATTCTGTCTTATAAATCATTGTCTAAGAGTAGACAAAGGAGAAAAGCAATGTTCCTTATTTTTAGTATGACTGTGGTAATTCTTGTAAAGTTGTTTTTCTCTGCCTGGTGGTAACCAGGCAACAGGAGTTGCCACAAGAATGAACTGTGATAGCTAAGTATTTATTAAATCATAAAAAAAATCATACTCCCATAACTGCTATTTTCTATGTAATCTAAAATTTAAAATATAAATCTTCGAATGTGAACAAAACTTCAGGAGTAAGTTATATACTTTAATCAGTTTTAAAGTTTTTATTTGGCTATTATTTAGGAATTTTTTATCTTAAATATATACATATATATATATATATATTTTATTGTGAACATACTGTACAGAGGGTTTACAATTACATGGGCAAGATAATGAGTACATTTCTTATCAAGCATTTCAGCCTCCTCCTTTGTTTACCCTATAGTGCCACATTTTTTTCTTTTACCTGACTGGTTTTTGTGCTTTGTTTTCCTGACACAGAGTACCACAAAGCCAAAAATTCTGGGTTGGATACTTTAGCCAAGTGCCAATTCTGTGACTGTAGGAAGGTTATTGAGCCTCTGTGACCCTCAGTTTCACTGTAAAGAGGAAGTAATAGAAGAGAAACTCCATTAGAAAAAAATTGAAGTAATAACAAGAGAAACCTCATAAGACTCTTGGGAAGGGGTAGTGAGGCAATCATGCATACCACTTAGCATATTCATTGCTTCTCCATAAGTATGCAGTTGTTGTTCATTTATATTAGCTGCATTTATACTTATCTATGAAGAGAGGTGGAAAATTTCTGATTTCTGTAGATATTACTGTTAACTCATTGCTTAAAATAATCATTGCCTGGTGTCTGGAGCTGTTTAAGACATTATAGAGTGAACAGTACACATGCAGCACTGGCAGGAACTAGAGGTATGAAGTAAAGAGATAATCTAAATTCGATGCTTCAAAAGCATTGGTGGATAGAAGTAATAATCATTCTGTACTTTGATATATATATACTTATTTTATTTATGATATAAATTTCATAATAAAATTATGTGAAAGTGTTATGAGGTGCTATAGAACCTATTATAGTTTTACTTTCACCTTTTTCTTCAATGTATAAAGATTAATTTGTGCTTTGTACCAAGTAATTATGAAAGAACAAACAAGTCCTTATTTTAGTTTATAACTTTGATAAGTGAAAGAAGATAATATTCCCATTGATTAGTTGGTACACACACAATTCAACATAAACCAGAAAGATAGAAATTTGGTAATTTTTATAGTCTATGTGGTATTTTGTTGCCATTTAACTTTGCATCACACTCAACTAAGCACATTGGTGAGGTCAACAAGATTGCAACATGTGTTGCAAGTACACTGGTTTGTACAGAATACATTTTTTTCAAATATTTCATAGCACATATATTTTGTGCAAATGGAGGTGTAATTTTACATTGTCCTCACCAGCTGCAAGCAGTTAAGTGCCTTATATATGTGATAAATTTGGCAATAACTCTGACATACTGGGAAGTAAAAACACAAAGCAAAACAAAACAAAACCACCATTTAATGTTGAATAATATAATGGATAACTTCAATAACAATTCTACATTGAATTCAAGGACAAGTTACATATCTGGATATTTTAATGAGCCTTGACAAAGCAAAACCTTTTTCTTCTACAACTCAATTATCATGATTCTAAGAGGTTCCAAACTTATTTTTACAGAGATGGTTTTTGTTGGAAAGAACACAAGACACCCAGCAATAAATTAACAAGACAGACTGTACTCTATGAAAACAAAACTTTTGCGTTAAGGAAAACTATCAACAGAGCAAAAAGTGAAGAATGAAAAGGCACCCCTTAGAATGGGAAATGGGGTGAATATCCTGAGAACCCCTAATATTCCACAAATATGCAGAGAACTCCTAAAATTCAACAGAAAAGCTGCATGAATGGCCAGTAAACATGTGAAAAATGCTCAAGGTAACTAATCAATGAATGCAAGTCAGTATCTTGGTGAAATCCCACCTCCTATCTACTTGAATTACAACTGTTCAGGATGTTGAATTACGGAGGTAGGTGGTAAAAATGGCTACATCACAGTATGAGTATACTTAATGCCACTGAACTGTGTACTTAATATGGTGAAAGTGGTATTCTACCACAACAAAAATTTAGAAGGAGGAAAGGAGATGGCTAACATTGAACTTGATTCTAAATTTCTTTCACCCAGTCTTGCTATTATTTCTTTTGTCTGAGACTTATTTTCAAATGAAACTTTCTAGGAAACAATCTGAGAAAATCTAGATTAATAACATTTTCTATTTGGAAAATTTTTCAAATTGGAATATAATGTAAACATACTCTTCTGCTAAATAACAGAATAATTAGACTAGTCTTTATGCACAATTAGTCTGAATTTGTACAGATTTATAATACAGTATAAATTTTTTTCAGGTGGCTTTGTGGAAAGTGATTTTCTTCTGTTGGAGCTATGACATCAAGACATATCAAGTGTGGCATTTACCACAGCTTCTGACATGGCTTTCATCATTGATTTTCTTTCCTCTCTAGTGACTGTGCCTGCAGTTTCCTCATTTCAGATGCACAGAAGAGAAATGCTCTATTTGTCTTTTATGACACTTTGTAGACAATGGTGCTGCCATTGAAGAATGTAATAAATGTAGAGTCTAGGTAGAAGTATGTTTCACATGACAACCAAGTCTTGATCTGAACCTGAAAGCTTTCCACAAAGTAAGTGATGAGATCCTGATCTGCTGTCATGGAGGGCAATTCTCTTCTTTCTATTGTATCCCATGAAGCATCATGTGGTCAACAAGGAATAAAGGTGAGAGATTTGGTCCGATTTCCTTTATGTTTCCATCTGTGTTTCCTTTCCCCCTCTTTCTCTCCCCTCCCTCCCTCCCTCCCTCCCTTCCTGCTTTCCTTCCTTCCTTCCTTCCTTCCTTCCTTCCTTCCTTCCTTCCTTCCTTCCTTCCTTCCTTCCTTCCTTCCTGCTTTTCTCTGTCATTCCTTTCCCTTCTCTCTCATGTCCTTGTGCAAGCTAGGCAAGCACTCTGCCCTTTGTAGATTTCTCAATTTCTTCTCTTTGACAAAATACTCTCACAGATTTGACATACTGATTTAGTCATGCTGTCATATCATTTGAAGAATTGTTGAAAAGATTCTAAATGCTTTGTTGTTCCTACAGATGGCTTTTAGTTTTTTAAATGATAAAAGTTAATACGTTATCTTTGTAAAATATTTGAAGAGACTAAAATTGACTTAAGTAAAAAGTAAAAGTTTCTTTTTCTTGGCTCTGTCTGTCTGTCTGTCTCCCAGTCACATTTTATTTTCTTCTTCTTCTTTTTTTTAATTGTGAAAATACCGTACAAAGGGGTTACAATTACATGGGCAAGATAATGAGTACATTTCTTATCAAGCACTGTTGGCTCCTCCTTTGTTTCCCCTTCCCTTCCCTTCTTTTTTTTAATTTTTATTTTTTATTGTGAACATACTGTACAGAGGGGTTACAATTACATGGACAAGACAATGAGTACATTTCTTATCAAGCATTGCAGCCTCCTCCTTTGTTTACCCTTCACATCCCTTCCCAGCCTCCCTCCACCCCCCAAAGTTGTAAAGTTCGTTTTCGACATGACAACTTGTACTTCTCATTGTTGTAATGGGTCCATAGTTATCCTTAAACAACTTGTTTTTCCCCTTTTCCTCCACAAATTGTACCGACATCAAATATAGTGAAAGCAGAGGTTATACTGTGGGGGAGGGACATACAAAGCAACAAAGAAGTAATCTTATAAATGCATTAGAAACAAATGCATGAAAGAAAAAAAACATTTAAATACATATCTAAGGGTTCATTTTCTTAACATCAAATTATCTGACCTTTTCTGCTTGACTCATACATATACTAGATATTGCAAATAAGGGAAACCATGGGACCTATGTTTCTTTGGGCCTGACTTACTTCACTTAATATAATTTTTTCTAAGTCTTTCCATTTCCTAACAAATGGGGCAATGTCATTCTTTCTGATGGAGGCATAGAATTCCATTGTGTATATATACCACATTTTCTTGATCCATTCATCTACTGAGGGGCATCTGGGTTGGTTCAATATCTTAGCTATGGTAAATAATGCTGCAATAAAGATTGTTGTGCTGGTAGCTTTAGTGTGGTCTTGTTTGTAAACATTTGGGTAAATGTCCAAAAGTGGGATTGCTGGGTCATAGGGGAGCTCTATAAAGCCACAGTAATCAAAATAGCTTGGTACTGGCACAAGAACAGACCTCAGGACCAATGGAAGAGAATTGAAAACCCAGAAATGAATCTACAGACCTTTAGCCATCTAATCTTCGATAAGGGAGCTAAAAAAAATAGAATGAAAGAAAGACAGCCTCTTCAGTAAATGGTGCTGGCAAAATTGGTTAACTACTTGTAGAAAACTAAAACTAGATCCTTATATATCACCCTGCACCAGAATCAACTCCAAATGGATCAAAGACCTCGAAGTCAAAGCAGACACTGTGAAAACATTACAGGATGGAATAGGAGAAACCCTAGGTCTCCTTGGCTCAGGCGAAAATTTTCTTAATAGAGACTCAGAAACACAACAAATCAAAGAAAGATTGGACAAATGGGATTGCATGAAGTTGCAGAGCTTCTACATGGCAAATGACATAGCTAGCAAGATCAATAGAAAGCCCACTGATTGGGAGAAGATCTTCACTAGCCATACAACGGACAAGGGTCTCATATCTAAAATATACTTGGAACTCAAAAAATTAAATCCCCCAACAACAAATCCTCAAAGAAACAACTTTCCAATAAATAAGTGGGCTAAAGACTTAAAGAGAAACTTCTCTGAAGAAGAAAGAAGGATGGCCAATAGACACATGAAGAAATGCTCAACCTCCCTAGCCATAAAAGAAATGCAAATCAAAACAACATTGACATACCACCTCACCCCAGTTAGCATGGCAAAAATCAAGAACTCTAATAACAACAGATGCTGGAGGGGATGTGGACAGAAGGGAGCCCTACTGTATTGTTGGTGGGAGTGTAAACTTGTTCAACCACTTTGGAAAGCAGGAAGGAGATTCCTTCCCTTCCCTTCTAATCTACCCTGCTCCTCTGGCCAAGCCCAGCTTCCCCTCCCCTCCCCCGCCAAAGTTGTAAAGTTCGTTTTTCGACATAAGGACTTGTACATCTCATTGTTGCAATTGATCCTCCTGTATCCCCATTTAAATGATTTGTTTTTTCCCTTTCCCTCCACAAATTATACCAACATCAAATACAATCAAAGCAGGAGTTATTCTGTGGGGGAGGGGCATACAAAGCAACAAAGAAATAATCTTATAAATGTGTTAGAAACAATCGCAAGAAAGAAGAAACATTTGAATACTTATCCCAGTCACATTTTTTTAAGTTCAACTGGATAGTTTGTTTTAATTTTAGCTTTATGTATCTCTGTGCTTATATGTACACATACATACTTAGTTTTAAAAACACAATTACATTCTTTTCCTACTGTATCTTTTTAATTCTGTTGATTATATATTAAGATAATTTTGTTTCACACTATATATAAAAATAACTCTTTTATAAAAGAATTGTATTGATGTATGGATCATTATTAACCAACTGTTAGTTTTCTTTTTTTAATGTTTTTTTTATTGTGAAAATACTGTACAGAGGGGTGACAGTTACATGAGCAAGGTAATGAATACATTTCTTATCAAGCCTTGTTGCCTCCTCCTTTGTTTTTCCCCTACTATCCCTCCCCTCCCACCTCCTTAACTATACTCTGACCCACCTAAATTGTAAAGTTTATTTTTCAACATAGCATCTTGTACATCTCATGGTTGCAATGGGTCTACCTGTATCCCTATTTAAACATTTTCTTTTTTCCCCTCCCCTTCCCAAATTATACCAACATCAAATACAGTGAAAACAAGGCTTATACCATGGGTAAGGGACATACAAAGCAACAAACCAAGCACATGGTACCTTATAAATATGCTAGAAACAATAGCAAGAAAGGAAAAAAAAACACTTATGTACCTATCTTGGGGACGCATCATCTTATCTGACCTTTTCTGCTTGTCTCAGACATATACTACTTATTGGAAATAAGGGAAACCATGGGACCTATGTTTCTTTGGGCCTGGCTTACTTCACTTAATATAATTTTTTCCAAGTCTTGAAAAAAATTATATTAACCAATTGTCAGTCTTCTATTGATTGTTGTTTCCAAGTTTTCCAGGGCTAACTTGTGTGTGTGTGTGTGTGTGTGTGGTCACTTGAGTAACTATCAAAGGGTATATACATCTTAAGTTTGGGAACTTACTGGTCACAGGGTTTTTTTTTTTTAAATCAGTTTGGAGTCCCTCTAACACCATGGGGAGCTCTCACTTTTTTTATATTCTTGCTACAGTTGTATATTATGACTTTATCTTTTATTTTTTACCAATTAAATGAGAAATTATATCTCCTAATGATGAATAAAGATCAGCATTTTTCATATGTTCACTACATATATACATATATATATGCTATATTTCCATTTCATCTTTTTTTATTATTTTTTATTTTTATTTTTTTGGGGGTCCGGTCATGGGGCCTGACTCAGGGCCTGGGTGCTGTCCCTCAGCTCTTCAGCTCAAGGCTAGCATTCTACCACTTGAGCCACAGCGCCACTTCCAGCTTTTTTCTTTTTGCTTATGTGGCGCTGAGGAATCGAACCCAGGGCCTCAGGCATGCAAGGCAAGCATTCTACCACTGAGCCACCTTCCCAGCCCCCTCATCTTTTTTGTTTTTAATATATTGCATGTTTTCTCAAGTTTTCTCACCTTTCCTAAGATACAGATTTTACATTGTTCCACTTTAAACTTATACATAGATTCCTCTTTAGTTAGTTGAAATAGGCCTGATTTCAAATGATATTTAAAATATAATATCCTTTCTTATGTTATGTTCATGTAGCTTTCCAGGCTTATTCTGCCTACCTTTTTTTCTTCCTACACCTTTTTCTTCTATGAGGTGTGTCTTGTACCTCCCTACCTTTCCATGTCTCTTCACACCGATCTCTCAGCCTCCAGTGTCCTTTTCCTATTTTCTGTAAAAGTCTATTCTTTCTTTCCATGTCTAACTGAAAAAGAGGTCTTCTTTCTGGAATTTTCCTTGATCTAATCCTTCTTTCCCATTTGCCTAGTAAAATTAATTTATCCTTTCTTATGCCTCATTTCCTCTTTGCTATTAAAGTGAAGACGGTTTACAATAGTCATTCTCAAGGGAGGACTTCCACTGTGTGGAAAATTGCAAAGATCAACCACTTAAGCAAGTGCCCACAGGGATACTGTTTAGGGGCACCATGCACTGATTATCAATTTGTCTGAGTCTGGAGAGAGAATGTACTATATCACACACTAAGTTATTCAAAGTAAGTTTGTCACATACAGATGGACAACCAGAGACAGAAAAAGTCGTGAATCCATTATGATCTTGTCCCCTAAGGCTTAAAAAAGCTTCCCAGGGGAGACGGAGTCTTAACTAAACATTCTTCACTTTACACCACAGTTGAGGGAGCCCCCCAAAACAGCCTGCCCTAGTCTGTAGACCTCAGGGGCCATGTCACATATCGAGCAAAGCTCTGAAGGATGTATTGCTTAAAGGAGAGATAAGAACAAAGCTTTGGGCTACCCTCTCTACCACAGATGTTACAATCATTCAGAAGGCCATGAACAAGGCCAAGGCTGTTTCAGGTAGTTCCTCCCTTTTCTAAGCCTACTGCATTCCCAGCACATTCTATAGTTATTCTTGAGAACTAAGGGAAAGAAAGAGAAGAGAGTGGGTTGGTCCAAGGACATAGTCAAAATATTCAGCAATTAAAGGTTTCAATCAAATTATCTGGTGAAGCCATCTGGCCCTGGGTTTTCCTTTGTTAGCTAGAAATCTGTGCAGAATTTTTAAAAATTTCTTCATGATTCTGTCTTAGTGATATGTTTATAGTAGTCTTTTTTAACCTTTTTATTAGTGAAATTAGTTGTCATGTGTCCTTTTTCATCTTTAGTTACTTGAGCTGTCTCTTTTTCCCCCCTTTAGTCTAGCTATGGGTGTATGTGTTTTGTTTTCTGATAATATTTTTGGCTGTCTGTATCAAAAATATCTTATGGGGTAGAGATTGCAGAAACTATATATAAATTTGACATCCATATGGCTCAGCACTAAATGATTTTTACTGTGTGAAAATTTTAAGATGGTTGTAAGCCTTAGATATTATAAAAGTTTATTTCTGCAAAAGTTTTCACAAAAGCTAGTTTGTTATAAGTGATTTCTCATGGTATTAATAGAGGAGGAGAGATATATAAGTACATAGTTCATGAAAGATAGATTAAATTGAGCATTTCTATAGGGATATATTTCATAGATTAATGCCAAAATAGCAAAGTGTTCTTTGGTACCAATAAGCATTTTCCATGAGAGGCATTCAGTTCTTTGTGCTTTGAAGCTCATATGGAAATTCATTTCCTTTAGTATTTCTTTCTTAGTAAAGGTCTGTTAGTTTTTGTTAGGAAAATTTCATTTCCTGTGCAATGTTTCTCTTGGTTGTATTTGCATTAGGATATTACCTGTTTGCATTTGGATAGTCTTACTATTTAAAAAATATACATATTCTTGAGGGAAATTAAGTTTATATCCATTAAAATCGAAAGTACTGCTACATAGGGAAGAGTAGTTATGTTCTGAGGATAGAGCTATATGGGATTAAGTAAATTCTCAAGCATCTCTAGAATGAAAAAGTGATCTGTTCAGTAGAGATATTTTCATGTAAAAGTTTCTGCTACCTTTCTGGATAAATTGTCTTGTAAAGACCATATAACCATAGCTTGTCTTTAGATAGATAGTATTCTAGAACTTTATTAAAAACTTTAATCTTCTTCTAAAGCAAAGTGGTCTTGGAATTGGGAAGAGGACATTCACTTTCCAATGCTGGATTGTCCAGGCAATCCTTTATAATTATATTAAGGTTTTTCACTACATCCTAACTATGGTTTTATCAGCATTTTAATTGTGATCATTAAAGTTATTATGAAAACATTAACTTTTGTATAGATTTCAGCTTTTACCTTAAATTTCTTCATTTTATCAAAAAGCAAGTTAAACCCTTTAAAGTGTACTTACAACCAGCTGAGTGCCAGTGGCTCACATTTGTAATCCTAGCTACTCAGGAGGCTGAAATCTGAGGACTGCAGTTCGAAGCCAGTCTGGGCAGGACATTCTGTGAGACTCTTACCTCTAACTAATTACCCCAGAAGCAAAAAAAGAAGCTGTGGCTCAAATGGTACAGTCCTAGCTTTGAACAAAAATGCTCAGGAAGAGCATCCAGGCCTACAACCAGCAAACACACAAAACATATTTACTGACAACCACATAACTCTTAAGAAACAGTTTGAGAGAGAAATTTATTATTCATCCATGATCTGACACCTTGAGTTTCTCCCCTTTCTTTGAGAAACTTTCTCTTTTATTTATTTTCTAAACTAGACATCCACAGCTCATGCCTATAATCCTAGCTACTCAGGAGGTTGAGATCTGAGGATTGTGGTTCAAAAGTAGGCATGGTAAGAAAGTTGATGAGATTTTTATAACCACTAAAAAACTGGAAATGAAGCCATGACTAAAGTGGTAGATCATTAGCCTTGACTGAAAAAAAATGCTCAAGATAGTGCCTAGGCTCAGCATGTAAGCCCCAGGACTGGCACAAAAATAAATTAACTAGCTAAGTAACACAAATAACAATTTTTACTAATGACCCAGAAAGTTTCAAAAGGTCAGTTTTTCTGTAGTAGATTGAAGATAGGAAGCAGAAACATCCCATCCTTCAATCCACATGTTACAACATACAAGAGAAGAGTGGCCTCTCTCCTCTTTTCTTTCCTGGATTTCAAGACAGCCCCTCAGCTGCATAGTCTCATTGGAAATGAAGTCTCCCTAGCTGAGAGCTGGACGATCACTGTCAGGTCTGTCTTCTGTTGCTCTGTTGCTCTGTTGAAGCAGAGCCCAGGACCACCCACAATGGGCAGAAGCCCATCTGGATCAGGTGCCTGTGAGGATGTGTGTGTGTCGTTGTGTGCACAAGAGTCTGATGTCCCTGGAGAATTGATCTTTGATTGTAGTGGTTAGAAAAATGTTGTTTTGGAGGGTGGTAAGCAATGGGGAAATTGTGCTTTTTTAAAAAAATGAAAAGCTCCCTTTAAATTGATTAGGTCTATGTGATACAGGTAGAAATTTGAAATATTCTCAGATGGAGCTAGAGGAGTGATAGAACTGTTGTTGGCTGGATCAGAATAGTTAATATTTTACTTGATAATAGTAATCCAGGTTACCATTAGCAAAATCAGAGTGTTATAGAATTAGTTAGTATGTGTCCTGCAGCAGGTTTAGGCTTGCTTGTAAACTAGGATCTGTTCCCAGATCTTTTTAGGAGATCATGACATTTTGTCAGTCTTGGGGAGAGACTGTAACGGGTTGAGTTAGGGCTGGGTATGCCCACCTGGCCTGGAAGAGTGTTATTTTACCTAAAGCAAAATTTAGAATTGAACAATCTAAGTTTTGAGAAAATGTTGCATATCCTTGTAATTTAGGCCACAGCTCTGTGGATAGAGGTGAAGGCTTTCTCTAAATATTTGAACATCACTGAACAGTTCTTTTCTGGAAAAAAAGAGAACTTTTCTCAAGATAATTCAAGGGTTAAGGACCTGGGCTTAAGTTGTGCTTGGGGATTCTCAGTTTTGGGGCATTATTACTGCATAACTTCAACAGGGGGAAGACTGAAATGGCTGTTCAGTCAGTCAAAAGAAGCATTGTGGTAAGTGTTGATTAAATCCTGAAGGAGAAAAAAGAGGAGAAAGAGAGGGAAGAGGAGGAGGAAGTGGATGAAGAAGAAGAAGAGGAGAAAGAGAAAAAAGAAGAGCAGAAGAAGGAGGAGGAGGAAGAGAAACAGAAGAAGGAAGAGGAGGAGGAGGAGGAAGAAGAGGAAAAGAAGAAGGAGGAGGAGGAGGAAGGGATGGAGGAGGAGAAGGAGAAGGAGGAGAAGAGGAGGAAGAAATGAGAAAGAGGAGAGGGAGGAAGGAAAGGACAGGGAAGGGGGGAATGAAGGAGGAGAAGGGAGAGGGGGAAGAAGCTTAGGAAGATGAGAAGAATCAGATCCTTTGAAATATGCACTTACAAAGCTGGGAGCAGTAGCTCAGCATGTATTCCTAGCTACTCAGGAGGCTGAGATTTGTGGATCATAGTTGAAGGCAGTCAGGTAGGAAAGCCCTGAGACTCTTGCCTCCAATTAACCACCAAAATAGCAGAAGTAGAGCTGTGGCTCACATGGTAGAGTGCTAGTCTTTAGCAAAGAAGCTCAGGGGCAACATCCAGGTCCCAAGTTCAAGTCCCAGGAGTGGCACCAAAAATGCATTTACATTATTAAAAAGTAAAATTGAAACTGAGGTCAAGGGACACAATGCTATGTGAATTTGGATAACTTACCATGTTAGGTATTCTTGAGGATCACTCCTGATAAGGTAGCAGTTGAGCTGAGTACTAAAACATGGAGAATTAACTAGATGAAACATTGAAGTGATAACATTAAAGAAGGAGAAAATCAAATAGTAAGTGGTAGAGCACCAGCCTTGAAAGAGAAAAGGCCAAGCAAGAATTTGGGGCCCTGATTTCTGTTCAAACCCCAGTATTGGCACAAATATATTGATTAGAGAAGACCCAAGTAGCTGGACTAGAGAGTGATCTGGAGGAAGTCAGGCTTTCCTGGAGAGTGTCCTTCTGGTTTCTGCATGAGGAACATGATAGAAGTTGAAACTTCTGTGGAATGGGGCCTCTTCTACACTGACAGTGGGCCTTAGTGTATTTGGATTTCTATATCCAACTATGACAGAAACTTTGTGGACCTTGAAAAAGCAGACAGCATGGTTTAATTTAGCAGCTATAGGCAGGCCACTTCTGAACAAGGATGCATGTATATATAGCTACACTGAGATCATTCTGAATGGCTGTTAAATCACTTCCTTTCATTTATTAATGTGGAAAACATTTCTATTTTATTAAATGTCTTCTATAATATCATTTAAAATTTTTTGCTACAGAATTGCATGGAATTACTATATATAATCAATGTCTTGACAGTGGATATTAGTATACTTCTAAGATTTTATTATTGTGTGCTATTTGTGAGATACAGTTATGTCATTGCAAGTATGCTTAGTATGAGTTGGAGCCAATTATTCTGGGAGCAGGGAGGATTCCCAAGGGTGCATTTCAACTGTTGTTGTAGTGGTAAATGTTCATCACATTTTTTTCTAGCTAGTCTGATTTTCCATCTGCAGTATAAGATGCCTTCCCAAAAGCAAAGAGTTGTGTACTTTTCACTTTCTTTTTTCAACTTGATAATTAAAATTTGGATATCCTTTTAATTAGTGCGTCTAGAAATTTAAAGAATTGAATCTGGAAAAAAATCCTAGAAAGCATCTAATCTAACCATGTCATATTATAAAGCTCATTGGAATTATGTTTTGAGTGGTAGCCAAGATCTCACAGCTAGTGAGCTGCAGACTAGGAATTAGAACAACAGTCCTGCTGGATTTCATCCCAGGACTCTTTCCAACAAAACAAGCTCAGCAGGGGCCTTGTTGTGAGTTTTTAACTGGAAACACCAGGGGCTAAGTCTGGAGTTGAGAGTGGGTTTGTGTTCAAGGAAAGTTGCTGATTAAAGCCTACCACAGCAATTAGTGAATCAAGGTTCCTGGATGTTTCTGCTCTTGAGAATAGTATAATCTCTATAGAAGCTGGTTATCCTACTATGGGGAATTCAGAAGTAACACTGAACTAAAGAAATTTACTTGCAGGTTATCATGCTTCCTGACCACCCCAACTTGAGTGCTATTGAAGACTGGTATGGAGAGTGTTTATAATCATCTCTGGTAGAGTGTGGAACAATGGCCCCTCAGAACATTAGGCAGGCTAAAGTCCAATAAAATATGAGAAGAAGCTTGAGTGGTACCCCAAATACTCCATGATCGTCTGATCTGTAGTGCTGGTTGCTGTTGGAAGGAAGGTTTAATCTCCTTTTGGACCTTTCATCATCTTCAGCAGAGTCACTTCCAACAAATCCAACACCAGGTTGTTAATTCAGCATAACTGACACATAATTGGAAGGGAGAATTATTTCACTGAAGATTGAAATCAGGCAAAAGTTTCAAACTCATAGTGACTCAGTGTCATGAGTACCTATTGCTGGTGGCTCATGTCCATAATCCTAGCTACTTAGGAAGCTAAGATCTGAGGATCGAGGTTCAAAGCCAGCTGGGGCAGGAAAGTCTTATCTCCAAATAACCACCAGAAAACCGGAAGTGGCCCTGTGGTTCAAGTGGTAGAGCACTAGCCTTGAGCTGAAGACCTGAGAGACAGTGCCCAGGCCCAGAGTTCAATCCCCGTGACTGACCAAAAAAAAAAAAAAAGAGCACTTCTTGTCTGCCTACAGAAGAAATCCAAATACTTGGGTTTGGACATCCAAGATTATGATCTGGCTCCAAACTTCCTTTACAGAACTTTACACACACACACACACACACACACACACACACACACACACACACACACATACCCTTCACAAACTTTTGCTTGATCTTACCCACTATTGTTTTGGAAAGCCTGGTTATTCCTACCTCTGTGATTTGTCATTTCCCCTTTTTATGTTACTCCTTCTCCAAACCCATTTATTTACTGACTTGGAATCTAGCCATTATGCCAATCCTATTCACGCCTGCTTGCACTTACCTCTACTGCTCCTGAAGCCACTCAGTATATATGTATAATGTATTGAATTTCTGATACTTAGCTTTCAATGAACATACACATTCCCTGTAACTATGCTATTTTAATAGGAGAACTAGGTCCTATAATGTTGATGGCTTTCTCATCTGTCCAGTTGACTTGGTCAGAGTAGATTTTCCTTTCTTTCCTATGTGTTTTCACTTAGAATGAGCCACAAGACAGAGACCTGTAAGATTTGGCTGTAGCTTTTGCTACACAGGCTGTCATGATGGTTGAGTCTTCCTTCCTGCTCTGTGTTATTGGCTCCGTGCCCAGCTGTTTCACAGATGTGTATGTATTTAGCTTCATGAGGACTAGACCCATGGAGGACATCCCTACCAATAAGGTCAGGAACAAGAGGACCAACAGGCTTCAGTTTACCTTGTATTTGGGAATACAATTTTATTTTACTACCCCACCATATACCTTCGACTGCTCTAGATCCATTTTGCTGTCTGTGCAACATGACAATGGTTGAGTGTTGACCTTCACAAGAGAGGTGGGTGAAAGTGTAGATGGGAGAGTCAGTTTCACATCTGTCTCCCCAAGGATAGGATTTAGGGAAGCAGATGATCTAAGGAGTGGGGAAAAGTGATTATATGTGCATCATCAATCATGGCTTTTTGTAGGACATATGTTAAAAAAAAAGTGCTGGCATTAGTGTGACCTGAGTGTTAAGTTTTCAGACACCTGACAGCAAAGGAGTTATCCATTGGAAACCTGTGCAGGCCTGTCAATAGCCTGTGGTTTCAGTAAAAGGTCCTTCAAGCCCCTGAAAAGTGACCATGGTAACCCTTGCCGTAATTACTTACATGTCAGAAGTGTTCTATATAGAAAAACTGGTGGGAGATGAATAATACATTGCTTAGATATGTTGCCTCCAAAGTTGGTGATTTTTATAGTTCACTCAAAGCAAGGGTTTTCCAGGTGTGCCCCTCTTGGTTTCCCATTCTCCTTCCCTTTCGGAGTGCTTGCTTTTGAGATCCAAATCCAGCATGTTGTGCCAAAACAATGGTCTTGCAAAGGATGCTCAAGCAGCCTCACATTGGGTATGGTCAAATCTCTGCAATTTTTTTTGGCATGGACAAAGTAGCTTTATTACAGAAAGCCAAGATTACATAGACTTAAGAGTTTGCATTGGGGCCCTTCTTTTTGCCAAAGGTGGGCACAAACATCGGTTTGTACTGCATCCCCCTCTTGGCCCAGCCAGTGGTGGTCTTCTTCTTCTCCTTCTCCTTCTTCCCCTTCTTCTCCTTCTTCTCCTTTTCCTTCTTCTTCTTCTTCTTCTTCTTCTTCTTCTTCTTCTTCTTCTTCTTCTTCTTCTTCTTCTTCTCCTTCTCCTTCTTCTTCTTCTTCTTCTTC
>NW_012267221.1:6034891-6041791 GCF_000151885.1 Dipodomys ordii
CCTCCCTCTCCTTCTCTTCCTCCTCCTCCTACTATCTGCAGGGTAGCCAGGCCTCCACCCCACACTGGCTGAGGGTAGCGTCATCCCCCAGTGGCATGCCTGCCAGGAGCAGGACCTGATCTTCCCGGAGGATACCCTCCAGGGAGGCCACACGAGCCTTGATCTGAGCCACCGTCTCCTGGCCGGTCACCTCAAGGGTGTGGAGCTCCTGGGCGCGGACAAACAGCTGCATATTGGCGACAGAACCTCGAGACCAGCGGCCGCTACCGTGAAGATGAAGTCGAGAAAGAGCTTTTTTTTTTTTTTTTCATTTTAAATAGTGCTTTTAATAAAACAATGGACAGAAAAGTGCAGGTATTTTTAGTAAGCACATCAGATTTTCCAATATGGTCATAGACAGCATTTGAAATTCATGTATCATTCTCATTTGTATTTGCCTTTGCATTTTTTTTGAGATTTTCAGTTTTCATTTTACTTCTGCTTCTAAATTCAGGCCCTTTAAAACCATCTTTGTCTTCATTCAGCACTGGCTCTGATTGTACAATCACTGTACCTCTTGGCAAGCTTTGAATAGTAATATCGTTTTCTGAATTTTCATTAGAAACTTCTTCATTTATACTTTTATCCAAAGGTTTCTAGCATATCACTACCCTGGTCTGTCACATGCATATGTGTGCGCGTGTGCGCACGTGTGAGCGCACGCGCACACACACACACACACACAACACAGAGGCACATACACAGAGGCACACACAAAGGTGTGAAATATGTTGATATATGTTCACATAGAACTTTACAAGCTTTCTTTTCTTTATAATGTAGTATTTTGATCTAATATGAAAACAATAATATGAGAATTTAGAAATCACTACAGTGGAGAATAGAGAAATTATGATAGACATCAAACAAAAAGAATCAGAACTGACAGGGTAAATATATATATATATATATATATATATATATATTATAATTAGCAAAAGGAAGAAACTAAGGGAAATTGTGATAAGCAATGAGTGGAATGAGAATATAAACAAAAAGCAAACAAAATTGTGAGAATCCATATGAAGAAAATCAACAAGTGGCAAGGGCAGGGACTTCTAAATGGTTTCTATTCTTTAGTGATTCTATAATGCTTTTCACAATACTTCTAGGCCCCCCAAATTACTTAACAGTTTTGCTTATTAAGTAATTAGGTCCAAATAACTTAATGAGTGTGTCATAACAACTTAATGCCTACTGAGCATTGACATCCTGTTGCCCCCAAATTTACCATTGTAAAAAAGTATTGTAGTTATCTAATGGTTAAACCCTGAATTCTCTCAAGCTAGGTTGCATTTTATCTGGCAGGTGTTACTATGATTCTCTTGAAAACTGGGGTTATCTCAATTGCTCTATGAGTTTGCTAAGGCATCTTAAGAGTATTTTGGCATACAGACTGGGAATTACTGGGAGATATTTTAAACGAACAATGAAGGGAATTATAAGAAAAGGAGAAGGTGAATTTAGTAGGAAATATATTTTAAAGAGAAGTAAAAATAAAATGAAAACCACAACATATGTTTTGGAGCTCATCTGCTTTTTAATTAATTCAGTAGATATTTACTGAAGACCCACTCTGTGACTAACACACATGGTATGGTAGATGTAGGATATATGGTGGCAAAGGTGATAGACACTGTTACTGCTCTCAAATAGCCTGCTCTCTAATATAGACGGCACTGGGAAAAAACGAAATGACTATTATCATAGGTGATGAGAAAACACAGGAGCTCAGAAAGAACATAGAGGGAAATTCAATGTAGTATGAGACTCAAGCCAAGACTCCTTAATAAAGTATGTTTTGATTTGAGGCACAAAGTACAAATAAATTGAGTCAAAATTAACCAACCAAACAAACTAACACTTGGCAGGAAGAATGTTTTCTTACATGGAATCAGCATTCCTGAAGGGCTGGAGAGAAATAAGGCCCTACTTCTAAACGAATGGGAAGAATGTTAAGATGCCTGGAGTTTTAATATTAAAAGAGATAGATTGTATAGCATGAAGCTGGGGAGGCAGATATCAAACCTGGAAGTGTTAGCTGGCATGGTAACAGTGAAAGGGAGACTTTGATAGGTTTTAAGAAACAGAATGTTAACTAGAATGACAAATTTATGCTTCAAAGGATCACTGGCTTCTTGGCTGTAGACCAGGAGTGATGTAGAGAGGAGTTAGAGAGTCGCTGAAATAGATTTAGATAGGACATTGGCTAGGGGGTGTAAATGTTGGTAACATTTCTATAAACCCCTGAGAAGGTGACTGTGGGTGGATAAAAGGACTGATTATTGTCACACTTCCGGGTGAACGAGCATCATCTGTCGGGCAAGTCACTGCAAGTCACTGGGTCTCCAGTGCCAGAGTTTCTAGCTTTGTGGGACACAATTGGAACCAGAGGATATGAATCTTTAAGTTTCTTGATGTTTCTGATCTGGGAGCTATGTTTTGAGAACCACTGGCCAAGAATGTGTATTTACAAGAGGCAGAAGGAGAGAAGGAGGTAAGAAGAAGAAATCCCAAAGGAGCTAGGACTGGTCATTAAGGAAGCTTTGCTTTATTCACGTTTCATTCGGTTACTTTAAGGGGGAGGTCATCTGTTGAGAGAAAGCGAGAATGCAGCAGAGAAACATGGTAGATACTTAAATAGGAGAATGATAGAATTAAGGGAGATTTGATAAAAGAAGCACAATAGCATTTTGAGATAGTGCTGAGCTTCTGGATAAAGTTGATGATTTAGAATTTATAATGGCACAAAATTACTAGCTTAAATTTTTTTTTACAACAAAACTAAATTGTAGGAGTGCAAGCATAGAGAAAGCAGCATTTGGATTCATCCAGGGTAGATGTTTCCCTGAGCTAGAACTATAGGAGAATGGTGAGATAAGAGAGATAAAAGAAATAATGCAGTCCATTAAATATTTGGCCTCAAATATAAGCTGAAGTGTGAAAAGAAAGAGGGAGAAGGATCTTGATGGAAAGCAAATAAGTAATATTTTTTTGAGAAGTAGAGATCCTAATGAATGGTAAAACCTCATGTAGGGGGCTAAATTATCGATGAAACTAGAATACTGTGTTATTCTAGTGGAAGGTATTAAGTATTGAATATTAGTTACATGTAATAATGACATGGAGGGTGGTCATGGGAATAGGTAGGTGGCTGAGGAGGGGTGAAGGAGAGTTATTGGAGATGAGGAGTCTATGTACAGAGACTTTGGTGAAGGGTATTGGAAGTAGTTAGGATGGTGTAAGAAAGTAATGGCAGTGAGCTATATGTCAGTTTTCAGTGTAAAAGGGGAGACTCACTAGAAAATTAGCTGTCTCCATTGATAAAGAGGAGTGTAGGGGTTGAAGATGTGGCTCAGTGGTGGAATCCATGCCTAATATGTAAAAAATACTCCAGATTGATCCTCTGAAGGAAAGGGGTGTGTGTGGAAGAGGGGCATAAGGGAAGATGGAGAAGAGCAAGGGGCTTCCTGATCAGGACCCAGAAGTGGATGAAGAATGAGCCCTTATTCTTCCCTAGAGAGACCTACCCGGTGAGCAGAGTACTCAGGGGAGAGCTATGTTTTATTCTTAAGGAAACAAGGCAACATTAAATTAAATACAGAGTCGAAGTTTGTTAATAATTAAATATGACTTTTAGAGGACACAGTGGAAACATTTTAATTCACAGAATAAAAGCTGCATATTAGAGAAATTGTTGGCAAAGAATCAATAAGCTTGTTACAAGCCCGATTTCTTAATTTATAGTTTGCTGAAGATTACTGAGATTGATTTGAACATTTGCTGAGATTGCCAATTAGTTACAGAAAATCTTTCCATGCTCCTTGAATTCTAACAGGATAATCATATTACTGGCTCAGAGAAAAAGTGTGTATATATATATATATATATATGTGTGTGTGTGTGTGTGTGTGTGTATACATATATATAAAACACTGATAGTTTAAAAGCAGTAATTAAGTTTTCATTGTCTTAGGCACTTTAATAAATACATTTATAATCCACACAGAAATCAGTTCAGAAATTTGGAGACCAAAAGCACCTATGAAGGATTGAATAGAAAGGTTAATTAATGGGGATTTTTTTAATGCATTTTGTCCCTGCTGTAGGTTGAGATCAAGTGGTAGTTTTTCTCCAAAAGGAAGCAGTTGTACAGAATTTATTATACTGCTAGATTAGAATCTTTGATCTATATTTTAAAATCTTTTAAGTTTTAGTCTTTTTTTGGTGCTAGTACTGGGGCTTGAACTCAGGGTCTCATGTACTTGCTTGGCTGTACAGCTGGCTCTCTACTACTTGAGCAATACCCCCAGTTCTGGCTTTTTCAGGTAAACTGGAGATAAGAGTCTCATGGATTTGTTTACCTGGTCTGTTTTGAACTTCGATCCTCATATTTCAGCCTACTGAGTAGCTAGGAGTATAGGTGCCCAGCAAAGTCTGAGTCTATTAGGATAAAATAACTATCCATCTGAACCAAATGATTCAAAATCCTGCTTGTGTTTATTTTTCAGATTTACAGTCTGATATAGGTGAAACTGGCAAATCTAACTTTTTGGCAAAGCTTGCTTCTGAAATTTTATGTGATGGCATAGAAGAGATAAAACATAGATTGTGTTTATTGTCTTTATGCACAATGATGAACCGCTGACACAAAGGAAAGCTGTTTCTGTATCTGAAGTGAAGGGGGTGGTGTGCTGTATTGGGTTCACACTGAGAGTCAGGCTGGTCTTCCTTCCCTAGCTCTGCCTTATTTGGAAAGGAAGCAGCTCCTTCAGGATACTTTGCCAGGCTGGTTCCTGGTTTAGGCCCATAGGAATCATGGGAAGGAGATTGGAACAACAAGGGAAGGAGCCTTTGCTGGCGCCTCTATACCTGTTTCTGCTCTGTGACTGCAATATTTAACGTCATGGCTATGAATCCAACTCCTGACAGGTTAGCTTAGGACATGTATCTCACTAATGGACTCTTCTCCATGTGCCCTCTACCTCTGTAATAGTCACAGTTTCTGGCTGTTTTTATCTTCTCAGCTGCCTCCTGGATCCTCATCTCTATATTTATTTTCCTTTGTTTTAACTAAAGGTATCTGTTTGCTCAGAGCCTTTCCCTTTCTAGACAGGTGCTCTACTGCTGAGCCATACCTCCAGCCCCAGTTGGAATTTGTTCAAGAAGCATCTAACATAAAGTCTGAATGAAGAAAAGCAATGACTTGGTTGTGTAACATACTTTTAAGTGTGGAAAGTCAATTTACAAAGCTGTTAGGCAACCTTCTTCTGAAAGATACAGGAAAGTTTCGCGTGCTTGGAAAACAATATATAGAAATATTAAACAGCTGCAACCACTTTTCAACTTCAAATAAATCATGTTCATGGGAAAAAGGTGTGAAAAGAATCAAATTTACAATGTAGTGATTTGAATCATTTTGATGGTAGAAAATAACAGCCATCAGAATAATTCCTGCCTGAAGTACTTATTGCCACAGTTATAAGAACTTTGTGTATGAGACATTTGCATTTTATGCAAAGGATGTTTTTGAAGGCAATCCATAACTCAAAGTCATATAATTCTAGACTAAGTTTTCAATAAGCCTGAAATAAATCTAGTTTTGCCAGTACAGGGTGTCATGACAATGGATTGGCCTTCCTTATGGTCTTTTATTACATCTAGCTATGTTACATGATTCCTGATTTTGACACTGATTGATGACTGATTTTAGGGCACTAACACTGGCCTTATGAGTTGATAAGTTTTATGCAGTACATTATATATAGAAGGGAAAATTTAAGTATGATGATGCCTCAGTTCTGATGTAAGTAAACAAAATATGATTTATGTACTATAGTAAAATCACAGGTGAGTATTTTTAGTCAACATGAAAATGCCACTTATTTGACAATTGTAGACATATAGTTTACAGTAAAATTGACTTGCCAGTTCTGAAATATGAGAGTCCTTGGTGAGCTTTTATAATCTGGGGCAATGTATACTTTTTCTCCCTGAAGTGGGAATATAACAACATGTTACTTTGTATCACATCAGATTTTAACAGCCCATTGAACAGTAAACAAAAAGCCTGGGTCAATACAAAAGGCTTTACTATTGTACTAACCTGAAGTCAAAGTATATGTACATGTATATGCATTCAAAGTGTGTATACATACATATGCTTATTCATATATACAGTACACACATATATATGTGCTTGTATGTATATGTATGTATGTATATGTGCATGTGTATATGCATGGAGATACATGTAGTTTTTCCTTTAGAAAGGTTGTAAGATTTCAAGGTGAGTAACTATTTCATTAATTATTTCATTTAAGCTTAAAAGCAGAATTTGATTAAATGACCTTAGTAACTATAAACGACAGAGATAATAATCAATCACACACATTCTCACATAAATTTGAATTTTGTACCAAATTTTTCTTTTTATTATTTTTTAAATTAAATTTTTGAAATTTAATTTTACTGTAAAGGTGATGTACAGGTGATGTACAGGGTTACAGTTACATAAGTAAGGTAATGAGTACATTTCTTGTTGAACATCATTACCCCCTCCCTCATTTTTCTCCCACTTTCCCTCCCTCCTGACCCCAATGACTCCCCCCACCAAGTTGTAAAGTTCATTTCCAACATAGTGTCTTTTTAGTATTGCTGTTGCATTGGGTCATCTTTTCTAAATATTATTTATTTTTCATACCTTGTCTATTTACTTAGTGTACCCACATGACCACAAACTAGCCCACACTAAAGCTACTAGCATAGCCATGTTCACTGCAGCATTATTTACCATAGCTAAGTTATGGAATCAACCCAGATGCCCCTCAGTGGATGAATGGATCAAGAAAATGTGGTATA
>NW_012267221.1:6041841-6090100 GCF_000151885.1 Dipodomys ordii
CACACACACACACACACACACACACATACACACACACACACACACATACACACACACACACACACACACACAATGGAATTCTATGCTTCCATCAGAAAAAATGACATTGCCCCATTTGTAAGGAAATGGAAAGACATGGGAAATACTATATTAAGTAAAGTAAGCCAGACCCAAAGAAATATAGGCTGCATGGTTTTCCTCATTTCTAATAAGTAGAATATATGTCTATAAATCTACAAGTTAATCCAGCCGATAGTAAAAGACAAATAATTACACTTGGACATGATTAATTAAACAGCACTCTAAGCATTCACACAGTGACAACAAAGGAGGATATTCTTAGGAGAGGATCACAATGGCTCAATGGTTATGTTCATATGACCATTTAAAATGATGCTTATCCAAATGAACTCCAAGAAATTGAAACAGGTTTTATATTGTACTGTTTGCATTTCTTTCTTTTTTCTTCCTTTTTTTCCCCATTTGGTTTATTCCCTTTTGTTACCGTTTTTGCTTTCTGGACCCTTTGTCTTATATATAAGTTCATCTGACTTGGGAAAGGGAAGGGGAATCACAGAAACTGGTGGGACAAAGTATGAGCCAATTCAGCAATGATACTCACTAGACACTGTGCTGGAAATTAGCTTGGAGGGAGGAGGGTGGGGAGGGAGAAAATGGGAGAAAATGAAGTAGGGTAAAACTGTTCAAAAAGAAGTGTACTCATTATCTGACTTACATAACTAACCCCTCTGTACATCACCTTTATAATAAAATTTAAATTAAAAAGAAAAAGAAAAGCACTCTTAATTTCATAAGAATTCTGGGGAGGTGGTGTAAAAATAACTATGACCATTCCTAAGTCGCTCTCCCCCAAGCTGTTGCTTTCCTGGGAAAGCAGCACCATGATGCTGTGCACATTACTATTCACCACAACAGCTGGGACAAAGCTTGGACTGCAGAGACCTTGGGGGCTGAGTAAGAAGACAGAGGCAATGTCAGGATACCATTTGGGGATACTCAGAAGCCACTTCAACATCCTACTTTGGAGTTTCTTTTAAAAATGGCTTACAGTGGGAAAGACAAGTTCCACTGTGGCCCAGAACACAAAGAATGTTGTTCATAGCATTTATGTTGATGGCTTGTTTTCTTCTCCATTTTAGTCATTCAATGAAGGCTTTTTCAATAAAGGGTTTCACACAGGTTTCACACAGGTTTTAAACGCTGTCATCCCAGCATTTAAAATGTTGAGGCAGGGGGGCTGGGAAGGTGGCTCAGTGGTAGAGCGCTTACCTTGCATGCATGAGGCCCTGGGTTCGATTCCTCAGCACCATATACGCAAAAAGAAAAAAGCCGGAAGTGGTGCTGTGGCTCAAATGGTAGAGCGCTAGCCTTGAACTGAAGAGCTGAGGGACAGTGCCCAGGCCCAGAGTTCAGGCCCCACAACTGGACCCCCCCAAAAAGAAATAAATTAAAAAAATAAAAAATTTTGAGGCAGGAGGATTGAGAGTTCAAGTTCAGTGTGGGCTCCATAGTAAGACTCTGTGTAAAAAATGTAAACATTTGGGGTGATTTACTACTAAGTTAATGTCATAGACCAAAACCTATAGTTTCTGTCTTACATGGTGGCAGTGAATACTGTACCTGGGGGCCTGTCACTCTTCACTGATGGCAAGGTAAAACAGAGAACAGAACAGAAGCCTTCAGACTGAGCAAGGTTTGGGTCACATGGGAATTATGTAAAATGATCAATAGTCATATTTAATATCTATTAATGAAGAAGATAAATTTATATTCATCACACTTTTTTAGCTTGTATTTAGCAAAACATAATACAGTTAAATACTGAAATTGAGTGGAAAACAATCTTGCTTTTTCATAAACCATATCTTGCTTTTCATAAATCAGGCATGAGCTTTTGTAACCATTTGGAAATACTGCCCATCTAACAGTAACTTCCTGAACGCTAGGGGGAAATAAGTGCTTATAAATAACCTTTTGGAGTATCAATGTTGGCAATTTATGGTTATCACAGAATACTTCTTTAAGAAAGAATGGATAATGTTTTTAAATTCTTTTATTCAGGAGGCTGACAACTGCAGGATGGAGATTTGAGGCCAGCCCCAGGCAGAAAAGTCTCAGAAATTTTATCTCCAAAATAACCAGCAAAACAGAACTAGAGGTATTGATCAAGTAATAGAACATGAGCCAAGAAGAAAGAGGCCCAGAATACCAGCCACACACACACACACACACACACACACACACACACACACAATTCTTTCAAATAAATAAAGGGATATACTTACACTTTTTCACAGTGAAGGTAAATTAAAGTGAGAATATTTTGTCAGTGTTTAAAAGCCTGCAACTGCTTCATCTACACTATAATGCTTAGAGTCCTACATCATGTTACTCACATTTTCTCCTTAACACATTTGTTTCCTTTCCTTATATTTATGTTTTTGTCCTTTAGATAGACCCTTGGTCGAAACTGAATCAGATTCTTCCAAGGTATTAGATTGTTGGTATTTCATAGTATTAAAATACATCATGACCTAGAAGCAAGTTTGTTTGTTTGTTTGTTTTTGGTGGGTCATGAGGCTTGAACTCTGGGCCTGGGCACTGTCCTTCAGCTCTTCAGCTCAAGGCTAGAGCTCTACCACTTAAACCACAGCACCACTTCCAGCTTTTTCTACTTATGGGGTGCTGAGGAATCAAACCCAGGGTAGAAGCAAGTTTCTTATGAACCCAGAAATGTTGAACTTGAACACTAAGGCAAATGGCAAGAGAATTCTTGATCTGCTAGTGATGGAGTGTTTTCATGTTGATGCACTACTAGGAGCAGTGTGACTTAACTTGTAATTGAAAGAAAATGACAGAGGCACAGATTGATGTTATGGTCTCATTTGAGACCATACACCAGGTACTACATGGAGTCTAGAACATGGCCTTCTGGTTTTGTTTTTGTTTTTTGTTTTTGTTTTTTTCAGTTTTTTTCAGTTGAACTCTGGGCCTGGGTGCTGTCCCTCAGCTCTTCAGCTCAAGGCTAGCACTCTACCACTTGAGCAACACTTCCAGTTTTCTGAGTGGTTTATTGTAGGTAAGTGTCTCATGGACTTTCCTGCCCAGGCTGGCTTTGAACCCTGAGCCTAGATCTCAGCCTCCTGAGTAGCTAGGATTACAGGTGTGAGCCACTGGTGCCCAACCGGCCTTCTGATATATATATATATTTCTTTAATTGTAAAAATACTGTACAGAGGGGTTACAGTTACATGAGTAAGGTAATGAGCGCATTTCCTCTTGAGCATTGTTACCCCCTCTTTTGTTTTTCCCCTACCATTTCTTTCTTCCCCACCTCCGCAACTACTTCCTGGCCCTGTCCCCTCCCCACCCCCACCAAAATTGTAAAGTTTGTTTTCAACATAGTGTCTTGTGCATCTCATTGTTACAATGGGTCAAGCTGTATCCCTATTTAAGCATTTTGTTTTTTCCCTTCTCCTCCGCAAATTAGAGAAGTGTATATACAAGATGCAGGGCACCTCAATCAAGTACAGTGACAACAGGGGTTGTACCGTGGGGGAGGAACATAATAAAGAAACAAAAAAATTACATAGTACATTATAAATACGTTAAAAACAATAGCAAGAAATTAAAAAAAAAAACGCTTGTGTCGTCCCTGTCTTGGGCTTCATTTAGCTTAACACCATCTTATATGGCCATATGTATATAGCTTTTGACTTTTTCTGCTTGTCCTAAACTTTTGCTAGTTATTGCAAATAAGGGAAACCATGGGACCTATGTTTCTTTGGGCCTGGCTTTCTTCACTTAATATAATTTTTCTTCCAAGTCTTTCCATTTTCTAGCAAATGGGATGATGTCATTCTTTCTGATGGAGGCATAGAATTCCATTGCATAAATATACCACATTTTCTTGATCCATTCATCTACTGGGGACATCTCAGTTCTAACTCTCAATATCAATGGACTTAACTCTCCAATTAAATGACATAGACTGTCTCACCAAACAATAGTACACACAAATTTATCCAAATCTCACATAGATCCAAAGACATCAATTGTTGGGGACTTTAACACACCACTATCCTCATTGGATAGATCAACCGGCAAAAACTGAAAAGAGAAATCTCAGATCTAAACAACTGCATAGATCAACTAGACTTAACAGACATCTACTGAATATTTCACCCAGCAGCATCAGAATACACGTTCTTCTCAGCAGCACATGGAACATTGGCCTTCTGTTTTTTAACATCCATTACCTAATAACACAAACTCCCTCTACTGTCTTGAGCTCACTATGGCCCTTGGAGGAGCAAGATGAAAAGATCAATGAAATGTATTACACTTTCTTATCTGGAGAAATCTTCTGCTCAGTCCTCTTATTTTTGCCATTGTATTTATGATGGAAAGTTTTTAATTGCATTTCTGGTCAACATATTATAGTTGTGTGTATTTATGGGTTTAATGTCATGTTTCAGTATCTACTTACATTGTGTAATCATCAAATCAGGGTAATTAGCATAACTATCACCTTAAACATTTATCATTTTATTGTGGCAATAATGCTCAACGTCCTTTTTTCTAGCTATTTAAAATATATACCTTATTGTACTCTGTGATATAATATGATAGGATACCAAAACTTATTCCTCCTGTCTGTAATGGAAATATTTAAGAAAATAATATTACAACTTTACTGAGCCTCTTGTCCAAATCAAATAGTTACAAACTAAATTTTGTGAGGGGCCAAGCAGAAAACAGATAAATGGATGGTATAAGAAGGAGTGGAGACAATTACGGAAAACTGGGAAAGAATGTTTGCTCTATCTAAAAGCAAACACACACACATAAAATCACAGTATAGTCTTAAAACCATTGTTTATGGCTGATCTCAGCTTTGGTTCACCAATTTGCCTTAAATAAGACAGACAGGAAAGGAAGGAAGGAAGAAAGGAAGCAAGGAAGGAAGGAATAAAGGAAGGAAGCAAGGAAGGAAGGAAGGAAGGAAAGAAGGAAGGAAGGAAGGAAAGAAAGAAAGAGAAAAAGAAAAAAAAGAATCTCAAGGGAGCAGAGTAAACATGTAGACAGCACTAAACCCTGAACCAAACTTAATCTTAGTAGCCTCCAGACCTCAGATCAAGTTCTGAGACTCAGACTCAAAGTATATATAATTCAGGAAAGGTCCAGGTTGACGTGGGCAAGGGGTGGAAAGTTGAATCAGCTTCCTCTGGAAGTTCTTTTGGAATGAATAGATCCACTTATTTCCCCTCTCACCCCTAGGATTATAAGATACACCGTTGGACCAGAGCTATTTTCCTCAGCAGAGAAGACTTATTGAGATGATAAACTATTGTCACTAGTGATGACAACATGTGTGACTATTTTATGTGACATATATAAATGAGATTGAAAACCACTCCCTTTGAAAGTCACTTATGCCAACAAGGTCTGGATTATTTTATATAACTTTTTTCCCCTCCTATATAGATCCAAAATCTCTATCTAGTCCCAATTAAAAGTCAGAAGGAAATCTTACTTGTTTTTGTAAAAACTCCCTTTCCTTTCCCTTGAGTCATATTTTCCCTCATTATCTCCAAAACAGTTCTTAAAACTCAGAACATAACCTGAAACATTTTGGTATTTCCTCAGAGTGGTACAGATCTACATTATACTTTTACAAGTGAGATATATATTATTTCATAAAAATGTATACTTACTTTCCAGAAGCCACAAAAAGGTTCAGAAGAGAGTGTTACTAATATCTAGAGTAGAAATACATACCTCTCTCTCTCTCTCTCTCTCACACACACGCACACACACACACAAACACACACACACATACACACTCATACACACCTATACACATACAATAAGGATGGATAAAATGCTGCTCTCCATAATTCCAGGGACTGAAAAGGCAGATTGAGTTTTTTCCCAAGAATAAAATCCATATAAGGGGTGAGAGGCATTGGACTCGGAATGGTGCAGTGAGTTTGGAAGGAAGTGAGGTAGGACACTGCAGTCTAATGTTAGGATCATTTTGTGTAATGTTTAAAGCCTCCAATACTATCATGAATAGGACTGGAGTTTTTAAATGGCAGTCAGCAGTGTCTGTGTGGTGATTATATTTTATAGCGCAAGTTCTTTCTGTTGCTTAGAGATTTGCATTTGTGGCTTCACAAGGTGGTATCTCTTACTCAGGCAGCTCTTCTCCATAATACATCCTCTCTTAGCAGCCAAACTGATGCTTCTCGAGCATTTAAAAAATCGTGCTCTTAAAAAACTAACCCTTGGTTACTCTTTGTTACGTTACAATAGGATGTCCAAGTTCTTACCACAACCATGACTCTCAGACTTTCCATGAGGTCCCGTGTTCTTTTCTGGACATCACTCTCCCACAATCTCTCTGGATTATCAATCCAAGGAATGAGGAGTGTGCTAACATTTCCTGAGAGGACCAAGCTCCATTACAGTTTTGCCTCTCTCTTCATTTTCTCACATTGACAAACCCAGTGCATAATGATGTCAGTTATGTTGAAGAGGAAAGAGTATTGTAAGAAGGAACTAAGAAGCAAATACAGGGACAATAGTGCTAATGTTTTGTCTTTTGCTTTGTTTTAGTTATAAATGTTTTGGTTGTAAATGTTCATCCATTCTTCAAATTTTCAAAATCATAGGAGTATTTGCCACCAGTTCCTTGGGTAAGAATTGGATGTTCCTTTGGCTTCCTTAATTAATAGAATCCCAAAACTATCATCATGAATCCAGGTTGGCATTCAGTCGCTGTAATGTTCCTATTAGTAATAGTGTCTCACTTTTTCTGCATAGCCATGGCAACCAGTTCTCTGCAAGTTATTTGGATACAGTTCACAAAGGGTCTCTTGTAGAAAAGCTGCAGGCAATTCGTTTTCCTCAAAAAATGAACTGAGAGAAATGAGATTATACCATATGAGACTATCAAATTGTATTATGTAAATGCAAATAAAATAAAGAATATTAGCTCTAACGTACCCCAGGGTATTAAGAAGAGCCTAATGAGATTTACATGAGTTCTCATAAATAAACCTCCTCAGGTTACCTCGGATACAAAGCAAAGGATAGTGAGCTGCAATCTTTGACATTTTAAGAGATCATGGTATTTAGGAGAATATTTTTTTTAAGATACACAAATCTCTTAAGAGTTCATTGTGAAAGGATGGAAAAATTTAAAAGATTATTGCTTTAGCCATTGGTGTTCAATGCTGAAAACACATTTTATTTGACTCACTTAGATTTCAGTGATAGAAGATTAGGTAGTAAGTCATTCCCAGGTTAATATTATGTGGTTAAACTCAGGCCAGGTTGTTGTCCTTGAAAAAGGAAAGTCATTCTTTCTTGTTTAATGTGAGATAAGGATCAAATGGAGTCCTACTCAAATTAGAGATTGCTTATAATAAAAATATGCAGCCTTTTGTATTTTTAATCAGTGAATGTAAGAAGGTTATTCAGGCAGTAAAATTTAAAGCAATCTTTGGATATATGAATAACTTGGATAATATAGAGCCTATCTTTTTGAGGAAGTTTTCAATTATTTTAAAGGTTGATGTTTAGGTTTTTCTTTTATCTTTTTAATGTTCTTGTCTCTTATTCTTTCTGTAATACTTTCTCCCTTCTTCCCTCTCTCTCAATTTCTCTCTTTCTCCCTCTCCCTTTTTTGCTCTTTTCCTTCCTTTCTTTCTTTTTTTCTCTCTCTCTTTCTTCTTTCTCTCTCAGTTCTCTCTCTCTGTCCCTCCGTCCCTCCGTCCCTCCCTTCCTCCCCTCCTTCCTTCCTTCCTTCCTCCCTCCCTCCCTTCCTTCCTTCCTTCCTTCCTTCCTTCCTTCCTTCCTTCCTTCCTTCCTCCCTTCCACTGGAATTGGAATTATGGGCCTTGCAGTGACCAGGCAAGTGCTCTACTCTGTTGTACATCTACAGCCTAAATTGTTGTCAATCAACAACTCACTTGTAAACCTCACCTGCATCTGGCTTCAGTTAATCACTGCTTGTGGGTGATGCACCAGTGTTTGGAGCTGGAAAGAGTCCATAAGAGGCTAAGCTTGAATGTTTGTCATTCTTCTTTCAGGCAACAGAAACTTATTAATGCTTCCAGCCTGTGGCTGAAATCTCTAAAATTTCATTATCATACTTAGAACCTCAGATGCATTCCCTTCCCCCTAGCACAACAGCTGTGAATTTGGGATACATACTACCGAGGCACAAATTTTCTTATTGTTTGTAAGATTTTACTATGGTACCTAAAATAATGATTTAATTCAATAAGCTATGATATCTTAGATTTGACACAATATGTTTTTTAAAGCCTTAGAAATTGTTGGCTAGGCCAGGGCTGCTACATTATTATTTTTATTTACATATTAATGAAGTTCCTTCATGTTCTAGGAGCTGAATATCTTAACATTGATTCAAACTGTCTACTTAATGTGCTTCAGATGCACAAGAAAAGCTTAATTTATCAAATGATAAGGGATGGTATTAAAATATTTTAGCACATAAGTTAAAGTCAGAATTCACAGATTCTGAGAAGGAAACTATTGTTTTTCCACAAATACCTCCAGTATTTATGTCCACTGTATGGAGAATGAAGCATATGGTAATCTATTTCTTGTGGAAATTGAGGATTTCATTTATGTGCATTAGAGATGGCAAGGAAAGGAAAAACTTGTAAGTGACATTTGAAATGTTAACTAGGTAGTAAGGCCCAGACAGATAGAAAATTGCCTTGAGCATTTTTCTACTGTAAGATCATCCCATCTTCTGATTTTATTGAAAAACCATATTTCTATGCCAAGACAGAAAAACATAAAACTTCTATTTTCTCCTTGCACATGACTTGCTGTGGCAAATTAATTCACTGTGTCATGCTTGTGAACAGTAATGGAGTCAAGATAGGAAAAACAAGGGAAAGTTCTTTTGTGGTGTTTGTTCTTTTTCTTTCTTTTTAAATGGGAAATAGATGGGTGCTGGTGGCTTACACCTGTAATTCTAGCAACTCAGGAGTCTGAGATTTGAAAGCTGCAGTTTTAAACCAGCCTGGGCAGGAAAGTCTGTGAAACTCTTATCTCTAATTAACTACTAAAAAGCCAGACATAGTAGTGTGGCTCAAATGTACAGCACTAGTCTTGAGCAAAATTATTTCAAAGACTGTGTCCAGCACACATGCCCTGAGTTCAAGCCCCAGGACTGGCACCAACAACAAAAAAGGAAATGTTTATTAAAACCATTATGCTTATAATGGTTTTCTTCATTTAGTAAACATATTTGAAAACTAAAAAGCACAAAATAAAATCATGCAGAATTTCATCATCCCGAGGAACAATTCCACTCATAAATAAAAGTTAAACAATAATATGATTGGACTAATTCTGTGCTTTAGTGCTAATTTTTGGATAATATCTCTGAGGAAATTCTTTTGAGTTATATTGCTGTCTACAGAATGCAGATTTGGAAGATGTTGTAAATGATGAAACTGGACCTGGACCTAGTATACTTCTAACAATGTATATGGGGACACTATTTCACTGCACTCATGTTAACCACAGACAATTTAATTAGCCTGTTTAACAGTAAATAATGGCACCTCATTGTTTAACTTACCTTGAATCTGTTTGATTAATGATACTTCGATGCCTATCCTTTGATTAGAGATGAAGTTCCTCTCCCTTGTTCAGTAGCTGCCTCCATTTCTTTGGTGAAGAGCTTATCTGTGTTCTTTTTTATTTTCCAGTGTTTACAGGATGATTTGTAGAAATGTCTCTCTAGATAGACAGTTTAAAAACTCTTGCCATGTGTATTTTACGCATTCTTCTCTATTCAAGTTAAAAACTTAAAATAGTTATAATGTTTGTTTCTGAAAGTTTAGAAACTATAAAAGGTATACAGACAAAAGAGTGTCATTATGATTCCCCATTACTGTGGAAAGAAGGCTTCTCTCAAATTGATACACTGAAATCCCAACCCTCAATTTGATGATGTGCTAATCTTTTAATTTTCCCAGTTTCAAATGGTCATACAATGATGGTACAGTTTAACGTGTCTATTTATGTGTCCATTTATGTTTCTTGCTACTAAATCAGAACCATACCTACCATCATTCTCCTCCATCTCATCTACCCTTTTCCCAGACTATTTCACATCTCTCACTTCTTTTTACGATCTAGGTAGTGGGTATTTTTTCTGTATTTTTCCCTGTTCTATTTTTCATTTATCAACCTTCCTCCCAGAAGCCCCCATTATTACTTTTCACCAGTTTCACTGGATTGAGGAAAACCCAAAATATTAATAAAATATGCCTCTGAATGTTCCTTAGAGAAAATTTTTACTGACCATAAGAGAGAAGTCTACATGTCTGGTGAGGATTCTGAACTGTGAGTGGTTTAATCCACTGTTCAAAATTTTAATAAACTTTTTGCTGTTGTTGTTGCTTTTTATTTTGTCAGTCATGGGCTTGAACTCAGGGCTGAGATTTTTTTGCTCAAGGCTAGTACTCTAACACTTTGAGCCACAGTGCCACTTTCAGTTTTCTGATGGTTAATTGAAGATAAAAGACTCATAAACGTTGCTGTCCAGGCTGGTTTCACTGTGATACTCAGATCTCTTCTGAGTAGCTAGGATTACAGGTGTGAGCCATTGGTGCCCTGATAGTAAACTATTCTAGCAAATTATTTTAGTAAACATTTTAGAAGTATTTGATCTATTTAGAAGTATTAGAACTATTTAAACTATGAAAATTAGAGCCTGGCTAGAGAGAGTAGGTCATAGTGGGGGGTGTGAGGAGCATCTTTGGGACTTTTCCCCTGGTTCTTTTCTATTCTTGCCCTGCTCAGTTGACTGTCTGTACTGATAAATGCTGCTCTAATCTGCTCTCCCCACCATGTTGGACTGAAACCTTTGAAATGATGTGTAAAATAAATATTTTCTCTTTTGAAAGGTGTCAGCATTCCATCACAGTGATGAGAAAGTTGACTAACACACAGAATGGTCTTTAGGAAACTTTAATTTATAGGGGAAGAGTCATCATAAATAGGGTTAGTATCTTTTCAAGAAAGGGAAAAGTCTGTTTATTGCAGCATTATTTACCAGAGCTAAGATATGGAACCAACCCAGATGCCCCTCAGTAGGTGAATTGATCAAGAAAATGTGGTATATATACACAATGGAATTCTATGCCTCCATCAGAAAGAATGACATTGCCCCATTTGTTAGGAAATAGAAAGACTTGGAAAAAATTTTATTAAGAGAAGTAGGCCAGGCCCAAAGAAACATAGGTCCCATGGTTTCCCTTATTTGCAATAACTAGTATATGTCTGAGTCAAGCAGAAAAGGTCAGATAAGTTGACGTTAGGTGAAATGAACCCCAAGATAAGGACTCAAGTGGTTTTCTTTCTTGCTATTGTTTCTAACATATTTATAAGGTGTTTGTTTTTGTTGCTCTATATGTCCCTCCCCCATGGTATAACCCCTGTTTTCACTGTATTTGATGTTGGTATAATTTGGGGAGGGGAAAGGAAAAAAATGTTTAAACAGGGATACAGGTGGACCCATTGCAACAACGAAAAGTACAAGATGCTATGTTGAAAAACGAACTTTACAACTTGGGTGGGGGGGGAGGGAGGGAGATGGGAAGGGATGGTAAGGGGAAACAAAGGAGGAGGCAACAATGCTTGATACGAAATGTACTCATTACCTTGTTCATGTAATTGTAACCCCTCTGTATGGTATTTTTAGAATAAAAGAAAAAAGAAAAAAAAAGAAAGAAAATGTGATATATATATATATATATATATATATATATATATATATATATATATATATATATATATATATATCATGGATTTCTATGCCTCTGTCAGAAAGAAAGACGTTGCTCCATTTGTTAGGAAATGGAAAAAAATTATATTAAGTGAAGTAAGCCAGGCCTAAAGAAACATGGTTTCCCTTATTTACAATAATTAGTATATGTCTGAGACAAGCAGAAATGGTCAGATAAGTTGATGTTAGGCAAAATGAACTCCAAGATAAGGACTTAAATGTTTTTTTCTTTCTTGCTATTGTTTCTAACATATTTATAAGATGATTTCTTTGTTGCTTTGTATGTCCCTCCCCCACAGTATAACCCTTGCTTTCACTGTATTTGATGTTGGTATAATTTATGGAGGGGAAAGGAAAAAACAAATTGTTTAAATAGGCAACAATGAGATGTACAAGTCGTTATGTCGTGAAATGAACTTTACAACTTTGGCCGGGGGTGGGGGGGGGAGGGAGGGGGGGTCAGGGAGGAGAGGAGTACGGGAGTACGGGGAGGATGGGAAGGGGAAACAAAGGAGGAGGCTACAATGCTTGATAAGAAATGTACTCATTACCTTGCCCATGTAACTGTAAACCCTCTGTAAGGTATTTTCACAATAAAAAAATTAATTAAAAAAAGGTGGGGGGGGGGAGGACTCCGGGCGCCTGCGGCTCACGCCCGTAATCTTAGCTACTCAGGAGGCTGAGATCTGAGGATCGCTGTTCAAAGCCAGCCTGAGCAGAAAAGTCCGTGAGACTCTTATCTCCAATAAAAACCACAGGAAACTGGAAGTGGTGCTGTGGCTCAAGCGGTAGAGCTCTAGCCTTGAGCTGAAGAGCGCAGGCACAATGCCCAAGCCTAGTGTTCAAGCCCCAGGACCGACCAGAAAAAAAAAATTAAAAAAAAGGGAAAAGGAGCCCTTTGGTTTGCCTCTTCCACTATGTGAGGTCAGGACAAGAAGGCAGCTATCTGTAAACCGGTCACCAGTCCTCACTCGGCATTGAATCTGCTGTGCCTTGATCTGGAACATTTCAGCTTCTACAACTGTGACAAAGAAACATCCATGTTCTTAAGCCACCTAGCCTATTCTCTTCTAGCAGTCCTGCATGACTAAAGCACTTTTCTTAGATATAATTATTGCATGTATTTTGGAGACTTTTGGCTGTTCTGTGTTTTCATACCTTCATATTAATTTTCTTCTTATGAGTTCAAATTTATACAGTATGTTGGGTCTATAGCCTCAGTTTTTATATGATGATCAACTGTATTGTGGTATTTAAAAAGTGAACTGAAATTAAGACAAGCACACATCACTTTTGAGGCTTGTCTTAGTTTCAGTTCCTCAAAATAAAGATCCTGAGACAGCGAGGATCTGCTGTCCTGCTCAAACATACAAAATTGGGAAACCTAAGGCCTGGTTTGGACGGCAAAAACACAAGAAGCCACTTTCAGATCGAAATAGATTATTACTTCCATGGCCAGTATACAAAAGAACAGGTCCTATGGGCTATCCCCTGATCCTTGCCTCATCCATTGAAGCACAAAGGATCATCTGACGCACGGCCACTTGTAGATACAAATCTAGAAGCCCACTGGTGATTGTTCATTTTTTAAGCTCCATTCTGAGGTGAGCAGGACTAACACATAAAGATCATTCTACTAAAATAGCCTCACAGCTTCCTACAATCTTCTGTACTCCTGTGTTCCATGTGATCATAAAGTGTTCTGTGCAAGCTGTGCAACTTTTGCCTATACATATACTGTAACATTGCCAGGTGTGGCAGATGAGCCATTTGTGTACAACAGGTGGCTTATAAGAAATAATTTGTTTTAAAAAAGGAATAATTCTGGGGGTTACAGGGAATGTAGTTGTGGAGGTGGGAGGCAAGGAATGGTAGGGGAAAAACAAAGGAGGAGGCAACAATGCTTGATAAGAAATGTACTCATTACTTTGCTCATGTAACTGTATTTTCACAATAAAAAACTTATTAAAAATAAAGAAATAATTCAAGAAGCTGGGCAGTTGTGGCTCACCTGTATTTCTACCTACTCAAGAGGCTGAGATCTGGAAGATTACAGTTTGAAGCTAGCTTGGGGAAAACTATCCATGAAACACCGTCTCTAATTACCCAACATAAAACTGAGCTGGGTATGTGGATCGAGTGATAAGAGTACCAGCTGGGCAAGCTCAAGGCCTTAAGTTCAAGTCCTGGTATTAGAAAATGATCCCAGAAAGAAACAGTAATGCAACGCAGAAAGTAGATTAGAAAAGAGTGACAAATCAATAAGGAGTATATGAGTAAATGGCAGTACTGCTGTAGGCCTAGCAGGGACCCTCTGAGGAACTGAATAGACTGTGTGCCAGCCATACTGTAGAAGTGAAGCTGCATTATTTATCCCTTATGTCTGGCCCTGTATCAGTATGGCTTGCCCATTATTAATTTGTTTTCTTTTCTCAAGCAGTATTGTATGGGGTTAAACAAAGTTCAAAGAAGTTAAGAAAAATCCTTTGGGCATAGAAGTTGAGATATATGCCTTAACATTGGAATCTGTCAGCTGCTTATGAATGTCAGGTGAAATTAAAGGCAGGCAGGAAAGGTGCAGGTTATATCTTCCACAATGCAGAATGCTGAGATAAAAACCAGGCATTACAAAAAGAGATAAACACCTTAATTTCATTACTATGAGATGATTTTATTAACATTTTAGTCATATTTCCGTGAAAAATTTCAATTTAACCAGATGCGACTGTACAATATTGCATCCTGTTTTTATATACTTTAGTATCTTATAATTTGGTTATTATTGTACCTTCTGCACACACTTTTTGTCATAGAAACTAAAGTTTAGGGATAAAATAAAATCAGGACAGAATTACAAGAGTAACACACCAAATTACTGTTTTCCAAAGCTCTATGTGTAGTTTGTCTTCACTTAGGGAAAGCAGCCTAGACAAACAGAGGTGCCGATCTCATCATAGATCTTCCTGGAAAGGAAGGCAGAGACAGGAAAGCAACTCTGTGATGTGGGAAGGACAGTTTCTGCCATTGCTGGCATTGAAGATGGAGAAGATGGTGCAGAATTCAGGACTGTGGGTGCCCTCCAGAAGCTGAAAAAAGGAAGCAGAGTGACACGAGAGTCTCCCAGAAAGGAGCACAACCCTGTTGATGCTTGTAGCTTAATGAGAGCTTAGACTGATTTTTGCCTGGCAAGTGCTATCTCTCTGTTGTAGATAGTTCTGCTGTGATTTGTTTGTTCTGAGACACAGTCGCACTATGTAGCCCAGGGTGGCCATGAACTCAGGATCCTGTTTCCATTTCCCAAGTGTTAGCATGACATGTGTGTGCCCTGATGCCCAGCTTGTGTAGGGTTTTTTAATTTGTCATATTTTGTTCTTTTTGTTTTTGTCTTCACATTCGAAGAGAGTTCTCAGTTTGTACTTCCACGTCTCTAATTTTTCATTATCTGAAGAGCTGACTGACATTTAACTATTTTTCTCAAAATGCTGCAGTTTCATTGCTTATTTTATTTCTTCTCTTTTCCCAGCTCTTAAAAACTTCAACTTTTCCACCTCATTCTGCTTATGGAGACAGACTATTTTTTAAGATTCTAAAGAGTATTTTTTGTTTTCTTCTCCAGAGTCTTTCAGTAAGTCATTTGTAGAGGCCAGAACTTCCTCTGTTTGTTAAGATGAAGTTCTCTATCCCTTGTTTTGAGCAGTTTTTCATTGACTGTACTCCCATTATTATTACTTTTTACCTGATGGAACATGTGTAATGAAATCCATTTGACTGTAATGTTTCCAAAGAAAATGAATTCATGACATTTCTGGGCCAGTTTTCTGGAAGAAAACACAGAAAAGTAGAACACATGCAGAAAGTACTCTGTTGGCTTATTTCTTCTGTCCCATTGGTTTATGTTTGTTTTTGAGCCAACACAATGCTGTTTTTATTACTATGTTTCTATAGTACTTTCAGGTCAAATATCATGATACTTTTAACATTACTCATTTTGCTCTTTTATGCTTGCTCATAAATTTTAGCCTAATCCTTTTCCTATTTCTTTGAAGAATGGCACTGTGACTTTAAGAGAATTGAAGTTAATATGTATATTGATTTTGGGAGTATAGCCATTTCACAATATCACTTCTGCCTTTGCACTTCAGAGGAGATCTTTCAATATTCTGGATTATTATTATTTCTCAAGATTTTCTAGTTTTCATTGCAAGAGGACTTTCAACATCCTTGATTTATTCCTAGTCATATTTTGAAGTTATTATTAAAATGATTATTTTCCCGATTTATCAGGGTGCTCATTATTAGTATAATATAAAAAGCTGATTTTTGTATGTTGATATTGTATTCTGCTACTTTGTCAAAAGTATTTATCAGATCCAAGAGTTTCTGGTGAAGTCTTTCAGATTTTTAAAAGTATCAGATCATATCATCTACTAATAAAATAATGTGAATTTTTCCTTTCACATTTGTATGCCTATTATTTTTGCCTAGTAGCACTGGCTAAAAATTTAGGTACTACACTGTATAAGAGAGGTGGTGGTGGACAGCTTTGTCTCATTCCTGACTACAAAAAAATTGGTTTTAGTTTTTCTCCATTTAAAACAATGTTGGTTGTACATTTGTCTTGTATAACCCTTACTGTATTGAGGTATATTCCTTCCATTTCTATTTTCTTCAGAGAATTTAGCATAAAGTGACATTAAGTTTTGTCAAATTATCTTTCTGCCTCATATATCTAGATGGCTTTGTCTTCAGTTATTGAAACATAATTTTGAGTTGATTATTCTTTCTTCTGGTAAATTCTCTTTTACCATGTCTTCAAATGCTGCCCTTTGTCACAACTTTCACCATACCTTCCTGAAATTTCTCTTTTGGAGTCTTTCTTGGTGTGTGTGTGTGTGTGTGTGTGTGTGTGTGTGTGTGTGAGTGTGTATACCATTCCGGATCCTTGAACTCAGGGTCAGGACACTATCCCTAACTACTTGGATCAAAGCTAGCACTCTACCACTTGCGCCACAACAACACTTCCAGCTTTTTTCTGGTTAATTGGATATAAGAGCCTCCAGACTTTACTGCCCTCGTTGGCTTCAAACTCTGATCCTCAGATATCAGCTTTCTGAGTATCTAGGATTAGAGGTGTGAGCTACTGGTACCCATTTTTTTCCCGAGATTTCTTAAATGCACTTTTACTATGTTTCTGGCAAATTACTCACTTTTTTCTTCTGATTAGATTTTTGTTTCCTTTTTCTGTGTGCCATTTTTATTTTATTATGTTTATATGTCTTTAATCCCATGCCTTTATTTTTCTTTTTCAAAGGTATTACTCTGTTCTATTTTACTATAATTTCCTGCTTTTTTGGTCTAAATGACAATTACTCCATCTTTTTGTACATCCTAATAATTTCACTTTTAAAGCCTTTGTTAGACTATTCCATAAAGCTAATCTCACAGGGAGTTTCTGTTTCTGTGTTTCAATGTATTTCAATGAAATGTGTGGGTAGTATTGTTCTGATTTTTGTCACTTTTCCTTATTCCCAGGGTCCATTGGCTGGCATCAGAGTTTTGTTGTGATTTCAGGGTTCCTGTCCCATGGTGATACAGAATATTTCAGGTCAAGTCACAGAGTCACTAGATCAGCTTGATTCATTTTCTAAGGCTCAGATTCTGTCTGTGACCTCTTGCCTTCCAAATCCCTCAACTTGTTCAAAATGGTAGTCAAAGGTGGTATTTGGTAATACTTTTCAATTAGCTTTCTTTCCTGAGACTGTTTATAGGGAATCTCCAACTCCTGCTTTTAAGCAGTGGACCAATGTGTGCTTCCATTTAGCAAGGAGTAGTTTTAGCCCTCTTGAATAGTACCTCTGTAGCTCCAAGGCCTCAATTCTTTTTACTACTCTGTTTTGATTCCATTTCCATTAACTAGAAGATGCTTAGCTAGGCTTTGTGTATGATTGCCTTTTTGCCTTTCTAATGTTATGTCATTTCCTTGTGTTAGAATACAGATGGTTTATTTGAGTGTAATCTCATATCATTTTGATCAGACCATTTACCTTGATTTCAGAAGTGATTATTAGATTACCAGTGTTATTCTTAGCATTGAATTTGGTTATTTATGCATTTGAAAATAGAACTTGTATATAGCTTTGGCAGGCATACACCAAGGATAGCATACTACTTTATTCTGTTCTTTGGTTCTTGAGTGCTCTCTTAGATTTGCTAAGACCTTTATTTATTTCCTAACAATTAGGAAACAATTTTAACTCCCATACATAAAGTGTCCTTCTGAGTGGAGTTTTGTGGGGTATGAATAGTTTGTCTTTGTTTTGTGTCGGTAATGCTCCTCTTCCTTCACCCAATAAGACACAGGAAAAAATTGATTTGATTTAGTTAATGTGGCTAGCTTGGGATCATCTGAGTCAATTTCACTTAGCAGAGTTGTGTATTCAATGCTTGTCACTCTACAGACAAAGCTTATTAGTATGTCTATGGCTACAACTAGACCTTTCTTTGTAAGGAAGTGTGGACACTTTCTCTCTTTTGTGGTCCAGAGTGTGATGATTACTTACTTTGAGGGTTACAGGTCCCTTATTGTTTCCCTAAGCAGGCCTTCATTATGAAGTCCTCCCTTATGATCTCTTATTTTGGTAGCCGGATTGGTAAAAGAGTTGGGGTGGGCAGTTGATTGAATAATGATGTTATTATTACAATAGCATTGAGTAAATCTGAAAAGGCTTAGAAGTGTTTCCTGTGTGCTACCTTTATCCACTTTATTCATCTCAAACTCCTTTGATCTCTAGAACCATTCTTTGAGTTAGAGGTAGCATCATTATGTTCTTTGTGCTACAGAGAAAAAGTCACCAAGTGAAATCACAGAGCTATTAAGTAGCAGAACAGGAATTAGTGTCCTACGTTGTTGAGCCAGTATTCCCTGAGATACAAGTTACACAAAGCAGTGATCCATTACAAGAAGATCATGTCCTAGAAATAGCAAAAACCTAATTGAAAATGGACCATTTTCTTATTTCCTGAGTCGATTGGCACCTACTTGCAAATGGATGCATGTATGAAAAGAGGCAGGGACATTTATTGCTTCATATTTCTGTTCTCTGGCCTTGATTAGATGCTGGAATGAGAAATTACATACCTTAACTGTATTTCAGCCATCTTTTGGCCATCATATTTGGAAATTTTCTCTAGCAAATTTGAGTAGCATATATAAAACATATATAAAATATATATAAAGCACATATAAACATATATATATATATATCTACAGATATATATCTTTTAGGAAGAAGTAGCATATTCTCTACAATACAAACAGAGATACTAGAAGCATGGAGGAGCTTTTCTCTGCAAACGGCATTGTATCACTTAGCGAGATCAACTATATACATATGACTAAGTTTGTATTAAGATTATAAAAACTTCATGTTAGAAATACTCTTTGTTCATCTACCACAAACCACTTAAAGTTTCCTTTCATTTAATCTGAAATATCTCTTCTCTTGGTTTTAGCTTGAGGGCGAATTTTAAAGGCAATGTTATAGTCATTCTTCAAATTTGATGTATGAAACTGACAGGAACAAAAATTATATATATATAATGTATACATATATGTATTTAGATCATAGACATTATAACACAAAGCATAAATAACTACAGTTAAATATCCAGTTTCACAGGGTTTAATCTCTTAGAAAGACTATTTACAAACAAAAAAAATCTTCCTTCCAAGACCTGGTTTTTTTGTTTCTTTGGCATACAAAATTTCATAAACATGCACCAATTATACTTTTTTCTTTGTTGTTATTTTTAATGTATTTTTATTGTGAAAATACTGTATAGAGAGGTTACAATCACATCAGCAAGGTAATGAGTACATTTCTTTTTTTTGGATTTTTTTAAATTGTGAAAATACCGTACAGAGGAGTTACAATTACATGGGCAAGATAATGAGCACATTTCTTATCAAGCATTGTTGCCTCCTCCTTTGTTTCTCCCTTCCTATCCCTTCCCATCTCCGCCCTCCCCCCTCGCCAAAGTTGTAAAGTTCATTTTTTGACACAGCATCTTGTACATCTCATTGTTGCAATGGGTCCTTATCAAGCATGCAGCAAATATACTTATGTAAGAGGAGAAATGATTTAAAATTTATGTGAATGAAAACACATGGAATAGAATTATATATATATGTAATATATATGTATATATATATATTACATATATATAGCTTAATGCAAAACAGTCTTATCTGTATTAAAGTCATTGTTGGCAGAAGAAAATAATGCTGTAAACTTTATGCCTTTCCACATTCTCATCTCTCACGTGGTATTTAGCCTTTAAAAATTTTTTTAAATTTAAATTAACTGCTACATTAAAATTCTTGGGTAGTATAAGGTGATGGTAATCATCAGTCAATTCTAAGAGTGAAGCTTTCCTAGCAGAACTTCACATTTAATGGTTTTATTGAACAAGAACTACTTGGAGCTATTGTATGTTATGTAGAGAGGGTCTTAAAAGCAATATCTGAAAAAGTATTATAACCAAAGTCTAGAGCCCGAGAGCTGTTTTAATTAAGTAAATTGATTGTCAGATATTGGCTAATTTTTGTTTATTGGTTTGTTTTATAATGCTTGCAAGGATACAAATCCTGCCTCAAAAAAGTTTTGTCCTATTAATATAAGCTAGGAATATACTTTAAACATTTTTAATTATTGAAAATAATACATAATGTGATTCAATTATAATAAAATATTTTTATCTGGCTCTTTATAAAAACTCTGGCCTTAAATTATAGAAAATAGTAGGCTTAACACATCATACTGTGTTTTCTGTACCTATATTTGTTAGCTTAAACTGCTTCTTACATGCATCACAACGAAGATAACTTAGCCAAAGCATTTGTTTTTATATCTTCTCCTTTAGTAAGTCTTTAGTGTGCTCCTATTGCTAATGTTATGAAGGAAGCCTTTGAGTTAACCCAATAATTAGCATCTTCTTCTCAAGGTGAGTGCTAAATAAAGTGATGATTAGGTAATGGGTATTACCATTATCACTGCTGGTCAGGGGCAGAAATTTGGTGGAGGTCAGAGGAATCTGGGGGTCAGGGCAGGATTCACTGCTTGAGGAGCTTAGATACTGGGTATTCCACAGACAGCCTCTTAAGAAGAGCAGGGCATCCCTGACAATATTCCCAGTGGATTTCTAAATTTACCAAAATCACAGGTCACTTTTAGACAGAAAAATATATGCCAATGGGCAAACTGAAGCTAGAGATGAAATAGGTGCTTGAGTCACTTTGGAGAAACATTCAGAAATACTAAAACAAAAAACAATACAATTTTGCTAAAAGGTCAGCCTTCAAATCCTGAACTCTTACTGGGAGGCATGCCATCCTTTCCTTTTGCTCAGTGCTTCTCTGGGTATTTGTCTTCTCCTTATCTCCTTTGTTTGAGCATCAGACTGTAGTAAGTACTCTTTTCTAGGGTTAGGGCTAGTCTCTGTTCCTTGATTCTTCAAATACACACAATTAGTCAAGCCTTTCTCCAGTTACACCCACTTCTTTGCTTTATGGGCAAGGCAGTTTGCCATCACCCTAACAAGTCAATTTACAAAAAGGAAAGATGTATTTTAGCTCATAGTACAGAGTTTTCAGTCCATGATTTGTTGGCTCTGTTGAATTTGGTTACAAAATGTGTGAAGCAAAACTGTTCACCTACAGGCCAGGAAGCACAAAGGGAAAGAGGAAGTAGCTAGGTTCTCATTCTTCCTTTCCAGGCCATGTCTCCAGGGATCAAAATCTCTTGATAGATAGTATCTCTTAAGACTCCCCTCACTTCCCCATAGTGCCACATTGTGGACCAAAGCTTTAACACATGGGCGTTTGGGAGACATTACTATCCAAGCTTTAGAGACCATTGCATAATTTTCCCAGGGGCTCTCTGTTTAATATTCACAACACTGTGCTCTATTGTGACTTCTATGGAGCAGCCTTCTATCTCCTACATTTTTATTTTAATGTGGTGGCATGTTTTATTAATGAGATCCATGGGTTAAAGATTGGTGGTTTTATAACAGTGTTAGGCATAGTGCAAGCGCTTTTATCCATCCTCTCAGTTAATCTTAGTAAAAAGGCTCCCAAGTAGGCCACACATTTTGAAATATATTGTGCTATGCAAAAAAGTGAAGACTCTTAGTAAGACTTTGGATCAGCCTAAGGTGTCTATATACATATCTCTTCTTTCTCAATGAATTTTAAAGCATTCAAGGAAACAGGTCGTGGATTCTCCTGCTGTGCATTTTTCATTCCATCTAGCACATTGTTCTGAGTAAAAATACCAAGTTTTTTTTTAAAAAAAAACTTCAGTAGCAAAACTTTAATAAAAAATAGAAATGAACAAACGCAGCAGTGATATTCACTAGACCTTATGTTGACGATGAACTACACAATTTGTGAGTGGGGAAGGGAGGGAAAAACAGGGAGAGAGTGAGGGAAGTGGTGATATTGTTCAAAAAATGTATATACACACACACACACACACACACACACACACACACACACACGATGTACTCATTGCCTGTCTTATGTAACTGCAAGCCTTCTGTATATCACCTTTAAAAAATCCACACATGGTATCAGCTTACTTGAATATTTCAGTATGTACTTGTAAAAATGAGAATTTATTTCACAAAGACAATTGCATTATGATTCAAAATTTTATCAATTGTTCTTTCTTTTTTGGTCAGTTGTGGGACTTGCACTCAGGACCTGAGCACTGTTCCTGAGCACTTTTGCTCCAGGCTAGTAGTGCTCTACCACTTTGAGGCACAGCTCCACTTCTAGTTTTCTGGTGATTAACTAGAGATAAGAGTTTTATGGGGACTTTTCTGCTTGGGATGGCTTTGAACTGCAATCCTCAAATCTCAGCCTCTTGAGTAGCTAGGATTACATGTGTGAGTCACTAGTGCCGGGTTCAGTAGTTCTTTTTCTTTTTTTTTTTTTGGGGGGGTCCGGTCGTGGGGCCTGAACTCTGGGCCTAGGTGCTGTCCCTCAGCTCTTCAGCTCAAAGCTAGTGCTCTACCACTTGAGCCACAGTGCCACTTCCGGCTTTTTTCTTTTTGCTTATGTGGTGCTGAGGAATCGAACCCAGGGCCTCAGGCATGCAAGGCAAGCACTCTACCACTGAGCCACCTTCCCAGCCCCAGTAGTTCTTTTAAAACCATTAAATAATCAGTTAGCAGTTCAATTTTCTCCAGTTGACTACAAATTTATTTTAAGTTTAATTTGAATCAGTAACTGATTAGCATAATTGCTGTAACTTATCTAATTGTTTCTAAATCTCTTTTAACCTTCAGATTGCTTCTGCATTTTATTGTGAAAATACTGTACAGAGGGGTTACAATTACATGGGCAAGATAATGAGTACATTTCTTATAAAGCATTGTAGCCTCCTCTTTTGTTTCCCCTTCCCATCCCTTCCCATCCTCCCTGCTTCCCCCGCCCCCCAGTCCTTCCCCCCTCCCCCCACCAAAGTTGTAAAGTTCGTTTTCAACGAAAGGATTTGTTCATATCATTGTTGCAATGGGTCCACTTGTATCCCTATTTAAATGATTTGTTTTATCCCCTTCCCCTCCACAAATTATACCAACATCAAATACAGTGAAAGCAGGGGTTATACCGTGGGGGAGGGACATACAAAGCAACTAAGAAATAATCTTATAAATGTGTTAGAAACAATTGCATGAAAGAAAAGAAAACACTTGAATACATAAAAAGCTAGACCACATGTCTTTAACAGATCCTGATAATGTGTGCTCTACTGATTTCATCCCTTGATGTTCCTTGTGTTCCTGAAAATTGATGGCTATATCTAGAGGCTTGATCAGATTAAAGTTTAATGTTTATCTAAGATGTCTGTGGTATTTCTGTTAAGAAATTATTTGTCTCTTTTGTAGTATTAGAATACATTAATAATCACTGGCCCATTCCATTATCATATTAGGATTAGGGAACAGAAGTTGCTTGCTTTATTTGCTAGGATCTGTCTCTGTCTCTGTCTCTCCTCTCTCTCTAGGTTTGTCCTTTTATCCTTTCACCCCTGTCTCCCTTGCTGGGATTATGGATACACCACTGTGCTAGGCTGCTGAGACATATCTACAGCACCTTAGCTTTCTGGCATTCTTTTGAGAGTTTCACTTATTTTTCAACAACTCTGAAAGCTAACTAATATAAACAATTTTTTGTTGACACCTCATTAATTTAAATACATTTCTCATTTCAATGCATTATAGTATTAACAGTGCTCAAAATTTCCCATTCTGGTAAAAAATAAAGTATTTTTTCAAATTGTTTACAGTGCTTATTTTGTAATTTTGATAACATTTTTGCCAACCACATCACAAAATTTCTCAAATCAATCTTGAATTTTTCCCTTCCTTACTCCCTAGATCCTCCTTTACCTCCCTTTCGTCCTCCTTTCTTCCCTCCCTCCTTCCCTTTTCACCCTCTCCTCCTTCTTCCTTCTTGCCATTATCCCTCCCTTTTCTTCCTCACTCCTTTTCTTGTCTATTTATTCCTTTCCCTTCCTTAGGAAGTTTATTATTTTTTCAGACAAAATACATCTTGAGTAGGTCTTCCCACTTCTAATTTACCCACAGGACTAGAGTTTTGGTATTACCATATTGAGCTTACAATTTGTATCTCTCTTATGTTGCAACCTCATTCTGTAAAACATTAAGCATACTGATTTTCTTTACAGTTAAGTAGCTGTCATAGAATAGCATTAATACTATTGCCAATAATAAAATTACTAGAAGCAATGTAAGTTTTCTGAACAGTTTTTATGTGCTACAGCAAATATTCTAGGTCTATGCAACTAAATTATTCCTTTCTGTCTAGTTACATTATGATCCAAGACATAGGCTTGTTTTCATTTTTAAGGAAGTGCCATTTAAATTTTAATTTACTATATTCACTTACAAGTTTAAATCAGTCTTGTAATATTTACTTGGTTTCACAGTCAAAAGCATGAAAACAAGATATATTCAGGTACTGCTTTGAACTTTTGATTCTTGTTTTCTAATCATTAAAATATTTTGTGGCTTTTTCTTTTGTTTGTAAATCTGAATGTATGTATATCTTTATTTAGATAATAATACATTTTTTGCTTAGATTAAATAATAGGATAATTTGTGTAGTTTTCTCTGGTGTTTTTGTTGTTTTTTTATAGCTGCTTAGTGTCACTGTTCTATAGTTTATTCACTCTGATGCTGTTAAGCATTTCTAATTGTTTATTGTTACAGATGGTTCTACCATACACAACCTTGTGCAAGTCTATTTTTATTTTTGCCAAGCAAATTTTTTTTTGAGGTGGTACATTTCTGAAGAAGTTCTGAGTCAAAGGCTAATACAATTGTGTTTTTGGTTAATCATATCACATTTCTCTCCAGAGGGATTTGGCAATTGTATCAGCAGTGTGGGAGAGCGTCTGCTTCCCACTAGCCCTGTCAGTGCTACATGCTGCTCACTTTTGTTCAAACTCTATCTTTTTCAGTTTTACATTGCTTGCTATTCTCACTATGAGAGAGATTGGACACTTTCTTCTAATTCATGATAGCTATATACATTGATTTTTTTCTATATTTAAAGCTTTTTCTGATCAGCACGGGAGTTTTGACCTGCTCCATTTCTGACCTGGGTGGGTTCACACCTCCTTAGGCAACCTGGTGTTCCCCTGCTTCCAGGAGGTCACCATATTGATGCTGAACTTAGTGCAGACGCCCGACATAGCACACTGCAGCCCAGAACTTCTGGACTCAAGCAATCCGAAGAAACAAGCTGCATGGTTTCCTTCATTTGTAATAGCTAGAATATATCTATGATATTCTTAGCAGAGGTTCACAAGGGCTCAATAGCGACGTGGATAGGACCATATAAAATGATGCTTATTGAACCGAACTCCAAGAAATGGAAACAAGAGGATTTTATTTTTTTCCAATTGTACGGTGTGTAGTTATTTCTTTTTCTTTCTTTCTTCTCCCCCGCCCTTTGGTTTATTCCCTGTTGTCATTGTTTTCCATATCTGTACCCTTTGCCTTGTATATAAGTTTATCTAATTTGGGGAAGGGAAGGGGAATCATAGAAATGGTGTGACAATCAAATGACAATAAATGCAACAGCGAGACTCACTAGACACCATATTGGAAATGAACTTTACAATTTGGAAGGAAGGGGAGTGGGAGGGGAAGGAAGTGGGAAAAAATGAGGAACGGGGGCATCACTACTCAAAAAGAAATGTTCTCATTGCCTTACTTATGTAACTATAGCCCCTCTGTACATCAACTTTACAATAATATTTTTTAAACCATAAAAGGAACTATTTTCTGCGTTTAGAAGACTAAACCTTTGTGATAGAAGTTGCAAATGTATTCTACCTCTGAATCATCTGTTTTTACTTAATTGACATTGTTGAATGTTTCATGTCATGAAAAAATTATATACTGAATTTTTTCATAATTAAGGAAAATTTCCCACTTATAATGACAAGTGATTTATGCTTCTTTGAGTAATATATCTATATAACACTACTAATAAAAATTATAAATATATAATTTACATAATAAAATAATATATACATAAAATAATATATAAGTTTATATCTATGTAAAATATCACTATATAATGTATCACACTATTGCAATTATATAATTATATCACTCATGTTGTAAGTTATGTTTATATAAAATTTAAACCTTGGGTGGGTGTTATGCTGTTGTATAGTTGAAAAATGAATACAATTTTATAGTTTATCTTATAGTTCTAATTATCACAATTGATTTTATTTAAACATCCATTTCTTGCCCATTTTAGTTGTATTCTAAATTTAAATAGATATTAAATCCATGTCTAGATTGTCTTTTGTATTTCATCAGTTTGTGTGTGTACAATTATTCTCTTTGTCTCTGAGACTTTAGGGTATGTTCTAACACATAGCTGTACTGGGTTTCCTCCTTATTCATTTACAGGGTTATACTTACTAATCTTGGTCATTTTTTCCTCCAATGAACTCAAGAAAAATGTAAGTCTGCAGGTTGGGGTAGGATGGTATTTTATTACATTTGTGTTATATTTATCAATCTGTTAAAAAAAAACAAAGGCACCATAATATGTTTGCTTAAGTAGGAGTTTATGGATTGTGAGGCCCCAAATTGAAAGGATTTCAGTGCTCCAAAGACAGAACAGACAAAACAGAGGCAGGTTTTTACAGGGTGAAAATGGAAGCAAACGTGAGACTGACTCATTCATTGGCTGCAGATTTAAAATGATTTCTTTTGGTTTTCATTGTAGAAAAGTCCCTATTCTCCTTGTCATGTAACTACATTAGTTGTTTGTTATGACTGGCTGAGGTTTTGATTCTGTCTACCATAAGCATTTACCAGAAATAAGTCGACTTAAGTTTTGCTTATGTTTGCAATTTTAGCAAGGTTAAGGCTATTTTTAAGTGCTCAGTTTTGTTTAGTCAGGAAATTTTCAATCCTGATCTCTATTTTAAATTTGTTTTAACAAATCAAATTAGGAAAAACTTTCATTTTTATGACGTTGGGCCTTACTACCCAATAAGTTGTATGTATTCCTTTCTTTAAGTCTAGTATTGTATTTTTAGTAGAATTCTATGTTTTTCCTCATTGAATGGACATTTCTTTTATGATTAGTTTTCATCTCTCTCCCTGCACTCTCTCTTTGCTTCTGCTTTACAGAAAAGCAACAAAAGATGGAGACATCTTTTGTTGTTGTTGTTGTTATATTTTCTAACATGTGAGTTTATAAACTGAATGTTACCAAGCTTTGTGTGTTGATCTTATGGTTTGTCATTTTGTAAATTCTTGTGTTTGTAATAATTTTCCATCAATGTATTATTATATCATGTGCAAATAGCTTTTGTTGTTTTTATTTTTATTCATCTAATTGCTTCCTCTTATCTCCATGTATTAGGTTATGCCTCCAAAAAGGTATTCAACAATCATGAAGAACAGAAAGATTGCCTGTTTCTACATTCCATTAAAAATATTCTGTTCCATCTTTAAATAAGATGCTATGTTTAAGGAGTATCTATCAATTCATATTTTATTGAGTGCTAGCATAATGAATTAATGTTCAAGATTGAATTTTATATATTTCCAAGTCTATGGACTTGTTTATGATTTTTTCTTATCTCTATTAATATAGTGTATCATATTAATGTATTGCTTGGAATTTAAAAATAAACCCATTTGATCAGGACGTATTTTGATATGCTATTATAATTTGGCTAACATACTTTAATGACCTTGTGTTGCTAATTATATTGAGAACAGTATGTAACATTTATTTTTTGTTTACTTCTAGTAAGGGCAACAGATCTGAAGACACCTGTTGCTGAAAAGATAGCTACTCACTGATTTAACAAGAGGGGGAAGGTCATGCCAAGGGGAGGTTAAGTAGAAAGCTTTGAGGTCTGCTGGGAGAATGTTAGCCAGAGCCATTAGTGTGGCTTGAAGCACCTTCAATGGCTAGTGCCCCCAATGAAATCAGATCACATATAAAAGGTTTAAGATGTGTATGTCACCTAAGGAAGTACATAGAGGCCAGGCACTGGTGGTTCACGCCTGTAATCCTAGCTATTCAAGAAGCGAGATCTGAGGATAGAGGTTCAAAGCCAGCCCCGGCAGGAAAGTCCATAAAACTTTTATCTCCAATAAATTATCACCAGAAAACTGGAAGTGGCACTGTGGCTCAAGTGGTAGAGTGCTAGCCTTAAGCTGAAGAGCTGAGGGACAGCGCTCAGGCCCAGAGTTCAAGCCCCAGGACCACCATCACCAACAACAACAAAAGAGAGATAAATGGTGGGTAAACACAGTCATAATATGCAATGTACACATGTGATAACTCCAGGGAGGGTCGTGGAAGATAAGGGGCTAATGATGAAAGGGGTAACACTAATCAAGATGCATCATATTCATAAATTAAAACTTTGAACTTTTACACAACTAAATGTAATAAAAATAAAGTTTTAAAAATGATTAAATGAATCAATATTCATAAAGTGCTAGTATCAGAGAGAGACAAAGAGAGAAAGAGAAAGAGCCAGAGAGATACAAGTTGCCAACTGGAAGCTTCAAGCCAAGTGCAAGAAGTTGTGCTCATCAGTTACAGTGCAGTTTGTAAAGAAATACATTTTGACCTGTTTTTTTTGTTGTTGTTATTTATTAACCAGTCCTAGCACTATACCACTTGAGCCATAGCACCACTCCTAACTTTTTCTGTTCATACGGTACTGAGGAATCGAACTCAGAGCTTTATGCATGCTAGGGCAAGCACCCTACCACTCAGCCACATTCCCAGCCACTGTTTTTAAAAGTAAGATTGGCTGTTACAAAATGCTGAAAGAAGGATACAGTTGACCCATTGTAACCATGAGATGTACAAGACACTATGTTGACAAAGAACTTTATAGCTTGGTTTGGGGTGGGGGAAGAGAATCTGGGAGGTGGGGTGGGGGGAAGGGATGGTAGGGGAAAAACAAAGGAGGGGATAACAATGCTCAATACTCGATAAGGTATATACTCATTACCTTACTCATGTAACTGTCACTTCTTTGTACAGAATATTTACAATAAAAATATATATTCAAAAAATTGGCTGTTGTTTATTAATGTTCTATTAGGTTAAGGTTGACAGAGCTGGTGACACTGACTTGTATGCTCTATACCAATCAATATCTGGTTGACAATTTCACAGAGCAGTAAAGTGTTTTGCTTCTGATTAGAACTAACCTTTCCAGGGAATCAGTGATTTAAACTTGTGACTTGTTTGTTTGACTTTAGTTTGAGTACTTTCAATAAGCACCAAGGTAAAGGAGTGGACCCAAGTGGTCTGCTTGAGCCTGAAGTGTTTAGGGATGCTGGAAATGCCTGGGGATGAAAATCTGATTAGGGAGTCAACAGGGTAAAGTGATTTCTCTTGGTTAGTTTGCATCTTGCAAGTCTTTGGCAAGTTGTTTGCTATGCCTAAGAACTGAGCAACACTGGAAGGGAATTTGTGGATTTCCTGCTAATTAGTACTTGCCTGGAGAATGCAGTCTGAACATCTACAAAAACTGCAGTGAAGGGTGAGGAGAGCATTTCTTTCTTATCAGATCAAAGACTACAGCAGATGCAATTACAGCATTTTAGGCTCCCAGTCCATGGAAATCAATGTCTGCTTAGCTGTTCAGAGAAACCTGTTGTGTCAATTTGGGGACCTGAAAACAAGTAGTACACATGGGGAAAATGCTTCTGGAAGAAATAAGGAATTACTCTCCTTAAATGTTTACCATGGGCTTATGGCTCTTGTAGGATTGTCAGTCTAATTATTTCATGCTTCCCTGAAAATAAGCCTCTTACTTACTCACTTCTACTCTATTCCTTAATCATATGTATAAGTATATAATGTTCATTCTTAATAAGAAAGATGCAATCCCATTCGTCCAACCTTTCTTTGATTTGTTGTGTTTCTGGGTTTTTATTAAGAAATTTTCGGCCTGTGCCAGGAAATCCCAAAGTTTCTCCTATTGCTTGCTGTAATATTTTCAGGGTGTCTGCTTTTACCTCGAGCTCTTTGATCCATTTGGAATTGAGTCTAGTGGAGGGTGATATGTAAGGATCTGGCTTTAGTTTTCTACAGGTGTTTAATCAATTTTACCAGCACCATTTACTGAAGAGGCTGTCTTTCTTCCATTCTATTTTTTGACTCCCTTATCCAAGATTAGGTGGCCATAGGTCTGCAGGCTCACTTCTGGGTTTTCAGTTCTATTCCATTGTTCCACAGGTCTGTTCTTGTGCCAGTACCAAGCTATTTTGATTACTATAGCTTTTTAATAGAGTTTGAAGTTTGGTATTGATATTCCTCCAGCACTGTTCTTTCTGCTAAGGACTGTTTTAGCTATTTGGGGTCTTTTATTGTTCCATATGAATTTTTAGATTGCTTCCTCTATTTCATTAAAGAATGATGTTGGGATAAAGATGGGTATTGCATTAAATTTGTAGATAGCCTTTGGTAGTATTGACATTTTCAGGCTATTAATCCTCCCAATCCAGGAGCATGGGAGGTTTTTTCCCACTTCCTTAGTTCTGCTTTAATTTCTTTTTTCACATTTTTAAAATTTTCATCATAGAGGTCCTTCACCTGTTTGGTTAATTCCTAGGTATTATATTTTTTGTGGGGCTATTACAAAAGGAGTTGCTTTCCTGGTTTCAGCCTCGCTCTTTTCATTATTGGCATACAGAAAAGCTACTGATTTTAAGGGTTTCTCTCATTTATAATAATTAGTATATGTCTAGTATAATCCTAGCCCATGAGAATAGCTCAATAGCTATGTACATATGATCATCTAAGATGATGCTAAGTGAAATTAATCTCAAAACATGGACATAGAGGTTTTTCTTTGTTGTTGTTTAATTTTTAACTTTAAAAAAATTAATATATATTTTCATTGTAAAGATACTGAACAGAGGGGTTACAGTTACATGAGCAAGGTAATTAGTCCATTTCCTGTGGAACATTCTTACCTCCTCCTTTGTTTTCCCCCTACCATCCCCACCTCCATAACTCCTCCCACACCCCTCCCAAAGTTGTAAAGCAACAAATCCTCAAAGAAACAATTGCCTGATTAATAAGTGGGCTAAAGATTTAGAGACTTCTCTGAAGAGGAAATGAGAATGGCCATTAGACACATGAAGGAATGCTCAACTTCTCTAGCCATAAAGAAATGCAAATCAAAAAAAAAAAACATTGAGATTCCACCTCACCACAGTTAGAATGTCTATAATCAAGAAATCTAATGACAACAGATACTAGAGAGGATGTGGCCAAAAGGGAACTTTACTGCATTGTTGGTGAAAATGTGAACTTATTCAACCACTCTGGAAAGCAGTATGGGGGTTCCTCAAAAGACTCCACATAGAGCTCCCTATGACCCAGCAATCCTACTTCTGGGCATTTACCCAAATGATCATAAACAAGGCCATACTAAAGCTACCAGCACAACTATGTTTATCACAGCATTATTCACCATAGTTAAGATATGGAATCAGCCCAAATGCCCCTCATAGAGGAATGGATCAAGAAAATATGGTATACATATATACAATGGAATTCTATACCTCCATCAGAAAGACTGACACTGTCCCATTTGTTAGGAAATGGAAAGATTTGGAAAAAATTATATTAAGTGAAGTAAGCCAGACCCAAAGAAACATAGGTCCCATAGTTTCCCTTATTTACAATAACTAGTATATGTCTAGGACAAGCAGAAAAGGTCAAAAGCTATGTACATATGACCATATAAGATGATGCTAAGTGAAATGAACCCCAAGATAGGGACACAAGAGATTTTTATCTTTCTTGTTGTTCTTTTTAATATAATTATAATGTACTATGTGATTTTTTTGTTTCTTTGTATGTTCTTCCCCAATGGTACAACCCCTGTTGTCATTGTATTTGATTCCACTGTCCTGCATCTTGTATATACATTTTTCTAATTTGGGGAGGGGAAGGGAAATAACCAAATGCTGAAATAAAGATATAGCATGACCCATTGTAACAACAAGATGTACAAGACAGAATGTTATGTTGTTGTTTTAAATGTATTATGTAATGTCTTGTTTCTTTTGTGTTTTCCCCCTATGGTTTATCCCTGTTGCCACTGTATTTGATTTTGGTACCCTGGATATGGTATGCATGTTTATCTGAATTAGGGATAGGAAAGGAGAACAACAAAATAGTGAGACAAAGAACAAAGGGGGATCCAATGCAATAGTAATATTCACAAGACAATATGTTGGAAATGATCTGTGCAAGTGAGGGTGATAGGGAGTTGAGGGGAGGAAAACTGGTAGAAAAATGAGGGAGAGGTAACAAGTTTGACAGAAATGTACTCACTACCTTACTTATGTAACTGTAACCCCTCTGTGCATCACCTTGACAATAAAATGAAAAAAAAAAAGAACTGAAAGATAGGTACATCCAGACCCACCATTCTAACTGGCTTATATTAGCACCTACTTTTTATAATTTTTTAAAATTTATATTACAATTTATAGTATAGTATTTATAATTACATGCCTCTTGCTGGATATTTGTATTAATACATATTTATATAAGATATATAATGTTTAAAATAATGGAAAATATATATTATGTAATTTCTTTGTATGTTTTTCTATTAGCATTGTATTAGGGCATACCGAAAAGCATTATAATTATCTATCTACCACTGACATGTTAGTAAGTATTTAACAATCAGACTCTGGACAATAATAAATCCCTGATGTTTAGCATTTTCCTATTTCTGTGGTATACATAATCTAAGTGTGGCTGGATTCAAATGACCAACATTCTTTGTTAACATGAAGCTGAAAAACAATGGTTCCATTATATCATGTGCCAATTTCAAGTGAGAAATCTGAAACTCATAATGAAGAGATAAGATTTGTTAAGAATAAAAGAATTCATATTTTGAGAATCCATCTTGTTTCTAGATTGCTTTATTTTTCAGACACCTCTCTGGACAGTAAATACCCTTGCAGTGTACTCCTTATACAACGAATTCCTAGTGGATGGATGGCATCCATATCTTTTTGGCCTGGGGCCTGCTATTCCCCATGGACTAATTTCACTGTAAGCATGTTTCATAGTTGTAGAATATTAACAGAGAAAAGTATGTGGACATACTTGTGCTGAAAAACTCGGTCAGTTTTCTGACATTTAAATTCAAGTGTATGTCCTGTATTTTATCTGGTAACCCCCAGCTACACTCTATATAAGTGATATTTGAATCAGGATGACAAAGGCCATTGCAAACCAAGGAAAGAGAATTGACCAAGCTCATGAGGAAGAATTATGCTGCTATGGGAAGTTTAATGAAACTCATATAACAGAACATATACTTACTTAAAAGATGTTTTAGGTCATGAACTCTGTCTTCTTCACTTATAGCATCAGGATTCACCCCATTGCCTCCTTATCATGCAGTGATGATAAATAAATACAATGCTTAAATGCATGGCTGCTTTTGTAGCTGAAATGATAGTGCTAGGTAGGCCAGATGGCAGAGCTTCTTGAGCAGGGAAGTAAGCATTTGCAGGCTGAACTAAGGGCCAGGCTTGAACTGAGTTGATCAGAAGCTCAACTAACCCACTTACTCTGCTCAACTAGGACTTTAAAAAAACACATTTCTCACCCATGAACTACTGAATTCTTGTTACTTCTGGGGCCTTGGTCCTGTTGCCAGAGAAAAGAGCAGGAAAAAAAAAAACAGTAGAAAATAAAAGAGTGTTTTTCTTACAATTGTAAGAACATCTTCACTTAAGTTCCTAGGGTCAGTTCACAATGTGTCTTCCAAAAGTGACTAATGAGCATGAAGGATGGGCTCTGTTATGTCTTAAATTTTGGATTATGTCTGAAAGACAGTACACACACTGATCCCGATGCCAGCCTTTGTGTGTCACACACTGTCCTCTGGTTTTGCTTCACGCATATGAATTGAGGTTTGGGGAGGAAGAGGCCATGCATAAAAGAAGGGACTCTAAGGTTTATGAGCACATAGTGCATGGTTGGGTGTCAGTGAGCAGCAAAGACAAAAGGGACTGAGTAATAGAACATGGAGGACCACATCCTGAGAATCATAGTGGGAAGAAAGGGAGATGTGTTTGAGCTATGTTCTGGCAGAGAAGACACTCTGGGTTGTTTTTTCATCCCTAATGGGTTGTGTCCATTCTGGCAGGGATGCCATCTCCTGGTTTAGCCTGTGTGGCTCACTGTATATGTTCTTAATTAGATGTACTGAAATAAAATACCTTTAGCTTCAGTAAGTCCGAATTCCACCTATTTCACATAGCACTCATATGATAGATTTTTACCTGTCACTTCCAAAATAAATCACCGTTTAAATAAATGTGAAAATCTATAGCAGTTAACCTGTTTTTTCAACTGTAAGGCTTCTTAAAACCCTAAATGACTAAAATACTCATTTTAAATACCAAAAAGCAAATTTGGAACAACATATCCCTGATTTAATTGTCTATAACAAAGAGGATTTTTCTGAGGTGCATTTTTTAAACATCACTGTTCCCAGGGACACATTTTAAGAAATTGTTTATATCTTCACAACAATGCACAGGTTATAGGTTCGACAGAATATCACTCCTGGGGACACAAGTAACTTTGTTTATGTGAGTCTTATAATGGTGAATCACTTTAGTGGGCCAAGGGATATCATCATGTAATTGCATGCTTAAAAATTATGACATGCACCTAGATGCTCCAACACCAGTGTCTTATGAGTGAAAAAGAACATCAGTTTACTTGAAAATAGGAAACACATTGTGGGTCACATGCATTGGAGTTGAGACTTTTTTTCTTTTTATGGGCTTCTTAGAAGTAGAAAAAAAATTTTCAAAGTTAACCAACTGTAGGGAATGCCAGAAGCAGATACAGGGGTGTTTGTTATCATCTATGTGACTTTAATGCTGAAGAAGAGATTTTATTTGCATCTTCAAGATATGGCTTCTTTTCTATTATCAGAAGTAACTATACCAAAACCAGAGAACAACATGTGATACACATTGTCCGGGACATTTATGAAAACTTCTGTATTCATAATTTGCCATATGTGTATGTGTGAGTATGAGTTACTTATTCTGATATTTTCTTTATTTTTCATTTCTACTTGAAGTTCTCTATAAATTAAATATATCATTTCCTTGTTGAATAGTACATTGAAATTATTCTAATTATTTTGTTTAAAGTTTAAACCATATAGTTAAAATATTTTATTTAAAATTAAAATTGAGTATCTTTAAGAAATTTCATTTATTCAGACCTGATATCATATATATGTTTTTGCTAAATCTTAGAGCTTTGTCTCTTACATCTTGAAATTTGATATACCTAGAGTTGCTTTCTGTCAGTTGTGAAATGAATTCAATTTTCTTTAAGAGGGTAACTCTTTGGCTAAGATAATTTATTACCAAGTCTGTCTTTTCCTCAATGATTCATGTACCATGTATACACTCTTCCATCATTATAGTTAGTTTCTGTGTTCTTTCTTTTAATCTGTTGGTTTATTTCACATTTGTGGTATTGATATTGTACTTTTCAATGGGAATGGTTTCACATTTGGTAAGAAAGACTCTTCTTTCAAATTTGTCTTAGTGATTGTTCTTCATCTGTGAAGTGTAGAAGCAGTTTAATTGCATGAAAATATTCTTACACTTTAAAAAGTTGTATTGAATTTTAAGTCAATTTTGGCAGGAGGTATTTCTACTAGACTAAACCCAGCTATTCAGAGCTTTATGATTCTCAAAACTTTAATAATTTTGTCCAAAATGATCATAGACATTTTGGTTAGGTTATCTCACAGATTAAATAATGCTGCCACTTTGAATTGTGTATTGATTGTCTCCCTCCCCATCCACCCAGCTCTTGCTGGCATAACCACATTGGTTACTCTCAGTGCTGATGGCTCTCATCTGCAATCCTAGCTACCTGAGAATTCTGAGATCTGAGGATCATGATGCAAAGCCAGCTCACCAGTAAAGTCTGTGAAACTATTATCTCCAATTAACCAGCAAGAAGCTGGAGACAGAGCTGTGCTCAGGTGGTAGAGTGAGTGAAACAACCAAGTAGAAAAAAATGCCTTGAGTTCAAGCCCTACTATTTACACACACACACACACACACACACACACACACACACACACACACACACACACACATCTTGATTTCATATCTAGAAACTTTGATGAACTATTACTAATTCTCCAAATACTTTGTTACAATGAGAGGGCGATCTTTAGAGAGGAACCTAAATAATGGCAGTTTATTCTTTGACACAGAGCAGTACATTTTACTCTAATAACCTTTTTCTGCTGAGAGAAAACCTTGAGTTAGACACAGGACGATTCTTCCTCATCTTACATTTAGCCATGTAATCAAGGTTTGCTTGTTTGAAGTGGAATCTCACAATATTGCCCAGACTGGACCCAAATATCTGGCTCAGTTGAACCTACCACTTCAGCCTCTCAAGTAGCTGGCACTACAGGCATGACCACTGTACCTGAAATGTAATTAAGTTCTTTAAAAAACTACTGTATCTAAGTTGTTATATGAAAGTTTCAGTTCAACATGTCAATTTATGAATTCAATGTATCTTGATTAATATCAACACCTCCATCATTCATCCCAACTCTCCCAGCCTCTCAAGTTGCCTGGTCCATTTTCACATGTGTACATTGAATATTATGACTGTATTTGCCTATTACGTGTAAATAGGAGCCAAAAGGGATATATGCAATTTAAAGGAAGTCTATTTAAAGGGAAAGTATATAATCCCTTATCATCTTCTTCTTGCTTGGAATGCAGCAGTGATAGCTGGTTTGGAGCAGTTACATTGGACTATGTTAAGATTGGTAAAACAATGAAAAGAAATATCTTGAATATGTGAAGATTGTCTAGGATTTATAATCAAGCCATGTTACTGAGATGAGAAAAATCTTGATTTTTTTTGTTACTTGCAACAGAACCTATTTTTTTCTTGTTTATATATTTTAGCCTTTTATTACTTCTGGTTTTAGCTAGGACTTTCAATATTATGTTTATGAGAAGTAATATTTAATATACTAATAAGTCTAATAGTAAAACATCAAAAGTGTCATTATTTTCTTGCTTGCTATATGGCTTTAGCACATAATTTTCATTAGGTTTAGGAAATGTCATTTTATTCTCAGTTTCTGGGTGTTTTAAAGAACTATAAAATTTTCAAATACTTATTTTTTTAGCATCTGCTGAAATCATAGAAATATATTAACATTTTTTTCCTTTAACTTTTAATACAATAAAGTATGTTTGTAAACATTCTAATGCAAAATTGCCCTATAATTATTAGGATAAATTCTAAATTCACACGGTAATAATAAATTTTTGCTTAGAAATTATGTTGGTTCTGGTTTTCTGGAAGTTTTGATGTTATACACTTAAATTCCTTTCTGTTTTTTTATAGTAATAGAATGAAAATCATGTTTAATTTATAATATAAGGAATGTATGAGCTGGGCACCGGTGGCTTACTCCTGTAATTCTAGCAACTTAAGAGGCTGAGCTCTGAGGATCACGGTTCAAAGCCAGCCCAGGGAGGAAAGTCCGTGAGACTCTTATGTCCCATAAACCACTAGAAAACAGGAAGTGGCACTGTAGCTCAAGGGGCAGAGCATTTGCCTTGTGCTGAAGAGCTGAGGGATAGTGCCCAAGCCCAGAGTTCAAGCCCCACGACCGACAAATTAAAAAAAAAAAGCAAGTAAAGAAAGGAAATGTATGGAGCTGGGTGCTGATGGCTCACACCTGTAATACTAGCTATTCAGCTAGCGGAGATCGGAGGCTCCCAGTTCCAAGCCAGCCTAAGCAGAAAAGTATTGAGACTTTTTAATTAATCACCAAGAAGCCATAAATGGAGCTGTGGCTCCAGTGGTAGAGCACTAGCCTTTAGCGGAGAGGGACACAGGAAGGGAGTGGATAGTACTCAGCACTCAGGCCCCGTGTTTAAGACCCAGGACTGGCACAAATGAATAAATAAATAAATAAGAAGTGTGTTTTTTAATGAGTTAAGAATGACTTTTACATAATGAAGATGAACTCTTCTTTAGCATCTTGATAAAATTAAACTATAAAGATATTTTGCTTTATGCAAAAGATTTTTTTGGATATCACATCAATGCCCTTAATAACTATCAGTCTATTTTGGGTATCTATTTAATCTTGGAGTGGCTTCATATTCTATTTCTTTGTGTTTGTGTGGTGTCTCTTGACAGATACACTGCGTATGTAACTCTGGGAGATTAGTCATTCCTACTTCCTTTCAAATTTATTGTCTTTAATTTTATCTTATGATTTTTTAAACCTCAGAAGTATCTTTGTAATTATTTTAGTGACTACATTTGAAATTACATTATTCAGTTGAATGCTAATTATCCACTGGGGAAGGCGCATTTGCTTTATTAGGACTCTTCAGATTTTCCATTTAAAAATTAAACTGTTGTTACTTCCTTAGAGGAAATGTAATCACCATCTCTAAAGGAATACAGTGAAAGACTGACTGCAATGTGATAGGACTTGCTGTGCATTGTAGGTAATATTAACACTAATGAAGAAGAAAACTGAAATTGTTCATAGCAAGTTTGGAATGGCATATAATACTTCCACATCTTTTTTTCTATAAATCATTCCCACAAACAGCTACTATCTATAGTTTTAAGTTAACTTGAAGTTAACACCCATCTTTTAACTTAATAGCTATCAGGTAATATGCCATGGTTTTCCCTCAGTGCTATTTAATATGAAAGTGTAGTTTTATCAATGCTGTTGTGATGATGTCTAGCAAAGAGATTACTGAACTGACTTGGTTATGTGATAAGGTAGGGTATTGACTATAATCTCCTTTATGTAACATGTCGAAGGTATAGCATACTAACAAGAAGGAGATGTGTTTACCTGAGACACAGTCCAGAGTATTGGATGCTGAAGCTGTTGTATACCATCCCCTCATTATCTCTTCTGTATATTTGGCAAGACTAATTAGATTGTCCTAATGTTATATTGCTTCTCTGTTTAAAATTGGCAGTTATTTTTTTCTGCAGCAAGTGAAAATGAAATTCTTACTATGGTCAAAATACTTGCTTGGTACCACCTCTTTCATTGACAGAACCCACTTGGTGCTTCATTTCGTTCCACCCTGGCCTTTCTGTTTCTGAAGTAGATCCAAGTCAATCCTTTTTCTACCTATCTAGTTTCTGTTGTTTCTTTTTACATAGGACATTCTTCAGAAATATTCATGCTTGAATTCCAAAATGAAATGCAAACTCTTCAGAGATATCTTTCCTGCCTATCTTTTCACATATATATATATATATATATATACATATGTACATACATACATATATATTTGTTTTTTATTGTAAAACTATTGTACAGAGGGGTTACAATTACAAAAGTAAGGTAATGAGTACATTTCCTGTCAAACATTGTTTTTCTCCTAATATTCTTTCCTTCCCTACCACCCAAAATCCTCCCTCCACCTCCCTCCCCCCGAAGATGTAAAGTTCGTTTCTATCATGGTGTCGCCTACATCTCATTGTTACAATGGGTCAACCTGTATCCTTATTTAAGCATGTTGTTATTTTCCTTCCCTGGCCCAAATTAGAAAAATGTATATACAAGATAAATTCAATGAGATACCTATCAATATTCCAACCTCATTCTTAAATGAAATAGAAGAAACAATCCAAAAATTCATATGGAATAATAAAGGACCCCAAATAGCAAAAACAATCCTTAACAGAAAGAACAGTGCTGGAGGAATATCAATACCAAATTTCAAACTCTACTACAAAGCCATAGTAATCAAAACAGCTTGGTACTGGCACAAGAACAGACCTGAGGACCAATGGAATAGAACTGAAGGCCCAGAAATGAACCCACAGACCTATAGCCACCTAATCTTCAATAAGAGAGCTAAAAAAATAGAATGGAAGAAAGACAGCCTCTTCAGTAAATGGTGCTGGCAAAATTGGTGAAACACCTGTAGAAAACTAAAGCTAGATACTTGTTCATCACCCTATACCAGAATCAAATCCAAATGGATCAAAGACCTCAAAGTCAAAGCAGACACAGGAAGGAATAGGAGAAACTCTAGGTCTCCTTGGCACAGGCCAAAGTTTTCTTAATAGAGACCCAGAAATACAACAAATCAAAGAAGGTTGGACAAATGACATTGCATGAAACTGCAGAGCTTCTGCATGACAAAGGACATAACTAGCAAGATCAATAGAAAGCCCATGGATTGGGAGAAAATCTTCACTAGCCATACTAGAGACAAGGGTCTCATATCTAAAATATGCTTAGAACCCAAACAATTAAATCCCCCAACAACAAATCCTCAAAGAAACAACTGCCCAATATATAAGGCTAAAGCCTTAAAGAGAAACTTCTCTGAAGAGGAAGAAAGAAAGGCCAATAGACACAACCTCTCTAGCCATAAAAGAAATGCAAATCAAAACAACATTGAGATACCACCTCACCCCAATTAGAATGGCTATAATCAAAAACTTTAACAACAACAGATGCTGGAGAGGATGTGGACAGAAGGGAACCCTACTGCATTGTTGGTGGGATTGTAAACTTGTTCAACCACTTTGGAAAGTAGTATGGAGGTTCCTCTAAAGACTCTACATAGAGCTCCCCGATGACCCGGCCATCCCACTTTTGGACATTTACCCAAATGATCACAAATAAGACCATACTAAAGTTGTTAGCACAACTATTTTGATTGCAGCATTATTTACCATAGCTAAGATATGGAACCAACCCAGTATAATTCATTGTTACAATGGGTCAACCTGCATCCCTATTTAAGCATTTTGTTTTTTCCCTTCCCTTCCCCAAGTTAGAGAAGTATATACAAGATGCAGGGTACTGACATCAAATACAGTGAAAACAGGGGTTATACCTTGGGGGAGGAACGTACAAAGCAAAAAATAATCACATGGTACAATTTAAAAACGTTAAAATCAATAGCAAGCAAGAAAAAAAAACACTCATGTTCCTTTCTTGGGGTTCATTTTGCTTAACATCATCTTATTTGGTCATATGTACATACCCTTTGCCCTTTTCTGCTTGTCCTAGACATATACTAGTTATTGCAAATAAGGGAAACCATGGGACCTATGCTTCTTTGGGTCTGCCTTACTTCACTTAATATAATATTTTCTGAGTCTTTCCATTTCCATTTCCCAACAAATGGGGCAATGCCATTCTTTCTGATGGAGGCATAGAATTCTATTGTGTATATATACAACATTTCTTGACCATGCATCTACTGAGGGGCATCTGGGTTGGTTCCATATCTTAGTTATGGTAAATAATGCTGCGATAAACAGAGTTATGCTGGAGCTTTAGTATAGCCTTGTTTATGATCGTTTGGGTAAATGCCCCAAAATAGGGTTGCTGGGTCATAGGGGAGCTCTATGTAGAGTCTTTTGAGGATCCTCCATACTGCTTTCCAGACTGGCTGAAAACATTTACACTCCCACCGACAATGCAGTAGGGTTCGCTTCTGGCCACATCCCCTCCAGCATCTGTTGTTATTAGAGCTCTTGATTATAGCCATTCTAACTAGGGTGAGATGAAATTTCAATGTTGTTTTGATTTGCATTTCTTTTATGGCTAGAGAGGTTGAACATTTCTTCATGTGTCTATTGGCCTTTCTTACTTCCTCTTCAGAGAAGTTCCTCTTTAAGGCTTTAGCCCTCTTATTAATTGGGCAGTTGTTTCTTTGAGGATTTGTTGTTGGGGGATTTAATTGTTTGGGTTCTAAGCATATTTTAGATATGAGACCCTTGTCCATTTTATGGCTAATGGAGATCTTCTCCCAATCCATGGGCTTTCTATTGATCTTGCTAGTTATGTCCTTTGTCATGCAGAAGCTCTGCAGTTCCATGCAATGTCATTTGTCCAACCTTCTTTGATTTGTTGTATTTCTGGGTCTCTATTAAGAAAACTTTGGCCTGTGCCAAGGAGACCTAGAGTTTCTCCTATTCCTTCCTGTGTCTGCTTTGACTTTGAGGTCTTTGATCCATTTGGATTTGATTCTGGTATAGGGTGATGAACAAGTATCTAGCTTTAGTTTTCTACAGGTGTTTCACCAATTTTGCCAGCACCATTTACTGAAGAGGCTGTCTTTCTTCCATTCTATTTTTTTAGCTCTCTTATTGAAGATTAGGTGGCTATAGGTCTGTGGGTTCATTTCTGGGCCTTCAGTTCTATTCCATTGGTCCTCAGGTCTGTTCTTGTGCCAGTACCAAGCTGTTTTGATTACTATGGCTTTGTAGTAGAGTTTGAAATTTGGTATTGATATTCCTCCAGCACTGTTCTTTCTGTTAAGGATTGTTTTTGCTATTTGGGGTCCTTTATTATTCCATATGAATTTTTGGATTGTTTCTTCTATTTCATTTAAGAATGAGGTTGGAATATTGATAGGTATCGCATTGAATTTGTAGATAGCCTTTGGAAATATTGCCATTTTCATGATATTAATCTTCCCAATCCAGGAGCATGGGAGGGTTTTCAATTCCTAAATTCTGCTTTAATTTTTTTTCACGTCTTTAAAGTTTTCATCATAGAGGTCCTTCACTTCTTTAGTTAAGTTAACTCCTAGGTATTGTATTTTTTGTGTGGTTTAACAAAAGGAGTTACTTCCCTGATTTCAACCCTGGTCTTCTGATTGTTTCCTGCCTATCTTTTCTAAGTACCCAGTAATCTTCTATCTCAATATTGCATATATGATTGTCACAGAGCTGCATGTGTGACAAAAGATGGAAACAAGTTCCTTGACCAGGTAAGTATTGGTGAAGGACGTGGAATTCTAAGTAGACTTGCACAGTCTGTTTTCATATGAAGGTTTGGCTTTTTAGGGCCTGTGAGGTATAGAGTGAATGTAGGCACCATGTATGAGTTCTACCTCTGGAATCCTGATGATTTTATTCTTATCAATTTTCATACTGTGTTCTTACTACTACTACTACTACTACTACTATTTTTTTGGTTTAGGTTTTCTGTTAATTTGGTTTTGTTTGTTAGCTTTTGAGTTGAGTTTGTTATAAATTCTAGATGCACACAGATGATAGATTAAATAGACAGACAGGTAGATAAACAAATAGATAAATGATAGATTTTTCCAGTACTTGGATTTAGGAGACTCTTGCTTCTTCCTTGCTTATGCTCTATTACATGAGCTATGCCTAAAGTCTAGCATTTGGTTGGTGAAATGGAGGTGGATTCTTGCAGAATTTATTTTTTAACCTGGGCTTACCTTAAACAACAATCAGTCAAGTTTCAGGCTTAGGGGTAGCTAGAACTACAGATCCCCTTGCATCTGGTGATATATTCTGGATATTAACCCTTTGTCAGATGTATGGTTTGTAAATATACGTTGTTCAATTCTGCAGATTTTAGCTTCATTCTAGTTACTTCCTTTTGATATGCAGATTCTCTTTAGCTTGATGTAATCTCATTTATTTATTTCTGCCTTTTTGTACTTTTGAAGTTTCATTAATTTTTTTTTTTGCCTGCTTCAATGTCCTGAACATTTCCCCTTGGTTTTCTTCTAGTTGCTATGTAATCTGGTGGTCTTATATTTAAGTCACCAATTCATAGTAAATTGATGTTTGTAACTGGTAACTGGTAAAAGATAGGGGTCTAATTCTTTTCCATGTGGTTATACAATGTTGCCAGTACCTTGAGTAGAGTGTCTTTTCTTCAGTACATATTCTGTATGGAAATTTGTATTTACTCTGTATTTACTTTCATGGGTCAGGTTTTCAATACATGCAAGTACCATTTTTGTTAGTGTTTTTCTGAAAGTGAAAGGCTGGAATAAAATCTACCAAGCAAATGGCCCCCATAAACATGCAGGAGTTGCAATCCTAACATCAGATAAAATAGGCTTCAAATTAAAATTAGGGAGAAGAGATAAAGAAGGTCGCTACATGCTAATTAAGGGATCACTCCTTCAAGAGGATATTACAATTCTAAATATCTATTTACCAAATAATGAAGCCTACAAATTTATCCAAGAAACACTACTTTTCCTAAAAATCACACACTGATCCAAACGTTGATTGTTGGGGACTTTAACACACCACTATCCCCGCTAGATAGATCAAGCTGGCAAAAGCTAAACAGAGAAACCACGGATCTAAACAACTGCATAGATCAACTAGACTTAACAGACATCTATCCAATATTTTACCCAGCAGCCTCAGAATACATGTTCTTCTCAGTAGTGCAAGGAACATTTTCAAAAACAGACCATATTTGTGGTCTGAATTTGTCCAAATTTAGAAACATTGAAATTAAGCCCTGCATCCTCTCAGACCACAAGGGAATAAAAAGAGAATTCGACACCAAAAGCCACCAAAGAAAGTAATGTAACATGGAGACTGAACAACACAGTGTTGAATCACCAGTGGGTCATGGAAGAAATTAGAAAGGAAATTCAAATGTTCATGATATTTAACAAAAATGAACACACAAATTGTCAGCTTCTCATAGCTCTGAGATCCTATATTAACAAATTTGAGAGAGCTGAAACCAACAATTTAATGAGGGATCTTCAGCTCCTTGAAAAAGAGCAATAAGCCAAACCCCAATCCAGTAGATGGAAAGAAATAATTAAAATTAAATCAGAATTAAATGAATTAGAGTCCAAAAACACTATAGAAAGAATCAACAAAACAAAGAGTTGGTTCTTCGAAAAAATTAAAAAAATTGACAGACCTTTAGCAACTCATCAGAAAAAGAAGAGAACACACCCAAATAAACAAACTCAGAGATGAGAATGCAAATTTCACTAAAAGAACCAAGATTCAAAATATAATAAGGGGATACTTCTAAAACCTTTTTGCTAATAAGTTTGCTAATAAGATATGAATGAATTTCTAGCAAATGTTGACATGCCCAAAGTAAACCAAGATTATTTAAACCAACTTAACAGCCCCATATCAAGCATTGAAATAGAAATAGCAATAAGAGACCTCCCACCCAAGAAAAACCCAGGACTGAGTGGATTTACTTGGAATTCTACACGGCCTTCAAAACAGAACTCACACCAATACTCCTCCAACTCTTCAATGAAATGGAAAGTGAAAATTCACTACCAAACTCTTTTTATGAGGCCATCATAACCCTCATCCCAAAACCAGGCAGGAACTCATCAAAGAAAGAAAACTATAGACCCATTTCTTTGATGAACATTGATGCAAAACTTCTCAACAAAATTTTGGCCATCCCACTTCAACAACTCATAAAAATCATACATGATCAAATGATGCACAATTAAACAGGATTCATTTCAGGGATGCACAGCTGGTTCAATATACACAAATCAATTAATACAATTCATCACATCAACAAGAGCAAGGATAAGAACCACATGGTTATCTCAATAGAGGCAGAAAAAGCATTTGACAAGATTCAACACCCCTTTATGATGAAAGCTCTGGAAAAACTAGGAATCCATGGAACATTCCTCAGTATAATAAGGGTTGGGTATGACAAACCTACAGCCAGCATTACACTTAATGGTGAAAAGCTAAAGCCATTTCCTCTAAACTTAGGAACGAGACAAGAATGTCCACTCTCTCCATTCCTCTTCAACTTAGAATTAGAATGCCCACCTAGGGCAATAAGAGAAGATGCAAACATAAAGGGATCCAAATAGGGAAAGATGAATTAAAACTCTCTCTTTGCAGATGACATTATCTTGTATTTAAAGAACCCCATAGACTCCACTCCCAAGTTACCTGAGCTGCTCAGAAACTTTGGCTAAGTAGCAGGGTATAAAATTAACCCTCAGAAATCAAGGACCTTCTTGTATGCCAGTAGTGAGAAGAGTGCAGCTGAAAGCAACTGCCTTTTTAATAGCCCCCCCCCTAAAAAAATAAAATACCTAGGAGTTAACTTAAGAGGTGAGGGACCTCTGTGATGAAAACTTAAAAAACCCGAAAAAGGAAACTTAAGCAGAACTTAAGAAGTGGAAAAACCTCCCATGCTCCTGCATTGGGAGGAGTAACATCATAAAAATGGCAATAATGCCAAAGGATATATACAAATTCAATGGCTTATCTATCACTATCCCAACCTCATTCTTCAATGAAATAGAAGGATCAACCCAAAAATTCATATGGAAGAATAATAGAACCCAAATAGCAAAATCAATCCTTAGCACAAAGAACAATGCTGGAGGAATATCAATACCAAATTTTAAACTCTACTACAAAGCTATAGTAATCAAAACAGCTTGGTACTGGCACAAGAACAGACCTGAAGACCAATGGAATAGGACTGAGACTTGGGAATGAAGCCACAGATATATAGCCATCTAATCTTTGTTAAGGGAACTAAAAAAAAATAGAATAGAAGAAAGACAGCCTCTTCAGTAAATGGTGTTGTCAAAATTGGTTAATCATCTGTAGAAAACTAAATCTAGGGACATACAAAGCAACAAAGAAATCATCTTATAAATATGCTAGAAACAATCTCACAAAAGAAAAAACATTTGAATACTTATCTTTGTTGCTTTGCATGTCCTCCTCCATGGTATAACCCTTGCTCTCACTGTATTTGATGTTGTATAATTTGTGGAGGGGAAGAGTAAAAACAAATCATTTAAATAGGGATATAGGTGGACCCATTGCAACAATGAGATGTACAAGTCGTTTTGCCAAAAAATAAACTTTAATTTAAAGAATCCCATGGACTTTGCTCCCAAATTACTCAAGGTGATTCAAAACTTTGGCAAAGTAGCAGGGTATAAAATTAACCCTCAAAAATCAATGGCTTTTCTATATGCCAACAATGAGAAGAGCACGGCTGAAATCAGGAAAGCAACTCAATTTGTAATAGCCCCACAAAAAATAAAATACCTAGGAATTAACTTAACCAAAGGAGTGAAGGACCTCTATGATGAATACTTTAAAAACCTGAAAAAGGAAATCAAAACAGAACTTAAAAAGTGGCAAAACCTCCCATGCTCCTGGATTGGAAAGATCAACATCATGAAAATGGCAATACTTCCCAAGGCTATCTACAAATTAATTGCGATACCAATCAATATTCCAACCTCATTCTTCTAGGAAATAGAAGAGGCAATCCAAAAATTCACATGGAACAATAAAAGACCCCAAATAGCAAAAATGATCCTTAATAGAAAGAACAGTGCTGGAGAAATATCAATACCAAATTTCAAACTCTACTACAAAGCCATAGTAATCAAAACAGCTTGGTACTGGCACAAGAACAGACCTGAGGACCAATGGAATAGAACTGAAGGCCCAGAAATGAACCCACAGACCTGTAGCCACCTAATCTTCAATAAGGGAGCTAAAAAAATAGAATGGAACAAAGACAGCCTCTTCAGTAAATGGTGTTGGCAAAATTGGTTAACTACTTGTAGAAAACTAAAGCTAGATCTTTATCTATCACCTTGCACCCAAATCAACTCCAAATGGATCAAAGACTTCAGAGTCAAAGCAGACATTCTGAAAACATTACAGGATGGAATAGGAGAAACCCTAGGTCTCCTTGGCACAGGCCGAAAATTTCTTAATAGAGACCCAGAAATCAAAGAAAGGTTGGACAAATGGGATTTCATGAAATTGCAGAGCTTCTGCATGGCAAAGGACATAGCTCCCAAGATCAATAGAAAGCCCACGGATTGGGAGAAGATCTTCACTAGCCATACAACAGACAAGGGTCTCATATCTAAAATATACCT
>NW_012267221.1:6090695-6170501 GCF_000151885.1 Dipodomys ordii
TATATATATATATATATATATATATATATATATTTGATGCCTCCTATAACTAGTATATGTCTAGGACAAGCAGAATAGGTCAAAACTCTGTACATATGACCATATAAGATGATGTTAAATGAAATAAACCCCAAGATAGGGACACAAGTGTTTTTTCTCTCTTACTATTGTTTTTATTGTACTTATAATATACTATGTGATTCTTTTGTTTCTTTTGTATGTTCTTCCCCCAAGGTAAAATCCCTATTTTCACTGTATCTGATTCTGGTGTCCTGCATCTTGTGTATATATACATTTCATAATTTGGGGAGGGGAAGGGATATAACAAAATGTTTAAATAAGAATACAGGTTGACCCATTGTAACAGTGAGATGTACAAGACACTATGTTGAAAATGAAGTTTACAATTTTGGGTGGGGGGGCGGAGAGGGAGGAGTTTGAGAGGTGGGAGGGAAAGGTTGGTAGGGGAAAAACAAAGGAGGAGGTAACAATGCTTCATAGGAAATGTACTCATTACCCTACTCATATTATTGTGACCCTTCTGCACAGTATTTTTCCACAAAAAATATATACATGGAAAAAAAGTGTTACAAAGTTATCCTGGACTTTCCTGATGTTTTTCCAATAATAAAGTTTAAAATTAAAAATAAAAAGAGTTTCACAGTCCTTCTGCCTAAGCTGGCTTCAAACCATGATCCTCAGATCTTAGCCTCCTGAGCAGAAAGGATTACAGACCTGAGCCACCAGAACCCAGCTAATGTTATATAGATGTATTGTAGTGATTGCTAACCTCTGTGGTTAAAATGATTATTTGATATTTTATTGTTTTGCACCTATTGTAAATAGAATTGCTTTCTTTTTTTAAAAAAAATTTTATTTGTGAGAATTGCTTTCTTGATTTCTGCTTCAGATAATTGGACATTGGTACATGGCAAGATTACTGATTTTTGTATTTTGATTTTGTATCTTGTAACTTTTAGTTCATTTATCCTAAATGTATTTCCATGGAGTTTGAGATTTGCCATATGTAATGTCATGCTATTTGTAAACAGTAACAATTTAAATTCTATTTTAGATGCCATTTCTTTCTTTCTTTTATCTGATAGCTCTCTCTTTTTCTCTCCCTCTGGCTAGGCCTTTCAGGGCATTATAATAGTCTTTCATAGCCTGGTTTCTTATATTTTGGTACTGTTATATTAAAGTATAAGTTCCTCAGGTCAAGATCTCTTGAGCCTTTTATATTGCTGTACTTATGAATGTTCAGTAGCTATTTATCTGCAGTTTTTCTGAATAATCTGGTCTCTATTCACTTTTCCATACAATTTTTTACAACTTGATTTTTAATATGAAGCAAAGAAATTGTCCTCTTTGAAAGCTTACACTAACCTTCTAATACCATATTATGTATTTTTTTGAGGAAAGGAAGAGTTTTATTTTTTAATAAGTTTTTTATTATGAAAATACTGTACACAGGGGTTACAGTTACGTGAGCAAGGTAAGGAGTGCATTTCTTATCAGGCATTGTTGCCTCCTCCTTTGTTTTTCCTTTAACCATCCCTTCCTTCCCACTTCCCCCGCCTCTGCCCCCCCCCAAATTGTAAAGTTTGATGTTCAACAGTGTCTAGTACGTCTCGTTACAATGGGTCAACCTGTATCCATATTTAACCATTTTCTTTTTTCCCTTCCCTTCCTCAAATTATACTGCCATCAAATACCATGAAAACAGGGGTTATACTGGGGAGGAGGAACATACAAGGAAACAAAAAAAATCATTTGGTACATTATAAATATGTTAGAAACAATAGCAAGCAAGAAAGAAAAACTTGTGTCCCTATCTTGGGGTTTATTGCATAACATCATTTTATCTGGTTGTATGTACATAGCTTTTGACCTTTTCTGCTTGTCCCAGACATATACTAGTTTTTGCAAAAAAGGGAAACCATGGGACCTATGTTTCTTTGGGCCTGCCTTACTTCACTTAATATAATTTTTTCCAAGTCTTTCCATTTCCTGGCAAATGAGGCAATGTCATTCTTTCTGATGGAGGCATAGAATTCCATTATATAAATATACCATATTTTCTTGATCCATTCATTTACTGAGGGGCATCTGGATTGGTTCCATATCTTAGCTATGGAAAATAATGCTGCGATAAACAGAGTTGTGTTGGCGGCTTTAGTATGGGCTTGTTTGTGATCATTTGGGTAAATGCTCAAAAGTGGGATTGCTGGGCTACCGGGGAGCTCTATGTGGAGACTTTTGAAGAACCTCCATACTGCTTTCCAAAGTGGTTGAACAAGTTTACATTCCCACCAACAATGCGTGTGGTTCCCTTCTGGCCACATCCCCTCCAGCATCTGTTGTTATTAGAGTTCTTGATTATAGCCATTCTAACTGGGGTCAGGTGGAATCTCAATGTTTTTTGATTTGCATTTCTTTGATGGCCAGAGAAGTTGAGCATTTCTTCATGTGTCTATTGGCCATTCTTATTTCCTGTTCAGAAAAGTTTCTCTTTAAGTCTTTAGCCAACTTATTTATAGGGAAGTTGTTTCTTTGAGGATTATTGTTGGAGGATTTAGTTTTTTTGAGTTCCAAGTATATTTTCGATAAGAGACCCTTATCCATTGTATGGCTAGTGAAGATCTTCTCCCAACCCATGGGCTTTCTATTGATATTGCTAGCTATGTCCTTTGCTATGCAGAAGCTCTGCAGCTTCATGCAATCCCATTTGTCCAAACTTTCTTTGATTTGTTGTGTTTCTAGGTCTCTATTAAGACAATTTCGGCCTGTGCCAAGGCGACCTTGGGTTTCTCCTATTCCTTCCTGTAATATTTTTAAAGGTGTCTGCTTTGACTTTGAGGCCTTCAATCTATTTGGAGTTGATTCTGGTGCAGGGTGATATATAAGGATCTAGCTTTAGTTTTCTACAGGTGATTAACCAATTGCTGCTTGTACTTCTTATCCTTTCTACTAAGCAGGAAACTTTTTAAGGGCAAAGATAACATCATACACATTTTTATGTGCTTTACATTTAACTCAATATCTTTTTTGAACTTACTTCTAGAGTCTATTTCATTAAAGCATTAGTAACATCCTATTAATTCTGACATAGTGACAATTTGAGTATTACTTATTATGCGAGAAAGAAGGAATACTTTTTCCTTTTACTCTGTGTAACTTTTTTCTAATCTGGCTTCACTCATTTATGTTTTCTTTGACCAGATGTGTCAATTTAGAAATTGCAAACTGGCAGGTCACAACCTAAAACAGAGCTTGCAAATATGTACTATTTGGACCATACAATGTTTTGAATTGTTTGAATGAGATGCTACCATTTGAAAAAATAGACTTGACCTAATGTTTTTGGACTTTGGGTCTTCCTGCAAAATTAGGCAATCTGGTGGTCCAGGGTTCTTTACTTTTAAAGCAGCAATTATTCAAGATACCTGTGTACATGTGTTCCATTTCAGCAGCTTCTGCATGGGCCTGGCTACTGTAGGATATCCCATCTAGTACATCTTGGACTCTGTACAATTTAAAGCTTGAAACCCCTACAATATCTATGTATGTTTAGTTACTAAATATCTAATAGTAAGTTAGACTTACAGTTAGTTCAGAATCTGAAGTCTTTCCATTATTTCCCATACTCTAGCAAGTATAGAAGCATGTGAAACTTGAAGGGAAAAGGAGGATCATGCAATCCATAGAAGCTTTCCTTTGCTCAGGGACAGTGAGAAGACATGAAATCTGTACAACAATTAGAATGATTGCTTATTATCACTTATTTACATGGACTTACTTTGTTACTTTGGGCTGTAGACCTTCTTCTTCCAAGTACATTCCAGAGATTACTTTTATCTTTTACTATCTTATTTGAAACAAGTGTGAAATGTTTTCTTTATACCTTGATTTCAGTTACTATCTTCAACGTGCCTTCAGCTGTTCAAGCTCTGTTGATCTAACATTCCTTCACAGGTCATTGTCTTTTCTGTATTCTGCACACCTGTTTGACTCTTTCTAGGCACCCCATGGTGTTTTGAAGTGCTAATCAAATAGAATGCTATTATTCAAATGATTCCCCATAAGATTATATTTGACAGACTTGAGTTGTGTGATTACATTTCACTTGACATATACTTTAGATTCTAAATGAAAGGGGCAAGTACATAGTGAAATGTATTTTGGCTTTCAACAGAAGAATAATGATGAATTATGCATTGCTTTCTCTCTCTGTAGTTGGCATATCTCAGAACATAGATCACTTGTCTTTTGTTCAGGGACATTTTGGCCTTTGGCTGAACTTAATCTGCCTGAGCTTCTTGTTGAAACATTTGTGAAGCCCACCCACTTCCCTATTTGAATCTGTGTCAGACAGGAGACTTGAAATCTGTGTTTTACACAGGAGGAAGTGGTTAAGTCCCAGCACAGCTAGCAGCAGCCTTCCTTACTTCTTGGGCATATATTTCCTTAAAAAAAAGAGTATTCCAAGATAATTTAATATTTTTCAGTTAATAAAAAGCCAGTGTCTGTGTGAGCTGATGTACATTCAAATCGTTGAGACCTAACAAAGCCTAAGTCTATTCTTTATGGATGGCAAATGGTTGCTAGAAGAAATATTTATTCCCACTTATGTAAGATCTAGAAATTAGTGCTCACCTACTATTTACAGAAGACTCTTTTATTAAAAGCTCTGGGACTTATTTTCTGTGAGAAAGATATTTGTAGCTATAATTAAGAAATCTGTTTAAATTGTGCCAATAATTATCCTAATTGGCATGAAAATATGCATGAATACTTAAAAGAGTAAATTGTCCCAGCAGTGTTTTATAAGCAACACACTGTTCAAACAAGGAAGCTAAAATAGGTAAATAGATTTTCAACAATACAGACCCTGATGCCTGTAAAGTAGGCTACATTTAGAACTCTACTTTGCATTTATCTTAATTTACACAACTTGGTGGCCTTGTAATCTTTATATCCAGGACTAAAAATAAGTACCAAATGAAGAAAGTAGACTCGAATTACTTGAGATTTGAGACAAATGGTCTTCACTATCAGGATCCAGGTACTCTTTGCTCCAGCTTCCTGAAGAACCATGGAGCTCACATTATATGTGACTGAAGAATCACCAGATAGAGATTCCAGGACAGGTCTAGGTAGATCTCACTGGGTTTTCCTAAAGTGCCAAAGAAACACCTATAATGTTTGTTAAAATGTGCACTTCCAGGATTTAGGAGCACCATATCCATTATAGAACCTGACAATCTATTTTTAAAACAGATTCCTTTAATGACCCTCTTGAATCCACATCAAGGTTTAGATTATCACCATATAACTTGATCAAACTGTGTAGAAGTGTCAAGGAACAGGAAAGATGGAAAACCGAAGAAAAAACGTCAAAGCCCAAAGGGTAGATTCTTTTCCTGAAGAGGAGTACAGAAGTAGGGAGAAATGGATGGCCTCAAGTCAGTTGTATTTGCCTTTGGAAGATGTTCTGACTCTATTTTGGCAGCAGATTTATCATCATAATTTAGTTTTGCTCAGGATAATAATAAATAGATTTTCTTTTCCAAAATATATACTTGAGAATGTGTGGGCAGAGAGAAACAGCTCCATGTTGTAGAAGAGTGACAAAAAAGTCATTTTGGGGATTTTGGCTGGCCACAAAATTTCAGAGTGAGAAACACAAATGTGGACCACCAAAGGGCAATTACTTATGAGTTACACACACATGTACCATTACCACCAAGTCATGTTGTATTACGAGTGCCATAGCAACGTGACTTTTGGCATTGTTGGAATAAGTAGAACACAATCCATAATTTCATTAGGACAAGTACCTTTTTATGTGGTAGTAACTTTTTAACAATAACTTCAAGGTTTTATGCAATGTGTATATGTATGGCAGTTGGTAGATGTACTACAAACACAATGGGCAGTATGAATTTTTAAGGTGATTACTTTTCAACTTTTTGTTTCTCTTCAGATTTCAGAGTGTAGTCATCTCAACTTTGCCCATCTGCAGCAATAATTCAAGAACTTGAGAATCTGGAACGCTCTGGTTCCATTTTCATTCCCTGCTATTTTTGATTGTGAGTAGAGAATTACTATTGATGTTTGTAGCTCTGAAGTGGACAGAGGTCAGCCTGTCACATTTTGAAGATCTTTTATACCCTAATGTGTGGACAAAGCTTGAGCTTCAGAGAAATTAAGTAGCTCTCAAAGACAAACAATCCTATAATCCAATTCTTCTAATTCTAAAATCACTGGTGTTTGCAGCACTAAAAGTTCTTTTTATTAGCCGACTCCTTAATCATGGAGAGGTCAGACATTCCCTCTAGTTCATTTCTTGATGTTCTAATCTGCAATGTAATTTTTAGCTACATATAAAGAATGTTTTTGAATAAAATGCTTGTGTGTGTGTAAAAGATACAATTTGAGCCAATTATAAAGGCTTTTAGAGAGATATCAAAAATAAAATTGGAGCCTCAATGGAGGTACCTCTCCTGTTTAGGAAGTTCTGATGCAGGCAAGATAATAATACAGCCTTTGGTTTTCATGTCCAAGACATACTAGAGATTTCTGGATTCACTCACTGTATGGCTACTCTTTAATATCTCTTGCTCTGTTTTATTTACTTCCATATTATGGAATTTTAATAAGTCATGTATATCACAGCCTGGGGATTCAATTCTACAGATGAGAACACTGGAATTCAAAAAGGAGATGTTTATATGGCTTTAGAACACAGTGAAGCCAAATCTGGACAGCAGGTCATTAGTGTCTCTGCCCAGTATTTTGGAAGGAGTCTTCAGATAGCATTTAATCTTTCTATTACCACTGATAACATTTCATGGGCTTCAAGCATTTGTTGCACATTTGCTTCCAAATGTGTAGTGAAGGCATGCATTACTGTTAGGGAAAACACAAGACTGTCTCAGAGAAAGAGGGAGTCTATTTGGTTCTGTTAACATTTGTGTGTGTGTGTGTGTGTGTGTGTGTGTGTGTGTGTGTTGTGTGCATGCACACGCGTGGGGGGGCTGGTCTTGGGGCTTGAACTCAAGGCTTAGGCACTGTCATTGAGCTTTCTGTCATTGAGTCTGGCACTCTACCACTTGAACTACAGCTCTATTTCAGCTTTTTTTTTTTAATGAAGAGTTATTATTCAGACATGACTTTTAACTAATCAGCTATTTTCAAGTTTCATTTAGAGTTCCACAAAAAGAGACATACCACTGAATTTTATACATATATGTAAATTTGTACATATGTTTGTGTGAAATAGAATTATATATGTCATTTATATATTATATATTATAAATCACTATTGTACCTGTCTTGGAAGTTGAATTGTATTAGCTGTTAGTACTCAAGATATTTAAAAAGCAATATATATATATATATGTATATATATGTATATATATTGGCCTGGGCTAGTTTCAAGCAATTGCTTTTTAAATATCTATATCTATCTATATATCTACATATCTCTCTATATATATTAGTTTCCAGTCAATAACATTAAGTAGTTTTATATTTTTACTTGTTTGATTACAAGCAACTGCTTTTCTAAATACTTCAGCTTTTTGTTGTTGTTGTAGTTAGTTAGTTAGTTAATTGGAGATTATAGTCTCATGGGCTTTCCTGCCCAGACTGGCTTCCAACTGAGACTCCTCAGATCTCAGCCTCTAGAGTGGTTAGGATTACATATGTGAGCCACCAGCATGCAGCTGGTTCTGTCAACATTTAAAGGAAGCAGCTTTAATTTTAAAAAAATCTGTTGGGATTTGTTTATCAGGGGTCAGATTTTGTTGACAGTGTCAAATAGAGGATTAGAGATTAGTTGTGTTTAGATACTGTGATGTTAACACTTGTCTATCAGTTGAAAAATAATTGAGGTTGTTAGACAGGGAAGGTTTAGCGAGTAGTTTATCAGAGAGAGCTACGGGTGAAAGAAGATCTAGCTGCAGAAGAATGAAAAGGAGGTTAAGTAATGGCTGTAAAGGAATAAACAAAGGAGGCATAGAGACCATGTAGTCTACATCATTGAAGAAAATCAAGTTGAGAATCTATACATCAGACCCATTACCTGACTTATGTAACTGTACATCAGCTTATGTACTCTGTACATCAGCTTTACAATAACAAAAAATAAAACAATAAATTAGAATTAATTAAAAATATTACCCAATCTGTAATGAGTCAATGTAAAAACATAGAAGTTTCTGGGTGCCGGTGGCTCCCGCCTATAATCCTAGCTACTCAGGAGGCTGAGATCTGAGGATCACAGTTCAAAGCCAGCCTGGGCAGGAAAGTGTGTGAGACTCTTATCTCCAATAAACCACTAGAAAACCGGAAGTGGCGCTGTGGCTCAAGTGGTAGAGAATTTGCCTTGAGCTGAAGAGCTCAGGGACAGCTCCCAAGCCTAGAGTTCAAGCCCCATGACCGACTAAAAAAAAAAATATAAAAGTAGGGAAGGGTAGGTTGGGAGGGGTGGGTGAGAATGTTGAAAGGGATGATACTGATCAAGATACATTCATAAAGTGCTTTGGTGAATAGCAACTCCTTTGAGTAACTATGTAAAGATAATAAAAATATTAAAAATATTTTTGAAGATTATAATGTGAACTTAAAATGAAAAATAATAAAGTAGCATATCTATATCATCTCTGTCATCTATTCCTTGCTTCTACCTATCTATCTATTTATCTATCTATCTTTTATCTACCTATCATCTATTTACCTGGTAGAGTGTGATATTTAAATTCATGTATACATTAATTAGTAATTAAATCAGGGTAATTAACATTTATATAGCCATAAATATGATCACCTCTTTGAATTGAGCACCTTCCTCTTCCTCTCTTCTAGTTTTTTTAAATTAAAATATACAATAACTTGAAGTAAAATATAGCCACCTTACTAGAACTTATTTTATTTTTATTTCACAGTATTTTGCTACCCATTATCTAGCTTCTTTCTATTTACTCTCCTTCTCTGTACTTCCTTGCTTTCAGCAATCTACTCTGTTATTATACTAGGAAAGAGATTTGTCTACTCACTGTTATAGTAAAGCTTTCTAGCATTTTAAAGTATAGGAAAGAAGTTATTGTCTCTAACTGTGGTTAAGCTCCTATATAGTAAATGCAAGTCATCATCTTAAAAACAGTAACAGATTTACATTAGTGATCCCTCTAAGCTGTTACTTAGGAAGGTCAACGAGTCTCCCTTTCTGCCAATTCAATATTTTTTTGTGGACCCTTCTGCTTGCTGTCAACTCAGAACAATCATCTGACATTTTCAGTAAGCCCCAATCAATTTTAATTCTTTTAAAGTATTAAAAAACATTAAGGTTCAATAATGATGTAAGTATGTAGAAAGTGGGATGACTTGGGCTGTATCGGGTTTAAAAGTTAAACAGTTTTATTTATAGGCATTCATTCTGCATGAAATATTAAACTATAAAAGAACAAGGTAAACAGATTTATTTTTAATTTGTGTATATGACATCTTATCAAGCTTTAGACTAGGTTGAGTGATTCTCCGGTTCGGGGTTAAACGTACATCTGTTTTCTCTCTGTTTTGAGTAGACAACTCATAAAAATTCATTTTCAACAGATGGTTGTAAATGAAGACAGAATTACCTTATTTGGACTAACACATTCATGAAGAACATGTTACTTTCAGCTGAAACTAAATCAGGCCATAAATCCTGTCTGCAATTTACTTAAAATATACATCAGTGTAAGTAACAAGGAGTTAGAATGTAGTCCTCTACCTCTTGTTCCTGTTCCTGGGTTGAATTTCACACAATTGATCACTGATAGCTTCTTAATGAAGAAGGACTTTGTTCTAAGAGATTTAGGCATAGCTCTGTTTCCTCAGGACCAGAAAGCTAGAATCAATTACAGACAGACATTTTCAGACGTCCAATAATTACCCTTAAAATATAAGTTCCAAGTCCTTATTGGAAAAGCTGGACTATAAGTTTGGTTCAAAGAGTAAAATATTTAGTATAATATTTTTCTTACTTTTTAATGTTCAAATCTCAGCTCTTGTCCTTTGTAAAGGTGCTATAGTTTAGATAGATGTCCTTTGGAGGCCCATGGGTGAGTCTTGCTGGCTGGCTTATGGCAGTACTATGAGCATGTCCTTGAAGGAAATATTGACATTAGCATGCTACCCTTTCATGTCTCTCTGCTTTCCAGCTCCTGTGAGGTGAGAACTTTGCTAACCATGTATTGGATCATAGCAATACATGGGCCCTCAAATAAGGGACCCGTGCATCATGGACTCCAATCTTTAAAATCATGAGCCATGGTAAGCCCTTTCCTCCTTATAATTTTCTTATCTCAGATATCTGCTAACAAAAACTAAATTGCAAATACTGAAAGACCAGTTGACATTACAACTTGTTTCATTTAATAGCATATGTGATAAGAGCACTCCTCCTTAGAGATTCTTCAGGATAAGTTTTTGTAGATTAGTTTTGTTGCTATATGTGCACATAGGAAGAGGATGTGACTTAGACCTAAATGATTTAAAAAAAGAGATTTATTCAGTATCAAAAGAGCAACTTAGAGATTCAACAGGATGGAGAAATATGAGTTTAAAGCATCTTCACACACATAGAAATAGTTTGCTACTGATTTTGTTAAGATGTTAGTTCTCAGCTTGTTTGAGGTATACTTTAGGTAAAAATTATTACAATCCATGTGGGTGTGCTGGGAAGAGAAAGATAATTTTAATAGATATTCTTAAGAAATTCTTTATAGCAATGAGTTATAGTATTTTTTTCTCTAACATTTGACCTGTCGCTTCTTTTCTTCCTTTGGGACTATCAGATCTATTGCTAAATCAGAGAATTGTAGATTCTTGTCCTCATTGTGTTCTGGCTCTGGAACTTAACTACTGTTTACATATAATGTTCATGATCTTAACTGGTAATTTACACAAAACATTTACTTATTTTTGTCAGTTTTGAGGCTTAAACTAGTGCTCTACCGCTTTGAGACATAGCTCTATTTCCTGTTTTCTGGTGGTTAATTGGAAATGAAAGTCTCATGGATGTTCCTGCCCACACTGACTTCAAACCACAGTCCTCAGATCTCAGCTTCCTGTGGTAGCTAGGATTACAGGTATGAACCACCAGCACTGCGTTTTTCAAATATGTGTGAAGGATTAAACAAGGCAATGGGGGAGATGAGTTTCTGTCTTTTCCTTGTATACCTGGTCTCCTCCCACCAATTACAAACAGGATTACTAAGGTATTACACTTCTGTCCTATTCCACATTTCCCTCATACAAAGGAACAAGTGTGATTTTTCTAGCCTCTCTCTACCTCTTTGCTTGCCCAGAACTGAGCCCTTCTCAAGCTGGTAGAATCTGGCTAGAATAAACTGGGTATGACTGGGTTTACTTCTATTTTTCCTCTTGGGAGATACCTGCCTGTAGGTAGTATATGCTCTTTCTTCCCAATGAAGGCACTACCTGTTAATAGCTGGATGAGAAGGGGGAACCCTAACCTGTCCAGAGGTGCCTCTGAGTTACTTTATATAATCTTTAGTGTTAGAAAACACTTTTGTACTAAATAAGCCATATAAGCCACATAGATCTACTCAACCACTAATAACACATGACCATATTAGTTCCCAGCTCCTTATACGTTCATTTCATTTTTTCAACTCCATATTCAAATGAGAAGCAGGGAAATTTTAACTAGACCCTTATAAATACCACAAGTATCATCTGCCTATGTTAATATACTACTGTAAGGCTAATATTTTAGTTAGGGAAAATTAAGCAACAGGATTTAGAAAATTAATGAGGACATTGAATTAAGCTTATACTCTTTTAATTAGAACACATCTTAACACTCTTGTTTTGATTATCAATTTCTCTCCTTTTGAAGACAAGCAACCACTTATTTGCTCAATGAAGTTGAAAGCAGTAGAGATCTCATGATCAAGTTTTAATGTGTCATTTACTCTTAGATGTTTATGACTTGGTTTAGCATTAACCTATATAAGAAAGCATGAGAAAAATATACAAAGAAAAGGTTGCTAAAATCTAACTGTGCTTTTTCTTTCTCATGGATTCCAACCAGATGCTCTGCAATTGAAAATTTTAAAAAGTAGGCATGATATATTGCATTAAAATTCAGTCTTTGTCAGAACAAAGTCTATTTAAGGAATGTCAGAGTAGAAAGGAAGAGATGTTTGAGAATCATATTGCACATCTATTCTTCACAAATTCTTATATGAAATGTATCTTTACAAATTAGCATATGTTAAGACTATCCCTGAGGGGTTGATATGAAGTTCTGTTCAGGAAAGACTTTTGACTGTTGGTTTCAATTTTTTTGGCTTTATGTCCCATTATGTCCTACAAATGCACATGTGATAGGATGCAGAATGTCTCCATGCGTCTGAGCAGGAGGAGAACTCTGGCTTTCTCTATACTGAAGGGCTTTGCACTAATGTTTTTGCCCTTTCATGATAGATTCCATGCTGCAACCCTGAGACTCCCAAACCTTAGCAAAACATCTAGATGCTTTTGTTTATCATAGTGAATAGAAAAATGTTTTACAGCTGAGTGAAGTCAAATCAGATTTTTCTTTAAACTTGGGCTTTACAACTTTTGGAAAGCATATAGGAAGTACCCTTATTCTCACCGGCAGAACTTAGCACTGTAAACCCAGAAACCCAGAGCACCTACAACATACCATGGACACTAATGAGGTTTTTTTTTTTTTTTACAATTTGAACTCAAGATCTGAGGCTTGCTAGTCAACTGATGGATTCTTTTCACTTCCCTACTATTTTGAGAGGGAGTGAATGTGGAGCCTTGCCCTTATGAGACCTGCCCAATAATACTTAAGTCATACTCCAGTCTTTATTGCCTATATTATTTTGCAAATAGGGTCTTGCATTTATTCTTGGGTTGATCTGGAATATGGTCCTCTTATTTATGATTCTTGCCTAGTTGGGATAATAAGCACATGACATTGTGCCCAGTTATTTGTTCGCAGTATGCCCAGCTATCAAAATTTTTGTTAATGATGACCTTGATTGTGATTCTTTCCATCTTTGCTTTCTGAATATTTAGTCTTACAAGCATGAGATACCACACCTAGCTGCCTCTCATTTTGTTTGAGCATATTAATTGTACAGAAAGATTTCATTTTATATTTCCATGCATACAATTTCAGTAGGCTTTGACTTTCTATTTTTTATACATTCATACAAAGTAATTCTTCATAGCCACTTGCCCCCTTCACATCTTCTTTTACTCTCCTGGGTGGCAAAGATACATTTATGGCTCTTTCGTGTCTAGATTACACATATGAGAGAGAGCATATGATATTTGCTTTTCTCAGTTGGTCTTATTTCACTTGAAAACAACATCCAGTTCTAATAGGGTTAATTTTTATCCTTTATTTTTATGTTTGGTGGTACTAAGACCACCGAACTCAGGACCAGCTGCTCTATGCCTTCAGACCTTGAAGGAGTCTTAAACTAGAATTATATAAATATTACAGGTCAGCTGTAGATAGCTTTGTACCTATGTAATCACCTTTAATCTAAAAAAACACACATCACAAGCTATGAAAATGTGTTACTTTAATGAGATGTATTATACACATATCCAGTCTCATACATTATTCAGAATAAAGCGGAACACACCTTCACAGGTTCTGAAATTATCTAGGAGATTTAGTAAAATGCCTCATTTTGTATTTGGGGGGAAACAGTTAAAAAACAACACCAGACTGTGTGATTTACCCAGATTTGTTATTGGCCAATTCAAGATTGGGAACTTAGAATTGTAATTCACATGTGGGTTTCTCATTTTGTTGCATTCAATAGAAATAAGAGACAGTGATTTCGATCTGGGGTTGACTCAGGATAAAAGGCTCTTCTCAAAGTTTTCATTGAATGCTTTTTGTATTCATGTATCTAAAGTGAAGACAGAATGGAATAAGTCTGAAATATATTGTGAAAAGACAGGGTAGAAAAGTGACTGGGTGAAAAAAGTATCTTTATTCACTCATTGTGAGCTTCATGGATACTGCTCCTCTGATAAAAGATACATTAGTAAGAGGAAAAAAAAGCATTATTTAATATACTTGATACAAGAACCTTCAAAAGGAAAGAAGAATGCAAGAAACAGGTAAATCTGAGTGCTTTCGTAGGGCTTTGATAAACAGTAGGCTGTCATGAGAATTGACTGGACACATTTAACGGTACCTGCCTGAGTGAGCTTTAAAGTGCCTGTTTAGGTTCTTCCTAGCATCTCAGTCTTTCACTCCTTTCCTCCATTGTAGGGAGGGAACCTCTCGAATAGGAGGTACAGAAAAAAGGGGGTAAGAGAGCAAAATTCCTTCTGCTTCAAATTGCAATGTCCTACATTTTATGGTAGCACATGGAATTTACCTCAGTCTATTAAAAATGGGAAAAGCCTACCTTTCTCTAGGATTTTTCTTTCCTTTGTGTCTTTTTAATTTTTTTTCTAAATTTTATTTTATTGTAAAGATGCTGTACAGAGGGGTTACAGTTACATGAGTAAGGCAATGAGTACATTTCCTATCAAGCATTGTTACCACTTTTTTTAAATGGTTAATGCCATCACTTAGTTTGTGAATTGACTTCAGTAATAGGTATATAAAGTAGGACAGATTCTCAGGACTATCCTGGTTCTGCAAGATGAGCAATGTCAGCTGGAGTAAGTTACTTAATATCTCTTAATATTGGCCTTCTTATCTAATAAATGAGGATGATGATGTTAGCATTGTGAAGATTAAATGAACTTTCATCGGTCAAAGGGGATACTATTGGAATTTTGAGCTAATTTATTTTGTTATCTGGGCTGTAGGGTATCCTTAGTCTGTACTGCCAAAAGGCCAGTAGTGATCTCAGCCATTATTTTCTGTTATTTTATTTGTTTTTACTTTTTATTGTAAAAAGCAATGTACAGAGGGGTTACTGTTATATGTCAGGTAAAGGGTGCATTTCTTTTTGGACAGTGCCAAAATGTGCCACTGCTTGGTCTCCTTTCCCTGGCATCAAGCGATTACATAGGATAAGCTGTGGGCAGGATCTGATGAACGCATTTCCCAATATGAATGACTGAAGTTGACACGTGACCTGCCTTGGCCTCAATGCCAAGGTTTGCCTCATTTGCATTATAGCCCTGCCTTTGTATTTGTCTTTGGCTTGACTGGTTTGCCGCTCCTGAGAGGCTGTGACTTCTTAGCTTTTGCCATGTTGAGGCTCTCTTCTTGCCATAGAGGGAAGTAGTGTTGCTTCCCTGATGCCAGTTCTTACACTATGTCTTAGGCCCTTCTAGAAAAGATGTCAGTCAGGTTCACTTCTTGTCAGCAGACCAATGAAACTGCTGAAGAGTTAGGACTAGAAACTATTGAGTAGAATAATTTAAATTATCCTGCTCAGATTCAATTAATTTGAAGTCTACTTCACAGAGAGACTAATAAGCTTGGGATTCTAAGTGTGTAGAAAAATGTGAGTGCATTTGAGCACTGCCACCTGTGAAGATTTGAGATTAAGATTGCTTTTGACAGCTCAATATGGGAATGAGAGAACAATTGAAATGACATTCATAAAAACCCTGACTCTACCTGGAGATATAAAGTCATGTCACACGTGGATAACTATTTCTTCACTCTTTTTAGTCTGTAATTGATTGGCAATGAGCTTCAACAGAATGGTTAAAACTGAATTTCAGCAGTGGTGATTGCTAATTCCATGGTGGCTCAGTGGTAGAGTGGTTGCCTTGCCCTTTTTCATTCTCTACCTCCTTTTTCTCTTCCTCCCACCTTCCATTACAAGGAGCTGGTATAGAATAGGGGTTAAGAATTATACTTGATAGATTTGTGTGATTTTGGACATACTACTTGGCCCCTCTGAGCCTCAGCACTCTCAATTTTGAGGAAAGGTCAACAATACATATCTTAGGAGGCTACTGTGATAGTTAATTGGGAAATAATGTAGGTTAACTGCTAAGCAGAATTCTTTCCTCACAGTGAGTACTCCAAAAAAAGTCATTGCTGTCATGATAAATACTTGACATTTCTAAATAGCTGTTCAAATGCTTGATTAAACATCTGTAAAAATGAAGTGGTATCTCTCATTCCTTGAAATATATCTGATGGCCTTCTTTTTTCTCCATTCCTTTTGTTTGCATTAAATTGCAGATGAAAATGAAAAATTCCTGTATTCAATTGATTCTTGAAGGGCAAGACAAGTCAGTGAAGGTAATAGTAAAAATAGAAGATCAAGATCATATATGGATGATCATAAAATGACATAAAGCAAGAAATATGCTGGTAAGCCATGTGAGAAAATATTGGTATTAATCCGACATGTGCTTTTATTATGTGAAGACCAGGTAAGATTTCCTTACTCTCTCCTTTGATTTTGATTATCACAGTATAAGCTTTCATCAAAATAACACATAGATTACATTTGAATTATGATCAGGATTATTTGCTTTTAATGCACAAGGGTATATGGAGAGTCCAAACAGAAGCTCTTCTTGATGTGTTCCAAGAATGTGAACTGTGGAGGCAAGGATTGTGCTCTAGACTGTCTTTGTTTTCAGCTGTATATTTACTATTGAGGGACATACCTAGAATGCCACGATACTAAAAAGTTTGTTAATAACTATAAAATTATAATTAGTAATATAAACATTGGTCTATATAACTAGTAATACCATATAAGCACTAGTATATAATTATGTATTTGTTAAAGTAAACAGTGAAAAATCTTAAGATGATATTCAGCTAGAGGATTTTTTGTCAGATTTGTCTAACAGGACTCCTTTCATGTGAACCAATTAAACTTAGGTCATTGCTTTTCCTTCAGGGAACAGCACTCAGTCATCATCAATTTGTGTGACTTTTTTCCAAAGGGCATTTTATTTTTAATGAAAAAATGGCCAGTGGTATTTCTTAGGCTTTTTCATTAACATTTCAGCTATGTGATTCAAAGCACTGATGGATGGTTAAATTAAGGTTGTGGTTCTAGGGGATAATCCTCCACCCCCACCCCCAAAATTACAAGAATGTTTTAACATATATAAAAAACAAGAAAATTTAAATGAGTAATAAACCATCCTAAATTGGGTTTTCTTGAAACCCTTAATGATTGTGCAGAGAACTAATGGTAAATATATTTTTAGAAAAGCTTCAGCATCTATTAAAATGCTAATGAAATGAACTTTTTTGACATTCTGTTGAAAGTTTTGTTAAAAAATAAAGAATAGTGAAAAGTTAAGATTTTATGACAAAGTAGTAACATTGAAATTTCCTTTTTATAACAAAACGATGAAATAAGGACACAGGTTGACACATTGTAACAATAAGATGTATAAGACACTATGTTGAAAATGAACTTTACAACTTGGAGGGGAGGAGTTGGGGAAGTAGGGAAGGAAAAGACAGGTAGGGGAAAAACAAAGGAGGAAGTTACAATGCTTGATAGGAAATGTACTCAATACCTTACTCATGTAACTGTACCCCCTCTGTATAGTATTTTTACAATAAAAACATATTAAAAATTAAGATTGAATTAAAAAATCTAACTGTAGGATCTGAAACAATACAACTCTTAAAAGAAAATTTTAAAAATGAGCTCTTAAACATTTAATTTAACGTATATGTTCTATAAAGTAGTAAATTATTTCAAAGATATAGTTATGTTTTGATTTTGTGTTAGGATTTACCTATAGAAATAGGAAAGTAGAAGACTCCATCATAGTTATTTTATGGCTGTGCTTCAGTGAGTATTTGGTAGGTAAAGCTTTAAATTTATGAACTTTGATCACTTATGCCATGTGCTATACTTGATTGTAAATTAGGCAGATTATTCATAAAATGAATTCCAACTTTAAACGATAAGAATCTGCTGTCATCAGGTACATTAAAATAAAAGTGGCAGGCTTTGGTGATTATCTTTTAACAATTCAAATGTTTTGAGAAATGGCAGTGTGATTTGAAATAAAGGTTTAGCTTCCTAAAATGACTACTATACTGAAAATGAAACCATTTGGAGATATGGACTGTCTTTGAGAAAAACCAACCTTATTAAAGTTCAAGCAGAGGAGTAGGGTTAAAGATAGAATCCCCACTTTAGAGAGGTTTTCCCTTTTCACAAGCAAGTCTTTATCAATGTTACAGCCTTGCATAAACATTTATAAGTAAAAACATGTAATCATTTTGTGAAATCAGGAATGAACATCAAGTGACCATGGAGTGATTCACTTTAGGACAACTTCCTAATTTTCCTGATTTATACACTGATAATTTGATGTTTCCTGTCATTTTTAGAGTAGACAAATTAAAGCCAACATCATAAAAAGCAGTGGCCACAAAACTTTATGTGAAACATAAAGGAGAAAATATCCTACAGTGATTTCCATGTAAGAGTTACCCCTTAAATCCTAGGATTAGGAGACATTATTCCAGGTCATGTTTGTTTTGGAGTACCTACTATATTCCAAATAGAGAATCACTTCTGTGTATGATCATTCATTTAGAGTCTCCCATGATGATATCTCCTAAATTCATAGATATTCATGCTGTTACCTTTACATTCAATTCCTGTAGGCTCCTTAAATGTGCCTTCTTATGTAAATTCATCAGGGTTTGCCCCCAGTCCTCTAACCCCAGTCTGCTGTCTTTTGGGTCAAACTTATGGCCGGATGTCTCCAGAGCTAGAAATCACAGTACTTAAAAAATATTCCTCTCTCTTCTATGCCCAATCCTATCCAACAGTCAACAGCCTCGGAGGTTTCTTCGATTTATTATCGCTTGCCTGTCATCAAAACTGCCCTGCCTTAATTTGCTACCTTATCTTGATTTGGACTATAGCCACTACTGTTTTTTTTAAATATTTTGATTACAGCTATTTGTTCACATTTATGACTGGATTCTCCTTCGAAGAAACAAATTCTGTCATTGTCTACTAAAACATGCTACTTCTGACTTTATAGAAGAAAAGTCAATAGCCCTCACCTAATGATCAAAGACATGCACTCTGCACCCACAAGCTGACTTTTCCACACAACATCCTAAATTCTGATTACATTAACTTTCCTTTAGAGCATGGTGCCAGTTCACAAGTCTTCTTCTTTTTTCTGCCATACAGTGCCTACTTTCCTTCTACTTCCAAAGTTCAGTGGCTTCATGCATCCATGTGAGGTGCTGTGCTTTTATGGGCTTTGCTACATTGTGATAAGATTTCATGTTTAATTATAATTTGTACTTTGATGGTATTATTAATTTTTTAAACTAGATTGTTGGAATTAGAAGACCAACGTGTTCTGATTGATCTGTGTTGCTAAGGAATCAAAGAGAGTCGATAACAAAGAAGTTTTTTTTAGAAGTTTTTAAATCAACAAATGATTGTTGACTAAAAACATAAAAAAATAAAAGCTAATAATTACATGTGATTCATTATGAACTATGTGCTACTTTTGAGTTATTTATATTAACTCATAGTGCTATCAGGTAGGTGAAATGATTACCTTCATGTTATGAGAAAACAAGGAAGTTTAGGAAGATTATTTAACTGGTACACAGATAGTAAAACCTGGTACTAAACCCAGATAGTACTAAATCTAGTCTGGGTTTAACATGGGGTTCCTAACATCTATCCCTTATTACCTTTCAGTTTACCTCAATGTAAGAGCTCGCAATTAATTAGTTCTTATGAAATTACTGTTTTTAAGGGAAAAATAGAAAATTAGTTTATGATTTATTTATTGAAAGGTAATTTCTAGCTTATAACAGAATAGGAAAAACAAAAAAACAACTTTCCCACAATGACCATAACAGTGCTTCTCCTCAGCAGGCTGAGATCTGAGGATCATGGTTTAGAGTCTACCCAGGTAGAAAAGTTTGTGGGACTCTTATTCCCAGTTAACTAGCAAAAGGCTGGAAGTAGAAGTGGAGCTCAATTGTAAAGTGCCAGTCTATTGAAATAGCTAAACAAGAGAGTGAGACCCTGAGGTCAAGCCGTAGCAGTGGCACAAATAAATAAAATGAGTTAAAAAGTACAAAATTACACTGTCAGTGCCTCAATTATAGTTCAGGCATCATCTTATAGTGTAGCTGACTTTCAACTAATTTTATCTGCATCTGTTCTGGAGACTTACAGTTTTCAGTACTGTGGGAAATAATGCTGCCTGTGCACATGCTAACATAGAAGTACCAAGAATTACACCTGTTGGTAGTAGCCATTTTTTGTATGTTTTTTTATTGTAAAAATGTTGGACAGAGGGGTTATAGTTACACGCGCAAGGTAATGAGTACATTGTCTATTGGCATTGTTACCTCCTCCTTGTTTTACCCCCACCATTCCTTCCCTCTCCACTGCCCCACCTCCTCCCTCCCCCAACAAAGTTGTAAAGTTCATTTTCAACAGGGTGCCTTGTACATCTCATTGTTACAATGGGTCAATACGTATCCTTATTTCAGCATTTTGTTATTTCCCTTCCCCTTAAATTAGAAAAATATAAAAGATGCAGGGCACCTGGAATGAAATCCAGTGAAAACAAGGGTTATACCACATGGGGGAGGAACATACAAAGAAATAAAAAAAAATTACATAGTACATTATAAAAACGTTAGAAACAATAGAAAGAAAGAAAAAAGATATTTGTGTCCCTATCTTGTTCATTTCGCCTAACATTATCTTATATGGCTATATGTACATAGCTTTTGGCCTTTTCTGCACGTCCTACACATGTACTAGTTATTGCAAATAAGAGAAACGATGAGACCTATGTTTCTTTGGGCCTGGCTTACTTCACTTATAATTTTTTCCAAGTCTTTCCATTTCCTAACAAATGGGGCAATGTCATTCTTTCTGATGGAGGCATAGAATTCCATTGTGTGTGTATGTGTGTGTGTGTATGTGTGTGTGTGTGTATACCATATATATGTGGTATTTTCTTGGTCCATTTTTTTGATCCATTCATCTAGTGAGGGCATCTGGGTTGGTTCCATATCTTAGCTATGGTGAATAATACTGCAATAAACATAGTCGTGCTAGTAGCTTTAGTGTGGTCTTGTTTGTGGTCATTTGGGTAAGTGCCCAAAAGTGGGATTGCTGGGTCATAGGGGAGCTCTATGTGGAGTCTTTTGAGGAACCTCCATACTACTTTCCAAAGTGGTTGAACAAGTTTACACTCCCACCAACAATGCAGTAAGGTTCACTTCTGGCCACATACCCTCCAGCATCTGTTGTTATTAGAGTTCTTGATTATAGCCATTCTAACTGGGGTGAGGTGGAATCTCAATGTTGTTTTGATTTGCATTTCTTTTATGGCTAGAGAAGTTGAGCATTCCTTCATGTGCTATTGGCCATTCTTATTTCCAGGTCAGAGAAGTTTCTCTTTAAGTCTTTAGCCCACTTATTTATCAGGCAGTTGTTTCATTGAGGATTTGTTGTTGGAGGATTTAATTTTTTAAATTCCAGGTATATTTTCGATAAGAGACCCTTGTCTGTTGTATGGCTAGTAAAGATCTTCTCCCAATCTGTGGTCTTTCTATTGATCTTGCTAGCTATGTCCTTTGTTATGCATAAGCTCTGCAGCTTCATGCAATCCCATTTGTCCAACGTTTCTTTGATTTGTTGTGTTTCTGGGTCTCTATTAAGACAATTTCGGCCTGTGCCAAGGCGACCTAAAGTTTTTCCATTTCCTTCCTGTAATGTTTTCAGGGTGTCTGCTTTGACTTTGAGGTCTTTGATCATTTGGATTTTATTCTTGTGCAGGGTGATATACAAGTATGTAGGTTTAGTTTTCTACAGGTGTTTCACCAATTTTGCCAGCACCATTTACTGAAGAGGCTGTCTTTCTTCCATTCTATTTTTTTAGCTCCCTTATTGAAGATTAGGTGGCTATAGATCTCTGGGTTTTTGGGTTTTCAGCTCTATTCCATTGGTCCTGAGGTCTGTTCTTGTGCCAGTACCAAGCTGTTTTGATTACTATGGCTTTGTAGTAGAGTTTGAAATTTGGTATTGATACGCTTCCAGCACTGTTTCTGTTATGGATGGTTGGCAGTAGCCTTTTATGGAGTACTCTTCAGAGGGGTGTATAAATACCCCTGCTTTCTGGATGCTTGAATGGCATAATTGAGAGATGTATGTTTTATATCACTTCCAGAGTGTACCCTAGAGATAGTTTCAGTGGTCTTCTGTGATCTATGTGTTAGTATTTTTTTTTTATTTCTAGAGTTCCCATTTTGACATCATTTTTCCTTATGTCTTAATACTACTGTCATGTTTCCAATATAGTTTCTATACATTACAATGAACTACTTTCCTTGGAATACTTTGCCTAGGTTCTACTTTATGGTTAACCTGAGACAATGATAGTTGTAATTATTATTTTCACTACAAAAATGTTTAAGAATAGTTTCATGTGTGTTAACATAATAAAGTTACAGTGCATTGAGAATATTTTTTGCAGTAATTGACTATAAACTCATGTCAATGCCCTTCTATCTACCCAGTTTACTATTTCAATTCTTAAACCAAAGAGACAGACCACAGTTTTAACATGAGTAGGAGCTCAATTCTGCCCTCTTTTCCTTATGATAGATTAATTTTTTTCCAGTATAAAGAAGCATGAGTCTCATTCTCTGGCACCAAATGCAGGACTTAGCAACACCAATTATTCTTTGTTACCAAGGAGTAAAGAAAAATGCATTCTGACCTTTCATTTTCTTCTCTCAGTGGATCATGTTTTGAGTGCGATTTGCTTTTGGAGATTGTGGAGGCATCTGTGGACATAGGAATGCAACAGTTACTTTTAATATTCTTAAAATTCTAATGGAAATCAACCATTTACCTACCAAAATTATTGTCCAGGATAACCAACCACTCAAACGTATTTCCTTTCAGTTAGAATCTTACTTCCTCATTACTTTTTATCCTTAATTGAAGAGAGATAGTTTTCCCTTTCTAATTGCAAGTCAACATCTCAGAAATGTTGAGTTAGGATACACAGGAGAGTGAGGAATGAGAGGGTCTCTGGGGTCAGAAATTGGAAGTAGGGCTCTTTCTTTCCTTGGAAGCTTGCAGCCTGAGAAGCCTGTTAACAAGAGTGGAGCTTGTTCAAAGTCTAGGTATTGCATCATCTGCCCTGAAACACCAGTTATGATTAAGTTGGTAGGTCTCTGAGCCATCTTGAGCACTTTAATTTAATCCTGCAGATATCAGTTTACTGTCTATTGTGATTGAAGGTACTCAGCCAGTTAGAAAGAAGAGCAAGACACTGGCCTCTGCAAGAAAAAGAGAAAAACAATTTGCTGTGCATGGAAGTAAGTTTGGTGTATCTGGTCTTGGATAAATTTCATCTGGGTTGTGAATTACAAGATGGACTTATTAAGCTGGAGAATTCTGGATCCACCTGAAATCTAGTGAATCTAATATCCATATTTATTGCCTGCCAGACTGTAACCAGAATTCAACTAATTTAAAAACATATTTTTCTTCTATTTTCTTAAAAAATTCCATTCCTCTAAAATTTACCAAAAAAAAAAACTGAAACAGAAAAGGAAGAAAAAGTATTTCTATTTAGTAATAGCTCTGGTACTTTAAACTCTACATGTTTTTCTTGTTTTCAAACTACTAACAATAATGAAATACATAAAATAGAAAGAAAAAGTTCTTGTTAATGCTGTTTTCACAGATAACTACAGTTAATAAACTGGTATAGCTATTTTCCTGTTGAAGTGCAATATATCTTGTTGTTATTATTATTGCCAGTCTTGGGGCTTGAACTCAGGCCTAGGTGCTGTACTTGAGCTTTTGTGTTCAAAGCTAATGCTCTATTACTTGAGCTACAGCTCTACTTTAAGCTTTTTGTGATTAATTGGAGATGAGTCTAATAGACATTTCTGCTTGAGTTGTCTTTGAACTGGGATCCTCAGCTCTCATCTCCTGAGAAGCTAAAATTACAGACATGAGCTACTAGTGCCTGGCTATAACTTAATTGTTTTGGGGGAGGGGTCAGTCCTGGGGTTGAACTCAGGGCCTGGGCACTGTATCTGAGCTTCTTTTGCTCAAGGGTAGCACATTACCATTTAAGCCATACCATCACTTCTTGCTTTTTCTACTTATGTGGTACTGAGGAATCAAACCCAGGGATTCATTCATGCTAGACAAGCACTCTACCTCTGAGCCATATTCCCAGCCCCAGTATAACTTAATTTTATTTTGTGTGTGTGTCTGTTGTGGTGTCTGAACTCTGGGCCTGGGCACTGTCCCTCAGCTCTTTAGCTCAAGACTAGCATCTACCACTCGAGCCACAGCACCACTTCTGGCTTTTTCTGCCAGAATTGAGGAATCGAACCCAGGGACTCATGCATGCAAAGCAAGCACTCTACCACTAAGCTACCTTCCCAGCCTTAACTTAATTTTTTAAAAAATTGAAAATAGAGGAGTATAGAAAGTCATTCATGTTATTAAAATATACTGTGGTATTTTGGTCCATTTCATTACATTCTTTTATCCTAAAATACACATTTCTGCCTTTATGCTTAAAATCATGACTCCAACTTCTATTTCATATTATGCAAAAAATACTTATATATTATGTTATATAAGCCATATATGTAGCTTATATATAATCCATACACATGTATGGATTTTTCCTGTTTATCACAGTCTCTTTCTATCACTGTATAGCATAACAATGTATCAGTATATAAAACAACTTCTTTATTAAAAAAATTCTTTCTTTCTTTATATGTTCTTTTAGGTGAATGGAGAAAACAAAGACCCTTAGGCTCTTTGGTGAGCAAGGATACTTGGTTGGCTTGAGCAGAATTTTACAACAGTGGGCTGTGCACCATTCTCAAAAAAATACGTCTGCAGAATTGGCAAACCTAGCAGATCCCTCACCTTTTAAGGTCTCTACTATAAAAACCACCAAGCCATGACTGGTTCTCAAGGAGCTGGAATCTATATCTTTGCCAAACATCCTGTTGCATGTTGAATCATGTCCACCAAATAAATTCACCAAAGCCTTAACCCTAGGTATTCCTTGAGAATAGCCTTAACTTAGAAATAGATTCCTTGCCGATATCACAAGTCAAAGCAAGTTATGAATTATGTTTTCACATGTTAAAACAAGTTATGCTAGGCTGTAATCCAACTAGTGTCCTTAAAAATGAGGGAACTTTGGACACAGAGGAGAACTCCTGTGAAGATAGGGTTATTAGCCAGCCAAATAACACAAAGATTGCTGGCAACCACCCCAAGTCAGGAAGATGGGAAGAAAGGCTTTTCTTTAGATTCCTCAAAGAGGACATGACCTCTCCAACACTCTAATTTTGAACTCCTAGCTTCTAGGACTGTCACCTGGCTTGTGGGACTTTCCTATTGTGACAGTACTAAGACATACCCAAAACAATTTTCCGGATGATTACATTTGAGACCCACTAGCTAGATTTGGCTGAGCTTAATTTCTGAGTTGACTGATTACTATACTAAAGTAGAAATGTATAATCAAAACAGTTAAATAAAGGAAGGAAGAAAGGTAGAAATAATAACAATAAGCACAAAGTTTGATTCGATACAAAAAGTTACATTTTAGCATTTGTTAGTGTGACTCTTTCAAAAGAAGAAAAAATGTACCTATATTTCATGTTTCACATGAAACTGGAGGTAGATGTATTTGAGATCTTTAAAAGACATGATTTATCTTTGTGGGATAGTCCTCTGGAGTCAGAGGACTCATTTAAAGTGTACATGGTTTCTGACTAACAAAAAATGTGTCATAATAAATTATGCTGTAAGCTACTAAATTTTGAGGTAGTTTATTACCCACTGATATATAACAAAACTGTTGTAAATGATACAAAAACTGTTAGAAATGCTTTCTCTTTCTCCTTTTTGGGAGTTTGCAGAGTATTACAGCCATCCTTGTTATTAAGAAAGAAGCTTAGCTTGCTAGATTTTTAAATGGGACTGGTTTCTACAAACCTTTGATTAATAATTAGGGAAAGCAAACAGGAAAAATTTTGCCTCTTGCATTATCTATGAACAAGAACGTTTTTATGATGTTTCACTTAGAGGACATTCTGTCCAAAGCCTGTACTTCTCAAATTATGAGGCTATGATTATCGTTTGCTCAAGTACATTTACTTCCCAGATTTAGCAAATGTAGAAAAGCCAGTTAGATATGAATTTAAGATACCAATAAATCATTTTTTTTACCATACAACTTGGTCCCATGCAATACTTGGGATATACTTATCCTAAAATATAATTTGATGCTGATTGGCAATTCAACTTCAACTATTGTCCTGTATTTAGTGTTCAGCCTTAGGTTTAATGGAAACAAAATCAGTAACAAAATAACAGAGTCTGTACCAGCAGCCAGGTTCCAGCCATTCTTTCTCCCATATGACCCTGAAATATTAATGAGAGTGGTGCTTTAGAAACTCATCTTGTGGTTGTACCTGTCTGAGGTTTTAATGTAGTAACCATTACTGAGCTGCTTTTGAAAGGAGCTTGTAGGTGATTATAGGACAAAACCGATGTTCTTTCACTCAATCAATGGGTCTCATTCTGCAAATGGAAGTCCAGTCTGATAACGTTAATGGAAGGCAGTTGTGGATCCTGACATTCCCATAATAGTCAGGACTAAATAATGTTAGTTTTGAACTTAATTGCATTAATATAATAATTCCAAGCATGCAGACGTATTATAAAAAGGGATAATTTGTGGGGGAAAATCAGAATCAATTTTAAGTAGCTTTTATATTCATGCTTAACTTATGCAAATTTATAAGTATTAAAGTAATTAGGTAAAGTATATAAATGTGCACAGTAGGAAATCAGAAGCCCTTTGCTAACTGGCACTAAGAGACCTTAATCCTGTGTGTTACTGCTTTCTAATTAGAATTAGTATCTCTTTGTTAGTGTTCTTGAACTTAGAATATCTGTGTGGCTTTAATAGTGTAAGTACAATTGCATGACTAATTCACATTGCCTCATCCTGTTGATAATGGGGTTTATGTAGAGTAATGGCTTCTGAGGATAACAACTATGATGAGAAAGTAGACAGGAAGCAAAAGAGAAAGGAAGCTAGCCCCCATGAGTTGGAATGAATGCTCTCTGATTCTAGTTCTTTATTCATTCTAGCACATTTATTTCTTGCATTCTAAACCCTATAAATATGTTACAGTTTATGGATTAAATAAAACTGAGTTTTCTTCTTCTGATACTCCACTAACAAACCTTCAGCAATGGTATTCTCTCTTAGGACAAATAGCCATGTAATGTTATGAGCAGTAAATTGGGCCTCAGTCAAATGCTAAATCTGTTTGATTATATTTATGTTATTTTGATAATCAAAAACTAGGCTAAGGACACAACGTGTATGCACATATAAATGTATGGATGTGTGCATATGTATATGTGAAAAAGATAAGACTATAATGAACCAGGAAAATTCACAGATATTAAGGTAATATAATCTCTTTACATATTATAATAATATGTGAATGAACCATGCTTGACTTTTATGATCTGTAGGTACTATTTTTTGATCTTTAGGTACTTATCATTCAACAAAGGAGTTACTGTTCAGCAGATTAATGAGTGCATTTATCTTGATAGATGCCACTCTTTTCACAATGCTTGACTTTTAACAAAATATTTTTATTTATATCTCCAAGTCTTCAAAATAACCCTGGAAATAGCTTAAAAATACTGTCCTGAGACCATATTCATAGAAAGTGACACAGTTTGGTCTCAACATGTTCTCTTACTATAGGCCCTTCTTTTCCCCATACCACACTGCGTCTAGAATTCTAATGCCGTTCCATTAAATAAAGATCTGTGTTCACTTGTAAAAAGAGAATTGATGTTGTAATAAAACCAGGATTATTTATCACTCAAGAGCTTTGTTTCCTGGAATTTAGCATTGTGAACCTCTTAGAAAGATGAAAATGACTTATTTAGAAATACTAACGAAGGAGGAATGGAAATTCATTTTTTCCATTTAGAATTCTTATGGCTGATCTCATCTCCATTCAGAGTGATTCAAGTTTGAATATTTTATTAATTCTATTGCATCTGAGTTAAACTTGTGTCTGCCCCTCTACCACGAGCCTGTTCTGTCTATGGACTATGTCCTAGAATTGTTTTGTTTACTGCCTGACTGACTCAAAACTTTTAGAACAGATGACAGGAGTGCTAAAGTGGCTGAGAAAAAGTACAAAGCATCCAGGGAACAAGACACGAACAAGAAGTTAAAAGAATTGGAGTGTAGTCTCTGAAAATAATTAAAACTCAATTACTGGGATTCCTTCTTCCTTCCTTCCTTCCTTCCTTCCTTCCTTCCTTCCTTCCTTCCTTCCTTCCTTCCTTCCTTCCTTCTTTCCTTCCTTCCTCCCTCCCTCCCTCCCTCCCTTCTTCCTTTTTCTTTCTTTCTTTCTTCCTTTTTCTTTCTCTCTTTCTTTCTTTCTTTCTTTCTTTGTCTGTATTTTCTCATTAAGTGTCAAGGTTTACCTATATTGGTGTGGGTCATGGAGAATTGATTTCTTAAAATCTCCAGTAAGAGTGCAATTCATTATAAACCAGTAATCCTATAAGTTTTAATCTAGAATAACCATTAGATCTTGCCATCAAGGCCCTGAACCCGTCATTGATTTTCCTCTTCAGTGTATTGAGTTGAGGAATTCTAGGCATTTTAGTGTCATTTATTTAAATTGATTGCTCTACTGTTGGATAGTTTATGTTATCCTTATAACCTAAATATAAAGTCGAACTTATAGAAACTTTATCAACTCCTCTCCCATCTTCTCTCCCACAACACACATAGACATTTTAGAAACCATTTTTCGTTACTAGCTCTTGAAGAGTTGGCGGAGTGGGGGGCATACTCTTAGTCATATCCAAACACCAAACTTACCAGACTGATTGATTTGCCTTTTTTCCCTTGTATTAAGAGTTTTCTCCTAGTTATTTTTAACTCTTGGATTCATATTACAACCCTGAAGTATCTCTTGTGAAATATCTTTGGATCTGTATTCTATTTTGAGCTTACCATATTAACCTTTGCCACTTTCTTGATCTATGCTCTTCCTTTTATTTCATGACAATAGAACATGACTTCCCTACTTCTTCTGTAGTTTTCTATAAGAAATATCTTTGGAATATAGTTGAAAATATTTATATCTGAAGTTCAATTCTGGGAAGTGAAGTTCTATTTCAATAGTTACAGGTATTCACTGAGAATGTATAATGTGCAAAAAGCCAAAAACACTTTATAAGACTCAATTGATAATTACACGAATCCTGAGTTAAGTATGTATAAGCTAGATGATGGTGGTTCATTTCTAGCCATTCAAGAGAGTGAGATTTGGAAGATTGTAGTCTGAATCTAGCCCAGATAGAAAAGTCTACAAGATTACATCTCTACTTAACTAGCAAAATGACAGACTAGAGGCCTGGTTTAAGTGTGAAAGTGATAATTGGGAACAAGAAAGCTTAGCAGGACTATGCAGCCTTGAGGCCAAGTCTCAGTAGCAAAACAAAACAAAACAAATACCCAAATGGTATGTATATATGCATGAGGGCAGTAAGGCTTTCACAGACATGAAATGACTTACTCAAAGTCAACAGAAAAGTAGAAGGTAGAACGAGACTTTGGATCCATATCTCTCTGACTCTAATGGGCATGGATTTTACTACTGAATACTGCTAAATGACTCTTCTTTGGCTTATAATCTCTTACTATTACATTCCTATTCAGGTAGGAACTCTGCCCTCCAATGATCACAAAAAATGTGTCTTGGTATAATGTGAAAGTGACATCCTATATATACACAAGGACCAATTGTCTATGTATTTCCAATGCATGTGGCAGTATATGCAGAGTAGGTGTTTGGGAATTTCATAGATAAGCAGATGCTCTGAGCACACATGTAGGAAATCCACTAATACTCTGATTTTCTCTGAATGTTGTTTGACCTGCACATCCATTTAATCTTGCATCTCTAACTCATCAGAGTAAAGGCTAAATTTTCAAATAGCAAGGCTACTTACATATGAGAGAACTGCATTCTGGTCTTGCTTGAGGGTTTGATTAGGGGCAGAAAGACTACAAGAGGTGAATCAAGGTCTTTTCAGTTATAATTTTCCAGTGACCTCCATGTAAAATGCTTTCTGTAGCAAAATGAATGTTCTGGCCCAAGGTAAGCCAGGTGATAGCTAGAAACAGATTACTTTTCTCAGATTCAGGTCTGAAATGTTGGACAAGCACTTTAGTATTTAGTAGGCAAGGGTAGGTGAACCAGACTGGAGGTGTTGGTGGATTTATTAAAGCTGATTTAAATAAGATTGAATAGCAACTGAAACATGGCACTCAGGGAAATACTTCAGGACCTAGTACACTAACAACTATAAATATATGTTATTGAACAGAATAAATTAACAAAGCTATTCATGATTATAGTGAGTAGATTTATAAAGAGATTAGAAGAAACCTTTTTAAAGTAGTTATTCTTCTTTTGAGGGGGGGGTCTGGTCGTGGGGCCTGAACTCTGGGCCTGGGCGCTGTCCCTCAGCTCTTCAGCTCAAGGCTAGCACTCTACTACTTGAGCCACAGCGCCACTTCCGGCTTTTTTCTGCTTATGTGGTGCTGAGGAATCGAATCCAGGGCCTCATGCATGCAAGGCAAGCGGTCTACCACTGAGCCACCTTCCCAGCCCCCTAAGTAGTTATTCTTCCTGGAGGCTTCAGTTAGTATATTCTAAATAATAAAGGTATCAGGGTAAATATGCAGTCATTTTTTCAAAACATAAAGGGTCAAATGAGGGGTTGGAGGCATGGTTCAAGGAGCAGTACCTGCTTGTTTAGCAAGCACAAAACTCTGAATACCACCAAAGAAGAAAAAGAAAATGGTGAAATAAACTGTTGTTTCCACATTTTATTTTTCTAGTAAAACCCTTATTTTAGTGATCTTCTCTTTAACTCTGAGTTAAGTAACCTACAAGGTCCTATAGTAACAACAACAACAACAAAAGATTAGTGGGTTGTGGTGGTACATGTGTATAATCCTAGCCCCCTAAAGGCTGAACAGGAGGATTGTGAGTTTGAGGCCAATCTGGCATAAATATTAAGACACTGTCTCAGAAGCAAAAAAAGCAACAAAACAAAACAAAAATTAATTTTTTGCCTTTATGTCATTACTAAATTTTACAAGAAAATACTTTTGAAATAAAAACAGGGGAAAACTGGGAGAAAGCGAAGGAAGGGGTGACATGACCCAAATAAAGAAATGTACTCATTTACTTGACTTTTGAAATGGTAACCTCTCTATACAACACTTTAATAACAGCAATATGATTTATTTAAAAGATACAAAACACAACCCATGGGTTCAGTTAGTGGCCTTGACCAGACATTTGTACTTCAGATGGTTTCCTGTGGCTCTTTTCCAACAAGTAATGCCATGTCCTGATACCCTAGCTTCCTCCCATCTTGGTCAAGGGTTTTGACAAGCACAGTAGAATAATTGTGACACAAACATCAGCTCCCTCCATTGAAAAACTGAAGCAAAGCATGAATACCATAGACAGGTGAACATAGTAATTCTGACATGACACCCACCAGGTATATTTTCCCCTTTTCCCCCATCCAACAAAAAAGAGAGAAAAAACAAAGAAAAATGTTATTATTGAGTCATTCTTGCTGTGATTCAAGGGAATCTGTCTATCAATAGAGATGAACAGACAGTCCAGGACAAAAAGAATTATTCCCTCCCAAATGTTGGTATCTCTTTACCTCTGACAAACAGTGAGATGAATAAGTAACAAAAATGAGTACAAAGAAAATGGATTGCATGATATACTAGCAAAGGATGAGTTTTCTTCAAGGAATGGTATTCTCTTGAGAATTTGAGAAGGGTGAAGAACAGGATATTTAAATAAACAATTAAGTGATTGAAATACATCCAGGGAAGAGAGTCATTGCCCTCCACAATTTACTCATTATTGCTTTTCTTATTCATTTTATCTTTCACCTCTGATACTGAGTACATTGACACATGAATTCAGGGCCTTATATTTGCTGGGCAGGCACTTACTGCTGAACTATGCTTCTAGCTATTGTTATGCTAGTTACTTTTTAAACAGGGTCTCATTTCCTGACCAGGTGTGTGTCTGGACCACAATCCACCTACTGTAGATTTCCCATTGAATCAAGAATATATTGAACAACAGGCTTGCTCCACACTATTCAGTTAGCTATTGAGAAAGGATCTTATGAACTTTGCTGCCCAGACTGGCTTTGAACTACACTCTCCAGTTTCCATCTCTGAAGTAGCTTGGACGACAGATATAAACCACCTACCAGAGGCTAGTTTCCATGTTTTACTCCTTTACCCCTGACTTCTCTTTTATTTCCTCTTTCAGTACTCCAGACAATCATACTTCTTGATTCTTTCTCAACCATATAGGTGCATTCCCACCTCAGAGTCTTTGTGCTGCCTAATTATCCTCCAAATATACCAATACAGTATTACAAAACTCCCCCTCTTTACACCTAGGCAAAACAAAAACATTACTACACTATTTGTCAGAATGTAAACCTGTTCAATCATTTCAGAAAGCAGCATGGAGGTTTCTCAAAAGACTAGTTTTCCTATGACCCAGCAATTCCACTCCTGGGCATTTATCCAATAGACCAAAAACAAGGCCACATTAAAGTGACCAACACAACCATGATCCTTGCAGCATTGTTTATCATAGCCAAGATATGGAATCAACCCAGATGCCCTTCAGCAGATGAATGGATCAAGACAATGTGGTATATATACACAATAGAAGTCTATGCTTCCATCAAGAGAATGATATTATACCATTCATAAGGAACTGGAAAGACTTGGAAAACTGTAGTAAGTGAAGAAGGCAGACCCAAAGAAACATAGGTCAGATGGTTTCCCTCATGTGTGGTAAATAGAATGTGCTTATAAATCTACAAGTAAACACACTGGACAGTAAAAAACTACACTGGGACATGATAAATTAGACACATCTATAGACAGTCACACAATGAGACCAAGGAGGATATTAATAGGAGCAGATAGCTTTGTGCATAGAATCATATAAAATAATAGTTTATGAAGTGAAATACAAGAAATGGAAACAAGGGAATTTTGTTGTTGTTGCTGCTGTTTTGGTTGTCCTTTCCTTTTGTCTTGTTTGTTAGTTTGTCTTTGGGAGTGTAAGGGGGCCACAGAAAAAGTAGGACAATGGGTGAACAAATACAACAGTGGTACTCACTAGACACTACATAAAAAAATGAACTATATAACTAATAAGTGGGTACCGGAAGTAAACTTGGAAAGAGCAAGGGAAGTAGTGACATAGTCCAAAAAGAAATGTATTCATTACCTGACTAATTTAACTGTTACCACTCTGTACATCAACTGTACTATAACAATAATATATATGGATATATAATTATGTACATTATATATATATATATATATATATAATTATGCATCAGAATTCCTAGAAGCTTATTAGGGGAAGGAACTTGATTAGACTCACGAAATTTGTTTTGTTCTTAAACCAAACTCCTCACAGTAGATTACATTGGACTTCATTTCCCTCACATACAAGTAGATCTACTTTTTGATAATTTATCCCTTACCTTTGTGAGCTGAGAGTAAAAGATAAATGGTTGTGCAATCTGAGCAACTGCTGAAAGGAATTAAAAGTAGCATTGATGGATTTTCCACCTGTGTGCTCAGAGCTCTTTCTCATCTAACAAAAGTCACCCAAAGATGCATGCATGAAAACTCACAGACCTACATGCATGGGAGAGAAATTGACCAGGTAACTTACCAGGTTTCATCCAGTATGGATATTCTATGGCTATATTATTTTAAATTAATACAAATACAAATACAGATATAGATGATGTGCAAAAAAATTCACCTCAAGGAGTAGCTTGAAAGAGTTTGGCCATCTGTGTCCTTGTGATCTGTCAAATACTTTACATTTCCCCCAAATACCACATAATTTAAGAAAAAAAGCGGTGCTATTCTTGCACACCAACGTTTCAAAGCCCCTGGTCTCATTCTTTAGAATATACCACTACCTCTAGAGCACCTCGCATGCAAGCTTTGAGGATTTACTTTCATCAAATAAATCTATCTGTGTGGTTTATTCATGTGGTTTTAAAACAGTCTCTTAAAATGCACATAACTCTTGAGAAAGATATACATTAAGCCTGTTTCTCATGTATATTTTAGCATATGTATGTTTAAAAAGTTCTTAGTACCTAATGGAACCTCAGTAGGCATTTGGACAATGAGTAAATCAATAGAATAAATAGATGGGATTTTCTGAGATCTTTTTTTTCTTATTGTGAAAATACTGTACAGAGGGGTTATAATTACATAGGCAAGATAATGAGTACATTTCTTATCAAGCATTGTAGCCTCCTCCTTTGTTTCCCCTTCCGATACCTTCCCTTCCTCTCCCTCCTCCCCCCAATCCTCCCACCCCACCAAATTTGTAAAGTTCATTTTCGACATAACGACTTGTACATCTCATTGTTGCAATGGGTCCACCTGAATCCCTAGTTAAACGATTTGTTTTTGCCCTTCCCCTCCACAAATTATCCCATCATCAAATACAGTGAAAGCAAGGGTTATACCGTGGGTGAGGGATATACAAAGCAACAAAGAAATAATCTTATAAATGTGTTAGAAACAATCGCATGAAAGAAAAAACATTCGAATACATATCTTAGGGTTCATTTCCCTAACATCAACACCACCACCAACAATGCAGTAGGGTTCCCTTCTGTCCACATCCCCTCCAGCATCTGTTGTTATTAGAGTCCTTGATTATAGCCATTCTAACTGGGGTGAGGTGGAATCTCAACGTTGTTTTGATTTGCATTTCGTTTATGGCTCAGGAGGTTGAACATTTATTCATGTGTCTATTGGCCATCCTTCTTTCCTCTTCAGAGAAGAGACAATACAAAAATTCATATGGAACAATAAAAGACCCCAAATAGCAAAAATGATCCTCAACAGAAAGAACAGTGCTGGAGGAATATCAATAACAAATTTCAAACTCTACTACAAAGCCATAGTAATCAAAACAGCTTGGTACTGGCACAAGAACAGACCTCAATACCAATAAAATAGAATTGAAAACCCAGAAATGAACCTACAGACCTATAGCCATCTAATCTTCGAAAAGGGAGCTAAAAAACAGAATGGAAGAAAGACAGTCTCTTCAGTAAATGGTGCTGGCAAAATTGGTTAACTCCTTGAAGAAAATTAAAGCTAGATCCTTATATATCACCCTGCACCAGAATCAACTCCAAATGGATCAAAGACCTCAGAGTCAAAGCAGACCCTCTGAAAACATTACAGGATGGAATAGGAGAAACCCTAGGTCTCCTTAGCACAGGCCAAAATTGTCTTAATAGAGACCCAGAAACACAACAAATCAAAATAGACAAATGGGATTGCATGCTTCTGCATGGCAAAGGACATAGCTAGCAAGATCAATAGAAAGCCCACGGATTGGGAGAAGATCTTCACTAGCCATACAATGGACAAGGGTCTTATATCTAAAATATACCTGGAACTCAAAAACAAATCCCCCAACAACAAATCCTCAAAGAAACAACTTTCCAATAAATAAGTGGGCTAAAGACTTAAAGATTTTCTGAGATCTTGTCTGCAGTTATACTACCTTAAAGAAGACAACTGGTTACAACAGAGTAACCTTGAGGCATTGCTACATGCCCAAAGTTGATGCAGGAGCCCTAGCTGAGGCTGCAGGCAGTATTCTTTTGTGTGCATGAAGCTGTAGCTGAGAGATCTGTCCTTGTATACACTGGGCTGGGGTGGGGAGGTGGGAGGTGATTTTAAGAAAGCCCACAAAGCACTTTACCTCTACAGATTTGGCAGACCTAGAGAGGCTCAACACCAGTTCACAGGGATATTATTCAAACTTCATCTTGTTAAGGATATCCTTAAGTTTGTTCATTTAAGCTCTTAAGGGAAAAATAGAAATGCAAAGAGTAAGATAAGGGATTATTTGCCATTTACAACTATAGATTTCTCTCCTATTCTAGGCCTGAGCTGTGGAGATAGAAATGCTTAACCTTTAATTCATGTAAACACCTCTGATTTATTACTGAATGAGATGTACAAGACATTATATCGAAAAACGAACTTTACAATTTTGGCACCAGGGGTTGGGGGGAAGTTGGAGGTAAGGGGGTCGAGGGGGTGTGGGGAGGAGATGGGAAGGGATGGTAAGGGGAAACAAAGGAGGAAGCAACAATGCTTGATAAGAAATGTACTCATTACCTTTCCCATGTATGGTATTTTCACAAAAATTTTTTAAAAAAGAAAAAAAATGTTTTGTGTTTTAAAGTAACTAAGATTTTTTTTTATTACTTAAGAGTATTCAGCAAAAGTTTTGGGGGCTGCTCAAATTTTCATCTGAGGACAATGGAAATTCTAGACTAACAGAATAAATTTGAAGAGACAGTGGAGATAAAAATGAAGTTGTTTATAAATTTAGCCTATGAGTCATGCTGGTCACTTGTATCTACTTCACAGCTTTGCTGTAATTAGTATGGTATCGATTCTCATGTCAGCCTGAAAATATTTCTATAGCAACTCAAGCACATTTTGTTAGCAATGAAATTTTTGATGAACTTTAACTATTAAACCGGGCTAATTTCTTTCCATCTTTACAGAAAGATCTCCTCAGGGAAGTTTTTGCTTTGAGCTGGTATTGGAATAAATCCAGTTTCTTCTGTCAGTAGGAGAGTTCTACCAGTACCAGGTTCAAAGCTCTCTTTCTGAAATCTTGTAGTTGCACAAAGCATACCTCACATACAGTAAGATAGGACTGTCATCCCAGTTACATGGAGGTATAGGTGAGAGGTACTCTGTGACAAGCCTGGGAAAATTAATAATAAAAATATTTTAAAAGCCCAAGGACATTTATTGTACTTACCTAGCAAGTGCAAAGTCCAAGTTCAAATTCTCATACTAAAAAAGGAAAACAGATGGGTAGCAAGAGAAGAAAGAATACTTTATGTTGATTTGATCTGTAGAATTGTATAGGCACTAAGGAACTTTTTGATCAATTATCATCTTGATGGAACTATACCAAGTCATAGACAAAACTGAGATTTTTCTAAGAAAAATAGTAATTACAGTCTCCTAAAGTTAATTGTTTTCTTTATGTTTAAAATGGTACAATTTTGCATTTGTTTGTAACAGAGCGACAGTGTCACTCCTTAGTAATTTCTCATCACCTGGCAAAATGGCTTGTTCCTGTCTTCATGGCTCAGACTTCACAATGAGTCTTGATATATTGAGATCTGCAGTCTTGTAAGCTGGAAGATAAGGGCTGTTCTGAGTTTCTTTTATATTGTTAGACAGCAGTCAGGCATGGCACTCTGCTCACAATGTGTCAAAGAAAGCTATTGACCAAATGTCTGGCTGTTTTCTTCATTTAAAATGCACTTCACCGCCTATTCATATTTGAAGCCAAACAGCATCAGTGCTGAGGTGCTGTGGTTCTGAATTCCTTTCACAGCTCTCTTCTCATTTAGACTAATTACTGGGCAGAGCACCCTTTCTATTCTGACAGTGAAGATAGAGGAAATTGAAAATTCAAAAAAAAAATCCATTAAGGGCAGACTCTCAGAAAAGAATCCGTTCAAGCCAGTTGGACGTTATCTCAAATTCTCAGTTTCCAGTGTCTCTCACTTAAAATTTCCCATTTTGTTAGAGCATAAATGAAGTGATGCTTTTGTCCCCTTCTGAAGATTACAAAAATCCTTTGGCATTAGAGATGATTCCTCTACCTTTGTGTGTGAGCAGACTTAACATTGTATACATGTCTAAATCAGAATAGCTGATCTTTTGTCATTTCTAGAAGTGAGTTTTCTCCTTGTGACCTTTAATGGATGACTAGAGAAAGGCATATAAAGAGAAAGTAAGTAAGGCTGTTTATCATCCTGCTGTAAATTAATAATATACTAAGAAATTCTTGTATTTATTGTATTTATGAGGAAGAATATCCTTAGGCAAAACTGAGAAAGTTTTTCCTAAACCAACCTTTTCTTCTCTGTTTTGTTAATCTCCTTTTAGTCCTTTAGAATATCACTCCAAACTTTCTGATGCCCCTCATATGCACAAGCCTGAACCCACTCTAGGAGTATGCTTCAATATTTTCTCTAGAAGAACTCAATGCCTGCCATCCTTTGCTTTGTTCTAACTTACTTCCGTACATTTCATCCTTCCAGCTTTGCTTGATATCTAGCCTACAACCATGATCAGCTTTTCCATTTAAGCTGACTGAATGTGAATCAATCAACAAATCAATCAATCAATCAATCAATGCAGGGGTTAAACATGCACATTAAGTTAAATAAATCGTGAATGAGCCAGGGTTTATAGAGAAAAAGGTAAATTAACTAGCAAGGGGATTATTATATTTTTCATTGTATTAGTCAATTCAGGATGCTGTAACAAAATACCATATAATGCATTGCCTTAAAAATTTGTCACTATTCTGGAGGCTATAAAGTCTAAAAATCAGAACTTCAGCATGATTAAAATCTCAGAAGGTCTTTGAAGATGCAAATGGCCACCTTTTCTCTTGGAACTGTTTCTCTTTCTCTCTCTCTCTTCCAATCTTAGAGTTTTACCTTTATGACTTAATTTTGTATTATTATGTCTTATCTCAAAATACATCTGGAGTTTCAATGTGAATTTTAGGAGTATAAATTTTGCCCATACACCCATTCTCCATCTGTAAATGATTAGGAAGGAATGAGAAAATCTTTTTCCTTAGTCACTCCGTTTGTGTCAGTATGTAAATGTCTTGTTGGGCTGAGTTAGATTCTAAATTGTAACCATATATTAATTTCCTATAAGATAGGTAACTATTACCTGGCAATCAGATGAATAGTTTGCTGTTTCAATAACATTAAGGCAAAACAAATAAAGAGGTTTGATTTCTTAAGAAATAGCTGGCATATATACACAATGGAATTCTATGCTTCCATCAGAAAGAATGACATCGCCCCATTCATAAGGAAATGGAAAGATGTAGCAAAAATCTTAAGTGAAGTAAGCCAGACCCAAAGAAACATAGGCTCCATGGTTTCCCTCATTTGTAGATAGGAATTTGTAGATATCTCATTAGAGATAGTCCTAGCAGAGGATCACAATCACTCAATATAACTATGTACATACGACCTTATAAAATGATGCTAATGGAAATGAACTTCAAGACATGGAAACAAGAGGTTTTTCTTTGTTGTTTTTAATGCATTGTGTGAAGTATTTTCTTTTTTTCTTTCATTTTCTTCCTTTGGTTTATCCTCTGTTGTCACTGTATTTGATTTTGGTACCCTGTGTATTGTAGATATGTTTATCTGATTTGGGAAAGGGAAAGGAAACAACAAAATGGTCAAAGAACAAACCAATGCCAATGCAACAGTAATACTCACAAGACACTATGTTGGAAATGAACTTTCCTACTGGGTATGGGGGCAGGAATTGAGGAGAGGGAAAGTGGGAGAAAAACAAGGGGAGTAATAATGTTCGGCAAGAAATGTGCTGATTACATATGCAACTGTAACCCTCTGAGGTTCATCACCTTGACAATAAAATTAAATTTAAAAAAGAGAAAAAAAGAGGGTGTTTATGTTGCTCTTAATGGATGATTTAGAGGACTTTCAAAAATGATTCAGTGTGAATGTTTTACTTCAAAACTTATCTTCAGAATTGAATAGATTTCACTATACATTTAAATATTTTTGTTGCTTGAAGCTTAAGATTTAATTTTTAATTCTTTGTGAAATCTAGGTATTCATTAAATAAAATATATGTACATTATTTATTTGTGTGTTGTATATATTATATTTTAGTTTGAATTGAATGTTGTAACTAATCCATTCCTTGGCAATAGAATCTGTCAAATACTCAAACACTCAACCCAGTTAGTGAATGTTAGGATGGACTTGTTATAGGAATCAGGTATAAAACAGTGATACAAAATGTATGTCTCATTATGTTGTTGTGTAACTTTAGGTTTTAAGTAGCTTGGGCTAATAGTTACTAGCCAGAGCATATTGTGTGAACGGACTGAGGAAGACTGAAAGCATGCATAGGCAGTGTCTTATTCTGACCATAGTTTGCATGCATAAAACTGTAGTGTATAAAATGATTTTTATAAACCTTTGCATTAGAAATAACATAATGCTACAGTGTATGCATACATCACATTTCCTATCTATTCATCATTGATGGCCACAAGCTAATTCTATTTCTTACCTATTATGAACAGTGATGCAATAGGAATCTTTTATGATAGTTATATTCTTTGTTTATTGGTTTCTTTTAACTTTAGCAAAGATTTATTTTGTTATAATAGGGTTAATAGAAAAAGGGAAACATTTCCTACTCCTCATGCAGAAAATATAAGTTAAACACTATTTTTAGTATTTATTCCTTTTTGTCTTTTATTGTAAAGATGCTGTACAGATGGGTTACAGTTGCAGAGTAAGGAATACAATGTAGTATTATTCAATCTTTAAGAAGAATGAAATTATTTCAATTACAGAAAAATGGAGGAAACTGGAGATCATGTTAAGAAAAATAATATAGAATCTTTCATATATATGTTTGTATTTTAAAAATACTGTACAGAGGGGTTATAGTTACATGAGTAAATAATATATAGGGCTATAATTTTTCTCACATTTATAGACTTGAGGAAAAGTATAGAAGTTGAATAAAGAGTAGGTAAAGGGAAAATATGAGGAAAGGTTGATAGGGAGAGTTGATTATACCAAAGTATGTTATATCCATATCAAAATATGTTATATGCATGAAAATATTACAATAAAACCATTATTTTGTACAATCAAAGAAATAACAAGAAGTATAAAACTGCAGCTAACTTTATTAACTGAAGGAATACTTACTGTGATGCTGAAATTTTCAATGAGACATTTTCCAATGTAGTTCCGTAGAAACTTACTAGTGTTTTATGAAAATCTTTGTAGAAAGAATTCCCGGGTAGGAGGCCAGAACAATTTATTTAACACTTGGTTATTAAGCAAATTCTTGAATGTTAACAAATGTTATCACTGTTCTAGGTACTGGAAAACATTAAATAAGAAGACTGACAAGTCTTTCTTTTATTGGATCTTACTTGGAGTGAGGAAGAAGACGATAAATAACTATATGAAATATAGTAGCAGCTGTCTGTAAGTTGAGCCAACATGACAGACTGCATGGAAGGAAAAGCATTCAAGTTTAAGGTGAGCTATGAATGACAGGGAGTGAATCATGCAGAGAAGGCAAAGCACAGTGCTATTGAAAGCCATATTTAGTACAAAGCACTGTGGGATGAATGAGTCTGTGTTTGAAGACCAGGTACAATGCAGTATGTCTATCTGCAGCACAAAGGAAAAGATGAGAGTAAAGATGGACAAAGGGTCTTGTAGTAGTGGGATTGCAAGCAAGAGTACTCATTTTCTTAAGATCTGCAAGAAATTAGAGGTGATATGAGATTAATCTACAAAAACACCTGATAAAGATTTTGTGTTTAAACATTATATCCTGAGCAAATACTAAGAGACAAAAAATCTGAAATTAATGTAAATGATCTGATACCAGAAAGTGATCATTTCAAGGTGGATAGTCCTGAAACATGGGAAAACAAAAACAGATCCATAGCCTCACAGACCTAGGATTCATGGTCAGAATAATACTTTTCCACTACCACATCCCTTCTTGTTGGCCTCACTAGCAATTATTCTGATGTGCTATAGTGGCATTAATATTTATTATGTGTGTCATTCAGTGGAAACCTGGAAGTATAGGACTAAAGATTTCACCAATACTTTCATGATGCTTGACTCCAACACTTTCATCACAGTGCTTACCATCTGCATTGTGGGAATGCTTTGTGTATCAATATTACATATGCATTATCTATGTTGTGTATTTTATGAAAAATGTATATCCCACATAGATACAAGCTCACTTCATTTTTCAAATTTGACTATCTCTCACTAAACTTTACGTCATACTACACAAGTTAAAATATTTTTTTAGGAAGTACAAATGATATGTAGCTGACTTTATCTGAATCTATTGCAAAAATAATTCATAAGATAAAACACTTTGAAACAATGAAAAGTCAATGTAATTCATATATATATATATATATATATGTTGATATAGATATATATGTATTTACCTCTATCTATCTATCTATCTGGTTCTGAGATTGTGGCTTTTTATTTTTCATGACAAAGACCTGGAACAAAGAGCATTTATCTTGGCTTAGGGTTCAGAGGTTTCAGTCTATGGTCATTTGATACCATTGCCTTGAGCCACATCACTAGATGAGCCAGATTTGCTCATCTAGTGGGAGCCAGGAAGCAGAGACAGACAGACAGGCAGAGACAGAAAGAGAGACACAGAAGAACAGAGACAGAGAGACAAACAAGGAAGGGCAAGAAATAGATGATAGATAGGTAGATACCTAGATAAAAATATGCAGTTAGATAGATACCTAGAAAGATAGGTACTTAGATAGATACAAAGGTACTGTAGACAATGTATTTCATTCCGGGCCAGGCTGCTAGTGACTGACTTAATTCAAATAGGCCTCACCTCCTGCTTTTTTCCCCCCAATTTCCAATAATGCCATTATATTTTAAATCCATATAGGATTGATCAGAACTCTCAGTATCCAAACACTTTCTTAAAAAAAAAAACATCAGTTGGTAACTAAGCTTCTTACACATGAACTTTTCCGAGGATTATATCCATATCCAAGCATGAAAAGATGATACCCTTTCATATCTTTATATATCATTTCATGTAGGAAGAAATAATAAGCATCATTTTGCAAATGGGGAATCAGGAGTGCAGTAGTGCTTATTTTCAAAGATGAAACTACCAACAGAGTACCTTTTATGTGCCTCATTTAAAAATTTTTCTAGAATCTGCTTGGCCCTTGAACATACTGCTTGGCATCTGATCTTACTCTAGTTTTTGAGCAGCTGTAATGGGAGAGCAGTAGGAGAATAAGATACATGACTAAGGATGTGGGTTGCAGCTATTTTCAGAAAACAGGAATGAGCAGTCACTGCAAAACATAACCAGAATACTTACTATAGACATATTTTCTAGCTACTCTGCATGATAAATTTGACCTCTACTTCAAGAACTAGAATTTTGGCAGTAATGAGAAAGTTTTTAATTATCATCAGGGTTATTTTTTTAACTTACATAACTAAAACTACCCTCAAACATTTTTTGTCCTTTCCTGCATGACAAAATGAAGATAGCAATGTGTGTTCATAGATACTTCAAGAATAAGTTCCCTAAACAGGCTGTGTAGGTTATTGTGTTATTTCACTCTGTTCAAACTATGGTCTTCCTGGTCTTCCCTGATCCTCATACATATCCCTGGGGTCAAGAACAGTGAGGAATGAGAAGTATGGCTTTAGCAGCTCCTTGAAACAGAGATGGAGTTGCGTCCACCTGTCCTGAGGGTGCTCTGGTCAAAGAATACCCTCTCCACAGAATGGCACAATCTTGTTGCCAATCTGATAGAACAATGATGAGTCCAGCACAGAAATTATCAAAGACAAGATAAGATGGATCTATGTTTTTTTGTCTCCCTCTCTCTACTAGTAAAATAACAGCACGAATAGAGGACAAACAAAGGAAAGGTCAAGTTAATATTTTGTGCTAAATATAGACTACATTTCTGAAAGGGAATTATTGGTAAAGATATTGTAATAATCAACAGACTAATAAACTCTGATGATTCTGTTGAAATGATCCCAACAAAATGGTAAGAGTATGACTCCTTACTCTTTATATGTTCAGTTACAGAGTTGACCTACAGCCTTAAGAAAGCCCTTTGGGAAGAGAGCCAAGTCTGGAATACAAACACAGTGCAGCCAGACTACTGACCTTTGAGGTTTAAGGGTCTGTATTTCTAATATTTTTTAATTTATTTCTGAGTTAACATACATTTATAATATTAGAGGGTTTTGTGCTATTTCCATACACTCAGGCTACTTTGAATAAAATTCATCTCTTCCACCTTGTTCCCAGTCCTCCCCTCTCTTTTTGCCCTCCTTTTTTAACAGGATTTGGTAGATTTTATTAGGCTCCATTTATTATGCATACATCTTGTCAGGTGTGCTAAAAGAAATAATGTCCTCCTGACTTTGATAGTAAATGTATGGACAGTGCCAGATGGAAGCTCTAAGAAAGTATCTCTTACACTTAGCTGCTTAAGCCCCTTTCTAAGGTGAACAATTTCAGGGTTGCACTCAAATCCCTGGATTCTGGTATGTTGCAGGCTCCTCTCAGTTCTGGTCAAACTGGTATTATGATCACCATAGTCACTTATCTTTTGGACAACAGACTTCAGAACAACCTTCGTATGCAATGATCCATTTCTTGTGTTCTTTATTCTCTGTTGTATATTAATACCATGGTTACTAATATAACAGATTCTCTTATAATGCTCAACATAACACAGTTTGCTGGTTTTTATTGCCAGACGTACTTAATCTTCCCAAGAATCTCTAAGGTGGGGCTTGCTATTTCTTGTTATAATGAGAAGACAGAGGCAGAATAAACTGCAGAAGATTTCTCTGCTATTTATATGGATAGGCTGGATTTCAAACCTTCAGATTTGGATTCTAGAGTCCATGGTGCTGACCAGTCTCACACACTTCCAAGGAATGGCTCTCCTGTTCTAGTATACTAATACAAAAATCCATCAGCTTGGGAATCAACATAATCCTTCCACTTTCAGTTCTTTCAGTGGACTTTGCTCTGTGATTTTGAGTTTCTTGATGAGACATAGTCTCAAATAAACACCCAAAAGAGGGTATTAAGGATCTTCAATGACGTTCTGATGGTGGATTATTAATACTGTCAACTGATATTCATGACCAGATCTCTTTTTCTTTCTACCTAGATGTTTTTCTTTACAATGAGCTGGTTCCTTTGAAAGAGGGGAACAGAAGAGGAGAGGTGACAGAAAAAGTTATTGGCTACATTTAATTAAAGCAACTGTTTTGGCTATGTATAAATTTGGGTAGCTAATAATTCAGATAATAATTTAGTTTAGTCTTGATCTTAAACATTATGTTGCATGTTGAACTTAGTAATTCATTTTCAAGCAGTGTATTTTACTCTTCTGCCTTAGAACTCTACACATACAGACTTTCTCAGTCCCTTGACTACTTGCATGGTAGTCTGCTACAAACATTGATTAATGCTTGTGGGCGATTTTGCCACAATAGCCCGAGGTTCTCAAATAGGAATGATGCGCAGACAGGTCGAGAAACAAGCTCCAAGGTCCCTCCATCTCCTCCTTGCACATGCAATTTATTACTTTTCCCTGAACACATTGGAGAATATGAAAAAAAATCTTCTGCCTGTTTCCCACTATTTTCTGATTTATTAAGAATTCATCAATTCTTTATTCCAAGCTTTTCTCTTTAAGTCACCAATTTAAATGCAACAGAAGGCATGCTATCCTCATTTCATGTTATTTCATATGTCTCAATGGCAGGAAACATGCTATTTTTGAAGAATGGAGGTCTATTTTGGGCTTTTTCTGAAATGAAATAGTAGTGCTTTAAGATTACTCTAGAGTCATTTCACACAGCACATTCTGGGAGTCCCTGGCAAATAAACCAGAATTTTTTTTTCTCATGGACATGCTACCAAGAACATCTTTGAATCAGGTTTTCCATGCATTTTGAGAGGTTTTGAGCAAGGCATGGTGCCCAGAAATCCTTCTTGGTATGCTAAATTTCAGAAGATGAAGTCCTTGACTTTAAGAAGTTGCATCCAGGGGGATAAAAAATAGAACCTGATAAGATTTATAATGAATTTGTGAAGTGCTACCAAAAGGCAGAAAATAAGAATGTATGATGGAGTGGGAGGAGAGGAGAGAGATTGGTGGAGGCATATTAGAAGATGAGATATCTCATCACATAAGTAGGATATGCCTAGATGAAGATGGATTGGGAAAGTTCAATCCCAGAGGACAATAAAAACACAAGTACATTAGTCAAAAGACAGAGGAAAGGATAGTGACACTTCCAAGAATAGCAACTCCCCTTTGAGGTCTAGCACAGAGAGATTTGAGTACTGTACTGACAGGGAGAGGGGAAGATAATCAGCTATAGTGATGATGAATCTTGGGATGCTTTCAGTGTGGATTATGTGAGTGAAAGGAGTAATTGTTTAACTGAATAATGTGTGTGCGATCATTAAATATAACATAGGGCACAGGACAGTTGATCAATAGGTGACTGTGATGATATGTTTAATTCTGAAGGTTCCCATAAACTGAAACGATAAAATCATGTATATAAGAGGTTATAACTATTTCCCCCATCTGTCCTTAAAAAGGAAAAAAGTAAGCAGAGAGGTCTGGCATTTGATAAAATGAAAGTCCTTTTGTCCATTTCCTGCAAGACGAAAAATATACCCAATCAGGAAGGAAATAACAGTAATCTTTAATATTACATCTAACATTTTCTGAATACATACTATGTGCCATTTATTTTAGAGATGTTCTCATCCACACAAGAACCCTCTGGGGTGACAGATGTGGAAGGTGGGACTGGTAGACATTCCCTGGGAAAGATGTCTTGAGATGATCTTAGAGAAAGCAAAGCTTTCAAAGATGGATGCAAAGATGGACAGGAAGCTCTGAAAGTGAAAATGTGAATAAAGGCAGGCATATGAATCTATTTAAAGAAACTAAAACTGTGAGAGTTTAATAACTTATCCATGCTCACACAGCTCAGAAGTGTTAGAGAGCCAGTATTCAAATCCAGCCAATGTACTCTGAAATTTATATCTTTAATCTTGGGTTTTGGCTGTAGAAATCCAAAACTTTGCTATAATGCTAATTTTATTGTCTCATTGTAGTTCTAAACCTTGGAGCTTTACAATCATTAATGAGTTCCATTTACATGAAACATGTTAACGAGAACGACTCTGGCCTCAAGAAACTTTTGGTCTGCCTAGGGAAGCTGGATATCCAAGTGAGACCAACATTTCTTGTGTTTTTGTTTTTCTTTGCATTTTCATTGAATCAGTAAAATAAATGGAAAGGGACAGCATTTGCCGAATATTATTAAACTCTCAACATGAATCCAAATTAATACTTCATGTGCTTAATTTTTGAAAATGGCATTTTAAGGTATAGTCTACCCAAAGTATACAATCCAATGTCTGCTAGTATGATCACAGAGTTGTGTAATTGTCATCACAATTTACTTTTAGCTAATTGTCATCAGTTTCCCCATCTCTGTACCACTCACTTCCCAACCCACTTACCTAGCCTAGGCAACCACACATCTACTGTCTACATCTATGGATTTGGTGTTCTGGACATTTAATGTGTGAAACCATGTAATATGTAACTTTTGGTGACTGGCTTCTTTCACTTTGCATTTTTTTTTCAAGACTTAAAGGGGTATATTATTGTAGTAGGTATCTATTTTATTTCTTTTTACTGTCAAATAATATTCCATAGTATCAATATACTCACATTTTATTCATCTATTCATCCATTGGTAGATTTATAATTATATATTATAATATGTATTACATATATATTATTATTATAAATAATTATATATCATAGATGTTATAAATAAAGCTGCAGTAACATTTAAATATGTGTGTGGGTGTGAATATATATTCAGCTCTTTCGGGTTTAGTTTAGAATAGAACTGTTGCTGTATTATAATTCTATGTTTCAACTTTTGAGAGCTGCCCTATCATTTTTCTACTAAAGTTGCACTCGTCTTATGAGGACTCCGCCAATGTCTAGACTAGTCTTCTTAGGCACAGACATCCTTGTGGGTGACTTTTATCTTTGCATATTAGCTAATGGTAGCCATTATTATGTGCTTATGAGCCATTTATTTATCTTCTTTGCAGAATTGCCTATTTAAGTGCCATTCCTTCATTTCTAGTTAGGTTGTTCATATTTTTGTGTAGTAGAAATTTTTATATATTCTGGATACATGTCACTCAGAATTTTCTTAATTCTTCCTCGTTAATCTTTCCTTTGAAGCATAGTTTTTAAATTTTAACAAACATCAGTCAGTGAATATGCTTTTTATTTTGTCATTATGTCCTTCCATTTCTTTTCCTTTTACCTTTCCTTCCTTGTTACTGGTGCTTGAACTCAGGACCATTTGCTTACTAAGCAAGTGCTCTTCCACTTACAGCATGGCTCACATGAGTCTAAAACTTTTGCCTGTGACCAGCTTCAAACTGCAATCCTACAAAAGCTTAGAGGTCATGAATATACTATCAATATAAATTAAATGCATCTGTAGAAATGTTATGATGAAAATCCTTGTTATGTACAAGTTAATACATACTGATAGGAAATAAAAATGAAAAGGCTGTGCTTCTCTTCTACTCACATTGGGAATTAAGACTTTAAATGGTGAATTTAGTGGAAGCACAGTTCAGTACATAAGACTGATGTCTTTGGTTTTAGTACCAAGATAATTGTGACTCAAAATAAAGCAGTGAGTTCTTACTCTCATGTTTTTAATTATATAAATTAATTGTATAAATGAGGTTCATTTGCTATGTTCTGTATTTAAAATTTTCTATTTACTTTGGGAAATATAAAGGTTTAGTTGAAATTTCCCCATAATTTGACATAGGCTCTATTTATTTGCCACTTGGAGTATTTTTCTTTTTCCTTCAATATTTTTCTCTGACTTAGGTTATGGGGTTCTGTTTTTATCCTATTTGGAGCTCATTGACTTTCTTGGATGTGTACTGTGTCTAATCATTTGAGATGTTTCAATTGTTTCTTTGTTAAACTTTCCCTTCCTTCCTTCCTTTCTTCCTTCTTTCCTTCCTTCCTTTCTTCCTTCTTTCCTTCCTTCCTTTCTTCCTTCCTTCCTTCCCTCCTTCCTTCCCTCTTTCCTTCCTTCCCTCCTTTCCTCTCCTCTCCTCTTCTTATTTTTCTCTCCCATTCCCATTACAGTCTATGTCACACAGTTATTTGTGCTCCACATTTTTCTGAGGTTCAATTATTTTTCCCTGTTGTTCTTTTTTTTCTTCTCTGTTCAGATGCATAAGCTCCATTAATCCATAATCATGTTCACCAGTTGTTTCTTCTGCCAGCTGAGATCTACTGTTGATACCCTCTTGTGACTGTTTTCATCTCAATTAATGTAATTTTTAACTCCAGAATTTTGATATGGTGTTGGTGAGGCTGCTAATTCTTACTCATCTCATGAGTTCTGTCCCTTTCACTCAAGGCTGTCACTTTACCACATCTCCACTTCTGCCTGATTAATTGGAGATAAAAATATCATACATTTGTCTGTTCAGGCTTGGAACTGTGATAATTACATCTCAGCTTCCTGGAGAACTAGGTTTATAATCATGAGACATTGGTGGTTGACTCTTAATGATTTCTAACAAATAGTTTATTTTTATTGATAGTCTTTATTTGATAAAAAACTGTCATCCTTTACTTCTTCAAGCAAGGATTTCTTTAGCTCTTAAAACATACTTATAGTAACTGCGTTGAAGATGTCATAGTATCTGATTTTGTGGACTTTCAAAGACACTTTTGTTGCTGGCACTGTGTGGGTCATATATTCTTGGTTCTTGTTTCTTTACATGTGTCATATATTTTGTTGAATATTAGATATTTAAAATAATATATTTTAGCAATTTCCCTTCATTCTGATCCCTTCAGGGACAGCTTCAGACATGTCTATTATGACTGTCTTTGTTAATAAAAACCTCCACACGGTTACTCTGGAGCTAGGATAGACAATGGCCACTCGTCATATTGTCTGAACTCCACAAGGAACATGACCGTCTGAGGCAGCAACTATTTATCATCTGATTTTAAATCCCTGCCTTGTGAGCTGTAGTGAGGTTCACTTAGGTCCAAATTAAAAGCCCAGGAGACTAGGCAGGTATTCTAGCTTTTGAGTACTGGCAGAGTAGAGCATAGCTCTTGACCTTTTACCTCACCTAAAATAGAACCCTTGCAATATAGAAGAAGGGCTGTGGGAAATGTTGGCAGCCTCATTGTCTAGGTGAGCTGGGGGAAGACAGAGCCCAGTGATCCTGGCTATATGTACTTAAGGTAGAGCTTCCATCATGCAGTGTTGAAATGGGGAGAGAGGGAGAGGTTTGTGGAATTCAAATGAAATTTAGCAGATTTAAGGTTTTTTTGTGAGATCTTAAATATGGAAGTAGGGAGACTGACAAAGAGGTCTATGAAAAGTCATAACCTGAGATAAAGTCAAAGACAGAAGATAGGATACAGAATGCATTCCTGAGGACCACATGACATTGAAATAAATGATGATAAATTAATTATACCACCCAGTTTTGAACCTGTGGGTTAAAAAGGAGTACAATTTCTTAATGAAATTGCTGCTAGTTGGTAAATACGAGAAAGAAACGACAATAAAGAAAAGCTTCAAATATATGAATAGGTAATTTGGTGGCTGAAGAAAAATCCACTTGGGTAATAACTCAAAACTACACCATTGAGGAAATAACCTAAAGAACTGTATTTTCAGATTATTACTGGTACAACTTTCCAGATATCATAATTCTACCCTAGATGGTGTCTTAGTCATGTGATATGTTGTGTGTGTATAGGTCGTGTGTGTGTGTGTGTGTGTGTGTGTGTGTGTGTGTGTAGTTTCTCTTTGGTAACATGGCTTAAATGCAGTAAAGAAGAAAACAGGACTTTTTCAGTGCTAGGGATCAACCCAAGGACCTGTGGATAGCAGACAATTTGAACACTGGGTTATATTCCCAGACCTAGAAATAAGTTTTTAATGTTTGATCATTTCTATGCTCTTCTTGATGCCTCCTATGGATTTATTTTTTTACAAAAGCTCTGTGATTCATCATTGTTAACACTTATAGCCAGATCCCATGATATGTGATTATTTTGTCTTGTCTGATTAATTCCAAAACAGACAATCTTACTCTTTGGGCTATAGTAACTGTCATGCTCTAGCCTCAGAGCAACGAAACCAAGTTAGACCTGCATATGAGAACACTGCCTACATTGGACAGAAATCTTGAAAAGCAGCTCTGGTGGTTTCAGTTGCACTCATCTCCCAGAGCAAGTAGCCAAGTCTGCCAGATGAAAATAGTCTAATTCTTTAGACAAAGAATTTAGATGAAACATTTCTAAGACTCATGGACCATATTACAAATGCTTCCTGTTAAAGTTTGTGGCATAACTTAGAACGATATTATCCTGTGCTGTATAAATTAGAACACTCAAGGGATCACAATAAAACATGGAATGGAGTTAAAAAAATACTGTGCTCAGACAACACTTGAACAGCTTGCTGATATTATTTAAGATCAAATACTTTGTTTCCTACCTCTAAAGGGTTAAAAAAATTCAATTTTTTTCCCTATCATCAGCATATCCTTAAATGACAGGCACAGATGTTTGCCTTCACTTCTTAGCATCTTCACCCTGGGCATTCATTGTCCTAAGCAGGGAAGTTTCAGTCATCACATGAATGCTCACAAATATGCAGCCAAGTCCACTGTCCTTTGCCACCTCTAGCTCTCATGTGGGTCATTGGATAATTAGATAGTTGAAAAGCACCTTGAAATAAGAGCTATAAATAAGTTCTTTCTCCATTTTTAGAAAGCTCCATGGAAGGAAGGGTCATTGGAAATATCCTTGCATTACCCTGAATAAAAGACTGGTGTTTGTTTGCTTTGGAGTACTTCAGGGGGAGGGAATATGAGGTTATGGAATAGGTCCTGTTGGAGAAAAGGGAGATCTAGCTTTGGATTTAGCTATTGAGCTGTCTAAGCCCAGGAAATTCCCTTTGCCTCAGGAGTAAAACATGGAGGATGAGAGAATTGAACTGATCTCTACAATGCTTTTTAAAAGTGGGAGAACATTTATTTTCCTCTTATTCATCTTGCTAGTTTCTTTCGGCAATCTAAGTGTTGGATCCTACAACCTCATGAGATAAGTAGTTCTTCTGATACTTTAGAGGACTCGAGAAGTCGTTTTTGTGAGTGCTTGAACACTCAAGGTTCCAAGTTATCCATTAAGGGAGAAAAGTTAGCCTGGTAAACTGAAGTGGAAAGGAGGTAGAATTGTTGTTTCAGAAAGTGGCTGACGTGATCTGTACACACGGTTTAAGACACTTGTTCACTGACTGGTATTCTTAGAAACAGAACTATCCACTTCCACAAGCCTCCTGCTAATAGGAGGCCAGAAAAGAAAATTATCCTTGGCTGAAAGAAGGCAATCATTTGAGCAATAGTCTCTGAAGTTAGAGGGATCTGAGTTCTCACTCCTGATATGCCATTTCTGAGCCTTTGTTCTTGGGCAATTTTCTTAATTTGAACTTCACTTGACTTTGAATTTTAGTTGGTTTATAAAATGAGTGAATGTTAGAAAGTACCCCATATGAATATCAAAGCATTATGTATATAAAATCTTTCACAATGTCATTTTTTGCTTTGTTTTTTAAATTTTATTTTCAAGGTGATATACATAGGGGTTACAGTTATATAAGTAAGGTAGTAAGGACATTTCTTGTTGAACTTGTTACACCTCCCTCATTTTTCTCCCACTTTCCCTCTTCTTCACCCCCCAAGTTGTACAGATCATTTTCAATATTGTGTCTTGTGAGTATCACTGTTGCATTGGTTCCCCCTTTCTCCTTTGTCTTGTCATTTTCTTTTAATTGTCAAAATACCATACAGAGGGGTTACTATTACATGGGCAAGGTAATGAGTACATTTCTTATCAAGCATGTTTCTTCCTCCTTTGTTTCCCCTTCCCATCCTTTCCCATCTCCTTCCCCTCTGTTCACCCCTCACACAAAAGTTGTAAAGTTCATTTTTCGACATAACGTTTTGTACATCTCATTGTTGCAATGGCTCCACTTGTATCCCTATGTAAACAATTTGTTTGTTTTTCCCTTCCCCTCCACAAATTATACCAACATCAAATACAGTGAAAACAGGGGTTATACTGTGGGGGAGTCCTTATCTTGGGGCACAATGTCTTACAAATAGAAAGTACACAATATGTATTTGCCATTATTCCCATTATTATTAGTAAATTCCTATCATCATTGAATCATCCAATGACGATAAAACTTACTCTGTAAATTATTAAATGAATATCTAATAGATGTTTACCACAGTAAACATATAAGGAAATAGATAACAAAGTTTTATTCCTCAAACTCTTAATATCCTATTTATAAAAATAATTGTTCTTGGCTATGACCTTTGCTGTGCAAAAACTTTTTTGTTTGATGCGATCCCATTTATCAAGTCTCTCTTTGGTTTGCTGTGCAATTGGATCTTAGCCAAGAAGCTTAAAAGACAGCCTATGCAATGAGAGAAAGTTTTTTTTTCAGCTATACATTAGACAATGGCTTAATGTCCAGAATATACAGAGAGTTTAAAAAATTAAACTAGTAAAGAACCAACAGCTTCATAAATGAGTTAATGTGCTAAAGAGTATTTTCAGAAGCAAAAGTAAAAATGGACAATAGATATATCAAGAAATGTTCAGTCGCTCTAGCCATAAAGGAAAAGCAAATTAAAACAACACTGAGATTCTACCTTGCCCATTTAGAATGGCCATTATCAAGAAAACATAAGATAAGAGTTGCTGGCAAGGATGTGGCCAAAAGGGAACCCTAATACACTGTTGGTGGGAATGCAAACTTGTTCAACTATTCTGGAAAGCAGTATGGACATAGAACTATCTTATGACTGAACAATTTCACTTCTTGACATTATCCAAAAGATTAAAAATCAGAATACAACAAGTCCAAAGGCACAACCATGTTCATGTCAGCTCTATTTATCATTGTCCCCTCAATGGACAAATGAATCAGGAAAATGTGGTATATGTACAAAATGGAATTTTACTTACCCATTAGAAAATATAATATTGTATCATTTGTAAAGAAATGGAAAGACCTAGAAAAATTATATTCCGTGAAGTAAATCAAGCCCAGAGAGAAAAAGACTACATGTTTTCCCTTACATGTGGAACCTAGAATTAGCTTAGAAGCATGCAAGTAAGTATGTTGGCTGGTATGTAAGTGTATACAAATGTTTAACTAAAACATGGGAATTCCAAGGGAGAACTCAAATAGTGTAATGTCTTAGGCAAATGCCAAGTTAAGTAAAATAAACACCAGGAACTTGTTATTTGAAAGGGTGTGGTTGGGTCAAGGGAAGAGGGTAGACAAATAAAGAGGATAAAGGCGAGGAAGGTAGCCTACAAAATCAAGAAAAGAGAGGAAAGGGATGGGTTACGAGGGATGTAGGAGAGTGTTGAAAGGGGTGACATTGATTAAGATGCGTTGTATTTATAAACTGCTTTGTTAAGTAGCCACTCCATTGTATAGCTACTTAAAGGTAATACAAAAGGAATAGGAAAAATTTTCAAATATTTTTTGTTTTCTGGTGTTGTGTATAGGTGTGCAAAGTTCTTTTTGTTGTTTATTCTTTTTTCTCTCTCTTTTCTTTATTATCTCTTTCTCTGCTTTCTCTTTCCTCTTTCTTTCTGAGACACAGTCTTGCTATGGTGCCCAATCTGGTCTTAAATTCGTGATTCTCCTGCCTCAGTCTCCTGAGTACTTGGATTACAGGAGTATGCTTTCATATGCAGCAAGGTTTTGTGCCTCCAATAGTTATTTTAAAGGCAGAGAGTAGACTATGGTAGTGTCATGTAGTGGATGATCAGAACAAAAGATAACAGTAATATTTCCTACCCATCTAATTTTAGCCAGTTTATATTATTACTGTAATGCTGAAAAAGATGCTTACATATATATTAATTCTAAAAATATGAATATGTAAATTTTAACTGCATTAACAGAGTGATCAAGCCATGGTGAGAAATATTTTTTTTTAGTTTTAAGAAAGCATTGAGCTAGATTTTATTTCAGACTGCTGATTATATAATAGTAATAATCCTTAAACCTTAAAGCCTTAAAAATTAAGCTGATTTCTAAAAAAGAATACTTCTTAATTGGATCATTTTGGAGCTCCAGGTTCATGATTCATATGTAATTTTGGCATTGGGATTTTCAGAGTGTGTCATTATCGGCACCTGGTAGGGATGGATCAGGGCCAATGCCAACTAGATGCTTGGTGGCAGATGGTTCCTAGTGCAGTTACTCTAAACTTGGAGTGTGCAAAAAGTTAAGTGCATAGAGGCTGAAATCTGATCCATTATGGACATATGGGCACTGACTTTCTATGGCCACCAAGAACAGTATTGTGAGCTGGGCGCTGGTGGCTCACACCTGTAACCCTAGCTACTCAGGAGGCTGAGAGGTTGTAGTTCAAAGCCAGCCTGGGCAGGAAAGTCTGTGAGAAGACTCTTATTTTCAATAAACCATCAGAAAAACAGAAGTGGCGCTGTGGCTCAAGTGGTAGAGCGCTCGCTTTGAGCTGAAGAGCACAGGGACAGCACCCAGGCCCAGAATTCAAACCCCACAACCAACAACAACAAGAAAAAAAAAAGAAAAGAAAAAACAAGAACAGTATTGGGTACATAATCAAAGGCTATCATCACCTCAGGCTGTCCAATCTTCTTCTTCTAGGCCTTTAGGTGATCTCCCCAAACAATAGAACCCTATTTTGGGGTTTTGTCTAAGGACACAACTCATTTATTCCTCCTCAGTTTATTTGTCAAGGTTTTCTTTTCATCCAACTGTATTCTCATTCTTCCTTGTAAATTTAGTAGGACAGATTTCTCATAAATTCTTGTTTGGAGAATCTCCTATTCTAACAACCCCAAAAGTCAAGGGAAAAAAATGAAACACTAATCCTAGGATAAGGACTTTAATTCAGTCTTACAGCTCCTTCATAGACACAGGTTCTTAGAGTTTCCTTATGACTACAAGGTACATCACAGAAATGTGCTCACTGACCAAGTGCTTGTATCATCCTCTCTTTTCACCCCCTAAGAGTCAATTATTCCAGTCTTCCTGAATCAGTGAGGCCCATAGCAGAGGTTTCTTTAGTCACATACATTCCAAAATCATAGATTAAACAGAAAGAACACTGCTGACATTAGAGGGGCTTTTATCCTGGATAATTATGCAGTAGAAACAACATTATGTGATGGTGATAGAGGTATTTTCTTATGGGATTGATAGCACAGAGAACAGGTTCTCTCCTTGAGTTTTTCCTATGTATTTTTATCTACTGTCTCCAGCTCAGAGAGGAAGATGAGTTGCCAAAGGTATGCAGCTGAGTGGCCACCTTGTCCCATTGGGACATAAGAAATAGTTGGTAGGTGAATAAAAGGAATCTCTCCAACTAAACTTATTGATTTGGATTCTGAAATCTGATCCTGATGGAACTCTGCTTTAGTACCAAAATTGCTTAGAATGTGATCAGAGTTAGTTAAGTTTCCAGGCTTACAGAAGCCAAGCAGACCTGGCATAAAATCTACTCTGAGCTCAAACTCATTCTCCAAGTCCTTTCTTAGTCATGAACACATAGCAAAACCAGAAATTTTTTCTTTCTTCTTTTTTAAAATATATATTTATTGTAAAGATACTGTACAGACGGGTTACAATTACATGAATAATGTAATGAGTACATTTTGTATTAAGCATTGTTACCCCTTCTTTGTTTTTCCCCTACCATCCCTTCCCTCCACACCTCTCCAACTCCCCCCCCCAAAGTTGTAAAGTTCATTTTCAACATGGTGTCTTGTATATCTCACTGTTATAATGGGTCAACCTGTATCCTTGTTTCAGCATTTTGTTATTTCCCTTCTCCTCCCCAAATTAGGAAAAAGTATATTCAAGGCACCAGAATCAAATACAGTGAAAACAGGGGTTATACCATGAGGGAAGAACATACAAAAGAAACAAAAAATATCACACAGTACATTATAAATACATTAAGAACAAGAGCAAGAATGATGAAACTTCTGTGTCCCTATCTTGGGGTTCATTTCACTTAGCATCATCTTATATAGTCATATGTGCATAGCTTTTGAACTTTTCAACTTGTCTGGTAAGATTATCCTAGATGTATACAGTTACTGCAAATAAGGGAAAGCATGGGTTTCTTTCTTTTTGTTGAGATGATTTTAAAATTACTGTCCAGGAGGCAAACTGTAGAGACGAAGAAAGACCAAAATTTCTGGGATTTCCAAATAGCAAAAATGATCCTTAACAGAAAGAACAGTGCTGGGGTAATAACAATACCAAATTTCAGACTCTACTACAAAGCCATAGTAATCAAAACAGCTTGGTACTGGCACAAGAACAGACCTCAGGACCAATGGAATAGAATTGAAACCTAAAAATGAATCCACAGACCTATAGCCATCTAATCTTGGATAAGAGAGCTAAAAAAACAGAATGGAAGAAAGACAGCCTCTTCAGTAAATGGTGCTGGAAAAATTGGTTAACTACATGTAGAAAACTAAAGCTAGACCTTTATATATCATCCTTCACCGGAATCAACTCCAAATGGATCAAAGACCTTGGAATTAAAGCACACACCCTGAAAACATTACAGGAAGGAATAGGAGAACCCTCGGTCTCCTTGGCACAGGCCGAAATTTTCTTAATAGAGACCCAGAAGCACAACAAATCAAAGAAAGGTTGGACAAATGGGATTGTATGAAATTACAGAGCTTCTGCATGGCAAAGGACACAGGTAGCAAGATCAATAGAAAGCCCATGGATTGGGAGAAGATCTTCACTAGCCATACATTGGACAAGGGTCTCATATCTAAAATATACCTGGAACTCAAAAAATTAAATGCCCCAACAACAAATCTTCAAAGAAACAACTGCCCAGTAAATTAGTGGGCTAAAGACATAAAGAGAAACTTCTCCGAAGAGGAAGGAAGGATGGCCAATAGACACATGCAGAAATGCTCAACCTTTCTAGGCATAAAAGAAATGCAAATCAAAACAACATTGAGATACCATCTCATCCCAGTTAGAATCAGGAACTCTAATAACAACAGATACTAGAGGGGATGTGGCCAGAATGGAACCTTACTGTATTGTTGGTGGGAGTGTAAACTTGTTCAACCACTTTGGAAATTAATATGGAGGGTCCTCAAAAGACTTCACATAGAGCTCCCCTATGACCCAGCAATCCCACTTTTGGGCATTTACCCAAATGATCACAAACAAGAACATTCTAAAGCTACCAGCACAACTACTACCAGCACTATTTACTATAGCTAAGATATGGAACCAACCCAGATGCCCATCAGTAGATTAATGGATCAAGAAAACGTGTATATATATATATATATATATATATATATATATATATATATATATACACACACACACACAATGGAATTCTATGTCTCCATCAGAAAGAATGACATTGCCCCATTTGTTAGGAAGTAGAAAGACTTGGAAAAAATTATATTAAGTGAAGTAAGCCAGGTGCAAAGAAACATAGGTCCCATGTTTTCCCTTATTTTCAATAGCTAGTATATATGTGAGACAAGCAAAAACGATCACTTAAGTTGATGTTAGGTGAAATGAACCGCAAGACAAGGACTCAAATAATTTTTTCTTGCTTGCTATTGTTTCTAACATATTTATAAGATGATTTCTTTGTTGCTTTGTATGTGCCTCCCCCACGATTTAACCCCTGTTTTCACTGTATTTGATGTTGGTATAATTTGGGGAGGGAAAGAGAAAAATCAAATTGCAACAATGAGATGTACAAGACAGTATGTGGAAAACGAACTTTACAACTTTGGTGGGGGGAGGGAGGGAAGTGGGGGAGAGCTTTGGTGGGGGGGGAGTTGGGAAGGGGTGGGAAGGGGAAACAAAGGAGGAGGCCACAATGCTTGACAAGAAATGTACTCATTACTTTCCTCATGTAATTGTAATCCCTCTGTATGGTATTTTCACAATTAAAAAAATTTCTGGGGATTTGTCACATTTACTTTACAAGGAGTTTCAGAATCAAGATCCATTTTTCTACTTCTTGTCGAAGTTTTAATATCATTTATAAAGGTAAGAAATAACATCTCTACAGTGACCCAGCCCAGCCACCTTATGTAAGGCACCATTTAGAAGCAAGATGATGTTAGGAATTGGGGAAGCTAGAGATCAGTGGCTTTGTAGGAAAATTAGGGGATAATTTCATTGCCCTCACCCATTGAAAACCAGCTTCTTGGTGGTCACCCTGGAGCAGGAGGCATTCATCAGAGGTTTGCAGAGGATTTTGAACATTTTTCTTGTAAAAGAAAAAAAGTGGTTGGGGGTACAGTAGCAGTCACTTTACAAGTATTGTCAGTCAGAGCCAGGATACACTGTGCAAATTGAATGTGCTAAAGTCCGAATTGACTCTGAATTATGATAGAGCATTAGGAATTAATTGAGTAAGAAGACCTTCATCTCCAGTACATAAATGCCTGGTATTCAACAGTTTTGTCTCGACTGAGGTTGATATATGCACAAACACATTTTCAGGAAGTCTAATAGAAGAAAAGCTGCCACTTCTTTTTTTAAAAACTCATTAGGAAACACAGAAAAGATAATCCAGAAACAGTTGGAATGCTTCATATTTCATCTTTAAATAACTCCTTTGTGGGTGTTGAATGCTTCTTTGTGATACCTCTGGTACCAGCAGCTGTGATTTGTTACCATGCACCTGAGAGACTGTATCTATCTTGAGTTAATCTAATCCCTGCTGGAGGACACAGGCTCCAGGAATAATGTCGGTTTCCTAGTTAGGCAGCAGCTGCTGTCTCTCTGTCATTTGAATGATTGTATGGACAGATCTTTGTAGTGCAAATCAAATCTTAAAAACGCAATGAAAAAGGCCACCCTGCTTTTTCATTTGCCTTTCCTTCCTTCCTTTCAACCTTTCCCTCCTTTCTTTCTTACTCCGTATTTGGCTGTTATAAAATAAGGATTTAGAAGATGAAAGATGGAACTCAGTGTGCCTTGAATTTCAATCCAGGACAGCTTTGGGTGCAAGATCTATTCATTTACTGGTGTTAAACTGAGCTCTTTAACTGGATAAGACTGTTAGAAGGGAATGAATGACAATACTATTACTTAGATTCTGTTGCTCATTATAGCACTTAAACATTCTAACTTTTTTTCCTAACTAGTTCCTGAAAACACAGTAAGCCTTTAGAATGAAAGAGATATTTTCTTGAGAGAATGTTAACTCCATTGCAATTGTTTTACTTCAAAATCAAAAATAAGAAAAAAGAAGATGATAATGAGAAACTATCAAAGCAAATAATAAAACTCAGGGCACTTTTCACAATCAGGTTAAAAGCCTCAGTTGAAATATTCCTTAGAAAGCAAAGAAAATAGAGCCATGGTGACCTTTAGATAAGTGTAGATGAAGAGTTTGATCTGGAGAGGTAATATCGGTTATACACAAATTCAGACTCAGTGAGGATGATTTAAAAGGCCAATTGCATGGTTTGATGGTGCCAAACTTGAAGTCTACATTAGTCTTGGAGTCAGTTATAAAAACTTTGAACTATTTCAGTAATGGTTGCCATATTTATCACACATCAGACATTCAATTTGGTTCAGATATTCCATGTAAATAATTGATTCACATTTTTTTATTACAGCCTTGCAAAGTATTTTATTACTCTTATTTTAAAGATGAGAGTTTCAGGCAAGGTGAGGCTAGGCAATTCATACCAGGTTTCCATAAGAATCTTACCTCATCTATTCAACTCAAAAGCCCATGCCTTCCATGGCAGAGGTGTGTTTTGTGTTTACTTTCTGTTTTTCTGGGTAATAAGATCACATTTTCTGCCTTTCCTACTGTTTCAGAGAAGTAGATAATGCTGTGGGAGCAAACGTCACTCATGTGACATCTGGGCTGAAGCAATTAGGAGCTAACTTTTCTCATTGTGATTCTCTGTTGTTCCTCCTTCGGGATAGCAAAATTCTCACAATTTTTCGATGGCAGTGTCTCTAGGTGGAAGAGCTCTGAATCACAATTTAGAAGAGTCATCAAGGAAGTCTTTCCAACTCATTGTTTTTATGATGTGGGCAACAACAAAAAAAAAACTTTTACTCCGTTAAATCATTCAGATTTAGGAGTGTGTTTGTCACCACAGTATAACTTATCATGTAGGTTGACTAATACATTTCAACTCCTGTACTTTACCTTGTCTCTGTGAAATATTGGCTTTAATACAGTATAGCCCATGTTTTATTTTCTTCACAAAAGACTATTTAGATCATGAAATAATCCAGTCGAGTCCAAAATCTTATCTCTAGAACTATCATCTATAATAAGAAAACAAATTTATTAGGAAGTTAAGAATGACTGTTTTGGCCTGAATATAATGCCGTAAGACAATAGTCAACTTTCAGTAGTTTAGGGAGTTATTTGTCTAATTTAAGAAGACGAATCCATGCTTTGATGTCTTTTGGCTTTATGGGCCATGGACTCTTATTAACTACACTTTGATCATCATGTCTTTGGAAGAAAAAACAAACTGTGACTTAAACTATTTCTTTTCTTCTCCAAGTAACTGCAAAGGGAAATCTGTAGTCTTAGACTTTTTTTTAACTTACTTGATCCTCCTACTTTTTTTTCTTTTGGAGGTACTATGATTTAAACTCATAGTTTCATATTGCTAGGCAGGTGCTCTACTATTTGATCCATGCCTCTAACCCCTTTTGCTTCAATTTATTTCTAGGTAAGGTGTTATTCTTTTGCCAGCATCTGACTGCCCTCAGATGAGATACTTCTACTATGGCCTCATTAGTAACTGAGATTTACAGAGAAAAGCCACCCTGCCAAGCCCTGATTTCCTTTGGCACTTTTGATGTCAGCAGATAGATGTAGTAAAAGAGGGAATTATTAACATTGATTTCATTAAAAACAACATTTAAAATATTGATTAGCTCTTGTATGGTGAATGGAGCGGATCTAACTTTATCTCCATTTATATAAGGTTTTCTTGGAAAGAGCCAGTACTCTTCCTTAATCTTCAACACTTCCTTTGGACTAGGTATTGTGATGTCTACCATATGGAATGCCAACATTTTTCTGATAAGCAATGAGCTTTGATTTCACTGTAATTTATGATTGTCTTCTTGATTAAAAATAAACCTTCTTCTTTTGAGAAATCTCTCTTGAAGTCTAAAGACCATTAATTACTTGAGTTGTTTCCTTGAGGGTTTAATTTTAAGACGTCTTAATTTTTTGAGCTCTAAGTATGTTTTGAATATGAGGACCTTGTCTGGTGAAAATCTCCTCACATTCTGTGGGCTCTCATTTTAGCTTGTTAGTTATATCCTTTTGCTGCACAGAAACTTTTTAGCTTGAGGCAATTCACTTAACAAGACTTGCTTTGATTTGTTGTGTTGAATGTTTGTAAATATCAAGACAATTTATAATCACTTCAAAACATAAAATGACTTTAATATCGACTATCCATGCTTGGAAATTAAAGTCCTAAAGAAATGAACAATACACACTTTAAAAATTTTTAATAGCTTTATACACCTCGTAGAGTTCATACATTGTCTCTTAAGTCAAATTTAGAGGGAACCAACCACATTTTCTTCCTATTCATGCCCTACAATTCAATTCTGCTCTCTTCAATGGGAACAAGTTTGCTAAGGTGCCTGTATATCTGCAATTCCAGAGAAGAAGACTGAGTCATAGCGTGCAATACACATACCTCCACATACCTACTGTGTGGTTAACTTATTCACAATGAGACAAAACTTTGCAAAAAATGCATTTGATCCATTTCTGAATCTGACTTCATATTATCTGTGATTCTGGACAAATGTGGTTGAATGTGATTAATTATTAATGTCATTAGATGTGATAAGAAAACAAAAGGAAATCTCAGGAAGATTCAACAAGTGATGTAGAAATAGCTTTCTCCTAGGAAAGGATCATGAGTGAGATGTAGTGATGGCAGCTGACTTACAGAGGGTAACATAAAATATTGAGATCAAGTTGGGTGTGGTGGCATACATCCATAATCATAGCTACTCAGGAATCAGAGATAAGGAAGATCATAGTTTGAGGTCAGTCTAGGCAAAAAGTGTCCAACATATTATCTCAATCAATAAAAAACAGGTCTTTGTTTTCCTCTAAACTACACAGAAAAGGTAAATTGGAGGATCCCTGTTCAGGCAAGTTTGGGCAAAAAAGCAAGATTTTATTTTTAAAAAATGAGAGCAAATAGGGCTGGGGGCATAGCTCAAGTGATAGAGTGCTTGCATAAATGTGAAGCCCTAATTTCATGTACTGTCTCCCCAGTTAAGTTTAACTGATAATATCATTACTGTACTGTGAAATCTTAATTATGGAAGATTCTTATTTTTCACAACTTCCTTTTATTAATTCTAGATGTCATCTAATAGCCAAGTTAGTAACATAAAGCTGGACTTGGATTTGATATATATTGTGCAACAAGTTTCTTTTTGTTATGTTTTATACACACTCATTTTTAGCTCACTTCTCTCCAATATAAAGTCAATTTTGATTGTATCTTCTTCAAACAATGTTGGAACTTGAATATGTATTCAAGAAAAGGAAGGACTGGTGTTTTTTGGTGGGCAATGAAAGTATTTGAGTTTTCATTTCTGCCTAGTAATTATTGCCATGAGAAAACTAAGTAGTGGTGACATTAAAAACAGAGCATTATTATTACAGGAACAAATAGGGGATATGCTAGGTCTCCTTAGCATAGGTTAAAACTTCCTAAATAAAGATCCAGAAACAAAGCTGGGCACTGGTGGCTTGTGCCTGTAATCCTAGCTACTCCAGAGGCTGAGATCTGAGGATTGTGGTTCAAAGCCAGCCCAGGCAGGAAAGTCCTTGAGACTCTTACCTCCAATAAGCCACCAGAAAAATGGAAGTGGTGCTGTGGCTCAATTGGTAGAGTTCTTTCCTTAAGCTGAAGAGCTGAGAGACAATGCCCAAGCCCAGAGTTCAAGCCCAACAACAAATCAAAGAAAGTCTGTACAAATGGGACCACATTAAACTGCAGAGCTTCTGCACGGCAAAGGACATAGCTAGCAGGATAAATAGAAAGCCCATGGATTGGGAGAAGATCTTCACCAGCTATACAATAGTCAAGGGCCTTATATAAAAAAACATACATAGAGCTCAAAAAATTTAAACCCCTCAACAACAAATCCTCAAAGAAACAACAACCCTACTAATAAGTGGGCTAAAGGTCCCATGGTTTTCCTTATCTGCAAATAACTAGTATATGTCTAGTACAAGCACAAGAGGTCAAAAGCTATGTATATATGACCATATAACCTGATGCTAAATGAAATGAACCCCAACATAGGGACATAGAGATTTTATCTTTCTTGTTGCTCTTTTTAATGTACTTAAAATGCACTATGTGATTTTTTTTCGTTTCTTTGTATGTTCTTCCCCCATGGTATAACCCATGTTGTCACTGTATTTGATTCTGATTTCCTGCATCTTGCATATACATTTTTCTAATTGGGGGAGGGGAGGGGAAATAACAAAATGCTGAAATAAGGATACAGCATGACCCATTGTAACAATCAGATGTATAAGACACTATGTTGAAAACAAACTGTACAACTTTGTGGAGGGGGATGTGGGGAAGGGAAGAGTTGGGGAGGTGGGGAAGAAAGGGATGGTAGGGGAAAAACAAAGGAGGGAGTAACAGTGCTTGAGAGGAAATGGACTCATTACCTTGCTCATGTAACTGTAACCCCCCTGTACAATATCTTTACAATAAAAAATATATTTAAAAAAAGAATTAAGAGTCTTCTCTAGAGAGGAAATAATAATAGCCAATAGACACATGAAGAATGTTTAACCTTGCTAGCCACAAAAGAAATGCAAATCAAAACCATGCTGTGATTCCACCTCACCCCAGTTAGAATGGCCATTATCAGGAAAACAAATAATAACAAATGCTGGCTAGGATGTGGCCAAAAGGGAACCCTACTACACTGCTGGTGGGAATGCAAACTGGTTCAACCACTCTGGAAAGCAGTATGGAGGTTCCTCAAAAGACTTAACATAGAACTAACTCCCCATGATGCAGCAATCCCACTCCTGGGCATTTACCCAAATGATCACAAGCAAGGCCCCACTAAGGCTACCAGCATAAATAAGTTAATTGCAGCATTGTTTACCAGAGCTAAACCAACCCAGATGCCCCTTAGTAGATGAATGGATCAAGAAAATTTGGTATACACACACACACATACACACACAGACACACAGACACACACAGACACAGCCACAGACACAGACACACACACACACACATGAATTCTATGCCTCCATCAGAAAGAATGATATTGCCCTATTTGTAAGGAAATGGAAAGATTTGGAAAAATTGATATTAAGTGAAGCAAGCCAGACTCAAAAAAAACATAGGCTCCATGGTTTCCCACATTTTTATTAATTAGTATATGTCTAGGATAGTTCTAGCAGAAGATCACAATAACTCATAAAAATGACCATATAAAATGATTCCAATCAAAATGAACTCCAAGCTATGGAAACAAGTACTTTTTGTTGTTGACCTTGTTGCCGTCAATGAACTGTATCAAGTTCTTTCTTGTTTTTTCTTTTCTTTTTTTCCTTTGGTTTATCCTTGGTAGTCACTGTTTTTTATTCTGGTACCCTGTGTCTTGTATATATGTTTATCTGATTTGGGGAAGGGAAGGGAAATAATAAAATGGTGAAAAGGTGAACCAATGCAACAGTGATACTCACAAGACACTAGGATGGAAACAAACTTTACAAGTTCAGGGGAGGGATAATGGGAGAAGAATGAAGGAGTGGGTAACAATGTTCTACAAGAAATGTGCTCATCACAGATCATCTTACTTACTTACATAACTGTTACTTCTCTGTATAGCACCTTTACAACAAAATAAAATAGAATTTAAAAAAATAAACAGATTTTGTACGTGATTTTCCTCTTCTTTTAGATTTATGCAGATAACTTACATTACTTTGAAATCTCAACAGAAACCTATGTCTTCTTTCCCATTACCATTAGAACCAAAAGCATACATTAGAATAAATACAGCCTCTTCAACAAATGGTTTTGGGAAAACTAGTTACTTTAATAGCAAAGACTTAAACTAAAACCTTATCTCTCAACTAATAGAAAAATCAATTCCAAGATAGTCTTCTGAATAAAACTTCAAGAGCTCAGCAAATAAGCAAGAATGGATGGATAGGACTGAATATTATTTAAAAGGTTTTGCATATCAAAAGAAAAAATTAGTAGAAACAATAGACAACTTATGAAATGGGGAAAATATTTACCAGGTATTCAATAGAGAATAGATTAATGCATTCAGGGTACAGAGAGAGTTTAAAAAGTTGCATAGTGAAATGGGCAAAAAAAACCCTACAAAAACAGGTTTTGGAAGAAAAAAATATGCATGGCTAACAACTACATGAAGAAATGTTTAGTATCCCAGCCATAAATGCAATGCAAATCAAAATTACAATAAAATTCCAGAAAATGGAATAATCAAGTAAAAATGGCAATAATAAAGATAATAAACAAATTCTGTGGGGGAAAATGCCCTCACACATTGTTGGTGGGAATGTAAATTATTGCATTGACTATAGAAATCAGTAGGGAAGTTAAAAAAATCCCTAAATGAAACCTTATGACTCTTACCACTCTTAGACAGATGTACAAAGAAAAAGCAAATCAATATACCTGAAACATACCTGCATACCCATGTTTATTGTATCTCTGTTCACAATAGCAAACTGTGGAATCAGTTGAGGTGTCCAACTTCCCATGAATGCATAAAGAAAATATGACACACTAATAAATACATGATGAAATATTATTCAGCCACAATAAAAATGCAATTGAGGTAATTTGAAGGACAATTTATGGATCTGGAGGTCATTCTGTTGAATATGAGAAGTTAAAGTCAAAAAGCTAAGAGGTTGGTGTCGTGGCTCAGTTGGTAGAGCATTAGCCAACCAGTGGAAGCATCAGGTTCTGAGTTCAAGTCTTGGCCTTTTAAAAAGTTTCTTTTTCATATTTGAAGTTTTATTCTTTAGTATGTATTATTTGATCTGAAGTCATAGAAAATAAGACTTAAGGAAAAGATTTACTCTTTTTATTCTTTTTAACTTTAATTTTTACTGTAAAGGTGATATACAGAACAGTTATACTTAGAAAAGGCAGGTATGAAGCACATTTCTTTTTGAACAGTGTTACCTCTTCCCTTAGTTTCTCTCAGTTTTTTCCCCTCCCAAACCCCTTCCCACAAGTTTTATAGTTCAATTTCAGCATATTGTCTAGTGAGTATCACTGCTTAATTAGTTCACCTTTTGTCCCACTATTTCTGTGCTTCCTCTTCCCCTCCCCAAATCAGACAAACTTACAAACAAGAAAAAAGGTACAGAAATAATAATAAAAAACAGCGTCAAAGGGGGGAAAACAGAAAAAAGAAAACAATCACAGAAAGTAAAATAAAACAACCTCTTGTTTCCATTTCTTGGAGTTCACTTTGATAACCATCATTTTATGAGCCTTTGTGATCCTCTCCTAAGGATATTCTCCTTTGGTTTCACTGTGTGAAGGTTTAGAGTCCTGTTTAATTTATCATGTCTAAGTGTTATTTTCTGTCTTTTACTATCTATTGTGTTTACTTGTAGATTTATTCGGGACATTTCTCATTACTACAAATGAGGGAAACCATGCGACCCATGTTTCTTTGGATTCTGATCTTGATACAAACAACAACAATAACAACAACAACCACCAAGAAAAAACCGATCCTGCAAAAAACGTGAATATCACATATATTTACTTATGTGTAAAGTTCAAAGGATGATGATGATGATTATGTTGATGAAGACAGTATTAGTAATTGGATATGAATAGGAGGATTACTAGAGAGGAAAGGGGTAAATATTGAGGGGTAAAGAAGATAGAAAGATGTACCCATATTTATCCATATATATGCATATGTACATATGCACACACACACACACACACACACACACACATATATATATTCTATTCATATGTGTGTGAATACAGTACAATGAAATCTGCCAAAAACTATTTGAAAGGGTGGGGACAAGGAGAGAAAGGAATATGGTGATGTGAGTCAGTTTGTTAAAAGTGTACTGTGTGCATATATGGAGAAATCACATAGAAACCCTGCATGTAACAAATGCAAATTAACTCAAAAATAAAAATATATATTTAATAATTATCAATTCCGATTGGATCATGGTTTAGAATTAATCATGGGTTAGGGCTCATTGAATGATGAGGCTAGAAAGAAGGTTGTACAGATTCTCTTTCCCTTTTCATGTAAGCGGAGACTTTTCTAGATTTGATAGAAAGTATAAGTTGTGTCGTGTTGACAGTACAGATGAGGCAAGACATGGCATTAACTGTTCCATCTGGTGTTTCTTAAATAGGATAAACTATTCTTGGAGCTTTGTGAAGTGCCTGCTTTATGTCCTAAGAATTGAAACTGGCAAGGCTTCTTAGGAAATGCTATAGGTATATGGGTATATGATATGAGTTTTTAAGTTAAATGAGAAAAAGCTGGAGACATAGGTATATGGAGAAGAAATATCTAACAAGTGACTCTGTTTCTATGAAAGCTCAGCAACTAGTTTGTTTTTAAGCATTAACATTATTCAATCCCAATCCAAACCATTATATTTTTTAAATAAAAGTCATCTCTTTGTCTCTTGTAATCAGTTTGGAGAGTACAAGTCTAATTTAGCATTTACAATAATAATTCCACAGGTGTTTAACACAGGATTTGGGGAGGTGATAAAATTGAAATTTTAAAGTCGTTGTCTTGGCATGTGCCTCATAAGATTTTTGGCAGCTACTGCTGGAATAAGCTTTCCTTCTGTCCTCTTGCCTGAAAGTTAGTGCAGTGTGGCGAGCATTCTGTGAGGTTACTTCAGGTTATTCTAATTTTTCTAAGCTAGAATCTGTTTGTTTGTGTCTTCTAATTGCTTGTTTTTATTCAGGTTATATTGTTGGACTTTTGTGGTGACCAGAGAGTTCTGGAATATTTTCTTTATGACCACCATCATCTAATATAATTGAAAAGACAACTCCTAGATTGTGACTCACCTATCAAGTTCTAGCTCAGTGGATTATTGTCACATTTCATTGATGTCTTCCTGGTGAAATAATTCAATGTAAAATTGATCTTTCAAATTGATCTTTGAGGTTTTTTTTATTAATGAGACATTGTAAGAACAAGATATTGGCTTATTTGTTACAAAATTATGTTGATAGATTTTGTTATTTTTCTACAAAAATCTATGACATGCTGTCACAAAGTAGTGAAAATAATAAATTACTGAAATTGAAGTTAATTTTCTTTAGTTTTAAGTACTATGTAAACATATGCCCAAAATATATATTTCTTCCTATCTAGAGATAATGAATCATTGAGAAATGTTCCCTCATAAATATTCATACCTTGTATGTTAATATATTTGAAATATCCTAAGTCTGTGGCAGAAATATTCTGTTGTTCAAAGATGAGAGAATTCACTCCAAGAAATAGATGCAAATTTGTTGTCTAATTTATATCTAATGGGATGATGGGATTTAAAATGGATTCATAAACTGCTTCACTGCTTCCATGACCTATAACTTAACAGAGCTGTCTTAAGGGAAGCTCACTGTTTCAGAGCGTGAGATATATATGAAAATGCCTTGTTATATGATCTTGAGTTCATTTGAGCCTTCTTCAACAGGCCAGTGTGGCATTTGAAATATTGGATGTTTTACTAAGGATTCTATGTCAAAGTCAAATTAAATCAAGGTGAGATAGTGTAATCTTCTTCTATATTTACAGAGTTTCTGATCCTTATCACATTTGCATGAAGAAGCAGCCTTGGGATGTCAAATGTACCAACTTGCCTTGTGAATGAAATACAGCTGAGGAGGTTGGATATAGAAATGGGGTTTTGGGATAGATTTATACATAGGAGAAACTGTTTTGACTTTATTTATTCATTTATTCAAAATTATTTATTGAAGACCTGCTCTGGGCAGGTCATATTGTCAAAAGTCGAGATACAGTAATGAACAGAATAAGCATGGTCACATTTGCAAGGAGTATATAATTCAGGGCATGGAGGTCACATAAACTCCGTTCCTTATGAAAGTGGTATGTATAATAATAGTAAAGAATATATAACATGTTGTAGTTTCTCAATAAATGCTAGTTTTCATTTCTGGTTTATATCTTTATGCACTGGCTAGCTACCTGTGTTGGCAAGAAGATTTAGCAATCCTACAATAAAATTATGCAGTGACAAGGTGACAACACAAGTATATTCTGTGACTCTGGAGCAAGTAAGAGACAGAAGCACATGCTCACAACAGTAAAGCTGTCCAGGTAAATTCCGGAATGATTCTGTGGGAATGAGAAAATATTTAAATTAATCAGCTGACTGTAAGTGATGTAGATCACCTTAGGACAATAAGTGTTGCCCTTGGACATTGCTGATGAAAAGGAGAAAGCCAAATTTAAATCATTAGACTGTTTAGATTTGCCCTCAGAGTTCTTGATTCTTTGAGAGAAAGATTACTGGATTATGAAAGACTATGATAAGAGAGGGAGTGAAGGGTCTTTAAAGCAGAGGCAATGCTTGTGCTGGTCAGGATGGCTAGATCAACTGGTAGATGAGATATTCTGGATGAAAAAAAGCAGTAAAATACTTCAAGAAGCTGTGTGAACCACATCAATCCTAGACTTCCTCTGGAAATTTACACTAAAGATAGCAGCAAATTCTGCCACATCAACTCTGACCTCATCCACTTCTGCCTTGTTATATCCTTCTTATGCACTGCTTGATGGCTGTGGACACAAGGCTCTGCTTCTTCAACTTGAGCTGGTTCTTTTATGTAGCATAGTAAAAGACTATCTTCTGAACTGTGGTGTTATCTCTTCTTTCCTTCATTTACAGAACAAATTTTGACTGTTGATGTTTACCATATGTTAATCTCTGAGACATTAAGGAGAGTGAGGAAACAAACAAAACAAAACTGACAAAAGCAGGTAGCTCATACCTGTTATAGCTACTCAGGAGGCTGAGATCTTTGGATCATGGTTTGAAGCCAGTCTGGGCAAGAAAGTCTGTGAGACTCTCATTTCCAATTAACTGGCAAAAAGAAGAGGCGGTATAGCTCAAGTAGTAGAGCAAAAAAACCCCAACAACTCAGGGACAGGCTCAGGCCCTGAGTCTTCTAAGCCCAGGCGGAATATATATATATATATATATATATATTTGAGATTTATAAAATAATAGAAAACGTTTAATGAGTGTGTGTGAACGTTTTCTATTATTTTATAAATCTCAATTATTTTATAATTAATTATTTTAATAAATTAATAAAACAATTATTTAATAAATATATCTATATAATTATAATTAATTATTTTATGGATATTAATTATTAAATTATTAGATACACAATTATTAATGAAGATATTTATGATATAGCTGTGCAAAAAGAATAGATTAAGGTAAGGTGATCAGGGATACCAGTGATAGAAGGGTTAGACAGACAGAGAGTTTGGAACAATAACGTGGAGACAATGAAAACTACCTTCTGAGCCATGCAGCGTTACAGACTCATGCCTCTAATCCTAGCTACTCAGGAGGTTGAGACCCAGAGGACTGAGGTTCAAAACCACTGGGGCAGAACAGTCAGTGAGACTCCAAGTCCAGACAAAAGCTGGACTAGAGACATGGGTTAAGTAGGAAAGCATCAGCCAGGAGCCTGGAAGCTGACAGGAGAGCATGAGATCTTGAGTACAAATACTGGCACAAATAAAAACAAAACAGGACAAAATAAAAACAAATAGAATCCACGAACTAGACCCTTAATTAATATCCACAGAATTTCTCCTGACATACAGTTGCATCCTGTTGATGGTTCACTGCCTCTAAAGAATGGAGAGCCTGGGCAGCCATATTGGTTGCTGAGTGACCTTTGTGCTAATTAAGGTGATCAGCTGGATGGATAAGGAAAAATCACCATTACTCTTATGCCACTACAGTTAACAGTTTAGTAAATAGTGGAAAACTGATTATCTAAGGTTACCTCACCCAACCTGTAGGGGGAGTTTATACGAGTGATCCCAACTTCAATAAATACTTGACAAGATTCTCAGGGCAGTCTTTACTTCTGGAGCATGTAAACGTAGTCTGTTCTTGCTATGTCTCCTCTGTATTTGTCCCTGAATTCTTTCTCTGACGAGAGTGCTGATGATCAGGAGTCTTCATGGACCTCTGATCTAGCAGTGTAGAGGGAGAAGATGAAATTTTAACCAAGATAGTGATGTAATTACGATACTTGAGCCAGACTTACAAGATGGAGGCTGACGTAAGGATGTTGGAAAGAGTATTGCAGGTAGAGAAAAAAAAGTGCCATGTTTTGAGGCAGGAGTTTGGCTGTGATATTATCAAGGAGGTAACTGTGGCTGAACAGGGGAAAACAACGAAGGAATGAGAACAGAGAAGGATCAAGTTCAGATTTTATAGGGTGTTGCAAATCTTAATAAAAGTTGTCATGCCTGGTGACCTTCATACTTGGAAACATCTATCAGTTGCATTTGTTTCAATGCCTAGCAAGGGTCAGTTCATGGAAAGGACTGTGAGAAAAGAGAAAAGGTTTTCAGCATCCACAAGCTGGTGATTGGTTGGACAGACACTAAGATTGATTGTGGGTAATTCGTTTACAGTTGGTAGAACCAATAAATTAGCTATAGTAAACAGCTACAGCTGGGCCATAGAACGCTGAGTAGAGTGGAAATTTGGTCTTACCAGGGAATAAGGCCAGAAGAAAAATATTTTAAGATACATGTTTTTAATCAAAAACATAAAGCTTTGCTGATGGCAAATTCCAGCAGTAGGGAGATAGAGACAAGGACACCCTGATCTACATAGTGAGACTATATCTCAAAATCAAAATTAAAGCTGGTGCCAGTGGCTCATGCTTATAATCTGAACTACTCAGGAGCCTGAGATCTGAGGATTGCAGTTCAAAGCCAGCCCAGGCTGGCTCCAATAGATTGATCAGAAAAGGCCAGAACTGGCACTGTGCCACTGTGGTAGAGTGATAGCTTTGAGCAGAAGAAGCTCAGGGACAGCTCCTATGCCCTGGATTCAAGCCCCAGGACCAGAGGGTAATTAAACAACACGTACAAAAATACATACAAAACTTTCCTCCCACTTACTGTCTTCTCCATGTTAGCCTTTGCTATTATTGCCATGCTAGATATTTTCAGGCTTGGTCTGATGGCAAATGAGATGATTTAAAAAAATTATTAATAGTTTTTTGTTGTGAAAATACAGTACAGAGGGGTTACAATTACATGAGCATGGTAATGAGTACATTTCTTATCAAGCATTGTTGCCTCCTCCTTTGTTTTTCCCTTACCATCCCTTCCCTCCCATCTCCACAACTCCATTCCCTCCCTTCCCCCCCTAAATTGTAAAGTTTGTTTTTCAGTATACTGTCTTGTACATTTCATTGTTGCAATGGGTCCACCTCTATCCCTATTTAAACAATTTGTTTTTTCCCTTCCCCTCCCCAAATTATACCAACATCTTTTGATGTTGAGATTATCTTTTATTTCTGGGGAATTCATCTTCATAATCAAACAAGTCTTATTTGCCTAATCAAGGTCCAGTGATTTAGAATGGGCCTTTTCTAGACAACCACCAGGGGGTAGTCTGAATCTGATTTAAGAAAGTAAGTGTATAATTAAAACTGAGGTGGGTCTGACAATTGGGTTGAGTTTTGGTCCATTCTTAGTGTTTGCAGTCTGAAAATTCAAGTTTGGTTGGGGTGCTTCTTCTTTGAGCATAAAGATTGCTTCTCAAAACAATTTCTCTGATCTCATTTTGACTCTGCCCCTAACCAAGAATTTATTTTTTATCAAAAGAAAAAAAATTTTAAAGTTATTGGTTAAGGGAAATAACAAAATGCTGAAATAAGGAGACAGGTTGACCCATTGTAACAATGAGATGTACAAGACACTATGTTGTAAATGAACTTTACAACTTGGGGGGAGGAGGGAGGAGTGGGGAGGGAAGGGATGGTAGGGGAAAAACAAAGGAGGAGGTAACAATGCTCGATAGGAAATGTACTCATTACCTTACTCATGTAACTATAACCCCTCTGCACAGTATTTTAAAATACTGTTTACGGAATTCTATGCCTCCATCAGTAAGAATGAGACTGCCCCATTTGTTAGGAAATAGACTTGGAAAAAGTCATATTAAGTGAAGTAAGCCAGACCCAAAGAAATATAGGTTCCATGGTTTCCCATATTTGCAATGATTAGTATGTGTCTAGGATAATCTTATCAGATGAGCAGCTCAAAAGCTATGTACATATGACCATATAAGATGATGCTAAACGAAATGAACCCCAAGATATGGACACAAGGGTTTTTTCTTTGTCACTGTCGTTTTTAATGAACCAATGATTATTTTATACCATCAATGATATGAGCTAAGATTCCTCAGAATCTCGATGATTATACCCGGAGATGGATCCTTAGTCCATCAGACTGCTTTTATTGAGGTCACTGTTGCCTGGAAGAAGCTGCCAAAGCACAGACACCAGCAGGTCAGGAAGGAGTATTCTGAGTGGTAAAACACCATCACTGACTTTGTCTCTTGAAGATATTTAAAGTGTAGTAGGCCAAGAAGCCAAAATGTAATTCCATAGTTATAATTAAAGTGTGACTTTGAGTATATCTGATTCATTCTGATGAAGTAAGGTCCATCTTCTTATTTATTTATTTTCTAATGACAATACGGAATGGTAAAAATTTTAAATGGTACTAATGCTCTAAGATAACACGCAAGGTGTATGTCTACACTCATCTCCTTTTTCTAGACACAGCCACACTAAAGGATTCTTGTTCCTGGGTGCTGGTGGCTCATGCCTGTAATCCTAACTACTCAGGAGGCTAAGATCAGAGGATTGTTTTTCAAAGCCAGCCTGAGCAGGAAAGTCCTTGAGCTTCTTATATCCAATTAAACAGGGGTGGCACTTTGGCTTAAAGTGGTAGGGTGCTAATCTTGCGGGGAAAAGCTTAGGGACACTGCCCATGCTCTGAATTCAAGCCCCACAACCAATCAAAAAATTCTTGTTTATTCTTTCAGACAAATAGGAAAAATGTATATGCAAAGATGTATATGTATATATTCCATAATTCTTTTTTTTTTTTGGTCGGTTGTGGGGTTTGAACTCTGGGCCTGGGCGCTGACCCTCAGCTCTTCAACTCAAGGCTAGGGCTCTACCACTTAAGCCACAGCGCCACTTCCAGTTTTCTGAGTGGGTTATTGGAGATAAGAGTCTAACAGGCTTTCCTGCCTGGGCTGGCTTTGAACCATGATCCTCAGATCTCAGCCTCCTGAGTAGCTAGGATTACAGGCGTGAGCCACCAGCGCCCAGCTATATTCCAGAATTCTATGAGTAAGAACATCTCATGTGCATGTATCTGTTTTATGCCATTTTCATTTTATATTATACATAGTATATATAGTAGGTATAGTGACTATAATGTTTTAGAAGACTTTCCTTGAGAAACGTCATTACACAAATATGTGACTATAAATTTAGGAGAAATTCTATTGTTTCTATATTTGAATGTGTCTAGTTTTAATAGCTGACATATAAAAACTTCACATATTTAATACATTTTGATACATTTGGACAGATCTATACATCCATAATACCTTCACCACAAACTAATAAACAGTTCTAAATCCTCTCCAAATTCCCTTATTTTCTTTCTTGAGTTATGTATCTTAATAACACTTAATAGGACATTAATTTTCAACACATCATCAAAAATGCACAATACTATATTAGCAACTACAGGCACTAGCTTTTACAGTAGACCTTTAGAATTTACCAATCTTGCACACTAGAACTTAATAGTCATTTTTAATAACACTATTCATGTTATTTATTTATTTGCTCTACTGGGTTTCAATTCTGGACCTGGTATTTGTTGGTTGTTGCTCTACCACTTAAGCCATACTTCCAGACTTGCTTTTTTCTAGTTATATTTAGGAAATAGAATCTAGTAATCTTTTCTGCCTTAGGTTGGTTTTGAACTTTGACCTTCTGGATCTAACCATTCTGAATAGCTAGAATTAGAGGTATGAGCAAACGTCACCCAGCTCTCTATTTCAATATTTTGAATGCTTATTTTAAAATCATTTGCCAACTTACTGTCCCACTTTCGGCATTCCTTGTCAAAATATGAGAAAGCCTGTTTCTTTATTATATAACCCACAAACAGAATACTTTCTAATTCTTTAATCTATGACAGGATATTAGATAAAACATTGTGTCTTTGTGTTTGAGTTAGCAGGTTCTTTGTCATCAGTCATGCTGAGGAACTTCTGACCTGCTTCTAAACCCAGTGTTATTCTTTTCTTGTTTCCAATTGGATTATCATGTTGCCTTCCAGTGCCTTTGATGATGACTGCACAACTTTTCAGGCCAGAAATTATATTGTCATTGGTGTTGCCAATTACATTTAACAGCTGCATGTAGATAGATTATTATTTCAGTATAAAAGGGTGTTAAAATACAAGAGTACTGTCATGGTTAAAGAGATGGAGAAACCTTATACCTCCCTCTCACAGGTACTTGATTAGGACACAGCCTTTGCGCTGAAAAATGTTTGTTTTTCCCTTCAAAGTTGCTTTTCCTCCTTAAGTCAAAATATTCCTCATAATACATATACCATTAAACTGCTACAAACAGCCGGATTTATTTTTGCCAGCTCACATTGAAAAAGGTTTTTTGCAGCATTATTTTAGTCTTATGAAAAAACCCAAATTGGTCATAATTAACATTTAGAAGTATCTTTTTGGTAAGTAAACATTTTCATTCAGTCTGTTCTTTGGCAGTGCTTTTCATCTGAGCGGCTTGGCTCATAAACACATAATATATACTAATTGTGGAAACCTGGGGCCTGGCATTCTCTCTTACTTTGAAAGAAATGGGAGCTGCTTTGCATAGGTTCTGTTTATTAGCTATTTTGGTGTCATACAATGTCAGTCACTAATATGGATATGCTGATAGTTCACAAGGAACAGATGAAATAGGCCTTACAATACGATCAGGGTTAGTACATGCTAGAATAAATACAATCCTATTCAAGGAAACCAGGATAAACAAAAGTAAAGAATAAAAGATGTTTTTGGTCAACCTCATGGCCAAGTATTTTTCTTTGTTGTTGTTGTTTTGAGGAGAGACAAAGCTAGGAATCCAAATTAGCATACCAGGATATCTGCACAGGCTAGGTACATGTTCTGCCAGGAGTAGCTCGAACCAAATGTATTCTTACTTTATTTGGTTCCCCTGTAAATAAGGAATGGGGACCTCAGAGTAGGGGTAATGTGATGAGATGAAAAGAAAACAATGTCATATTGTCAGCATTTTCATACAGTGATCTTACCACCTGAACAGGGGATTTAATGTAGGTGTGTGCAGTATGTTTGTGAATATTAGTGACATATAATAATCTTGAAGGGAAGTTCGAAGATTCTCCACTCATTCCTTACTCTACCACCTGTGGAAGTCAAACTTTCAGGTGGTCCCCTCATCTTCTATCGCTGATCATTCACACCCTGGCAGAATTTCCTCTCCTCTATCTAAATGGAATGATTGCTTTGATTCTAATAATAGCCTGTGGCACAGATGATGCGATGGTGCTCTTATGATAATGCTGTATTATATAAGGCTACCATTCTATCAGACTAGCTCCTGAGACTTACTTGATAAATAGGTGTCACACTGTGGGCTGCCTATGTGGAGAAGTTCACTTAGGGAGAAAATGAAGAACTGAGGGTTCCTGGCAACCAGGGGCCTCAGTCCTACAGCTGCAAGGAACTAATTGCGCTATCAGACAAGTGAGCTTAGCCAGAACCCAAGGGGTCCTGGAGATGGAAGCGTTAGCTGGCCCCTTTGTGGCCACCAATGAGATCCTAAACTAGGGACTTCAGGTAAGCTGTGCCCAGACCCTTGACTCCCCAAAAGTAGCACAGAATAAATGTATTTTTCATCTGCTAAAATCTTAAACTGCTAATTTGTTATGCACCATAAAAACTAATATACTACTAGGTGAAGCACATATTTGGGGGCATACTGCTTTTTTCCCCCAAAACATTCACTGCTCTTCTCTGAAAGCAAGTCAAGCTTTCATGTGCATTATAAATGAATATGACCCATCCCAGCAGAAGGATTGGACTTCTTGCTCCTTGCATTCAGGAGTAAATGTGAAACTTTCTTATGACCCTTGGAATGAGGACAGGAGAAATGAGCCAGCTTAGGGTTGACCACCTTTGCTTTTCTCTCTTCACCAATGTGTCTGACCAATGTTAGACTAATAGCAGAAGAAAAGAAAAACCATGCTTTTGTCATTGTAAGTTGAGGTTTTAGGTTGCCAACAGCCCAATCTAGGCTTTCCTCTTAAGAAGGAACAATCATAAAGCACAAGGTCAGGTCAAGTTGCTGGGCAGACTAGTTTACTTTTGGTCCTCCAAGTGGCAGAATCTCTTTAGGTGGATTTCCTTATTGTATCGTTTTCCTTGGATAATTGTCTCACCTGTCATTCTGCTTCTGTGTGTTTAGAAATATGGGCTGGTTCAGTGATATTCCACTATCTGCAGCTGGGTGTTTTCAGATCTCTTAGTTATTTTCAGTTTAGGGGAGAGTCAAAGAAAAGAAAGATGAAATGCCTTACTGAAGACAAGAAAAAAGCTCTTTCTGTGGGGTGAATGGGTGTTCTCACCTTTTTAGAAGGAAAATTTCAATGGGCAATGTCAGTATGGAATCTGGAGAAAAGGGTCAAAGGGGCATCTGGTGTGCCTCTTGCCTAGGATTAGAAGTGGTGCAGCCACATTCATCAAATGGGTGGGAAACGATACCCCACTGATAAGAAGGGGCATTTCATCTTTTAGAATGTCTGCCAAGCTATGAGGCTTCAAAATATAGCCATATTAAAATGTAATTTACAGCAAAACAAAAATGTGGTCAAGAGCCAAGTGCCAATGGCACACACCTGTTATTCTAGCTACTCAGAAGGCTGAGATCTGAGGATTGAGGTTTGAAGTCAGCTTGAGTAGGAAAATCTGTGAGAATCTTGTTTCCAAATTTTGGCAAAAAGCTAAAAGTGGAACTGTGGCTCCAGTGTTAGAGTGCCAACCTTGAGCAAAAAAAAAGAAAGGCAAGGCAACCTGGCCCTGAATTTAAGCCCCAGATCAGCACAAACAAACAAACAAATAAGAAGCATGTGGCCAAGGCTATAAGGATTTAGAGATTCCTAGAATTTCTCTCATTTTGGAGACCCAATGAACACTGTTGGTGGCACTTAACTAGTTAAGGATAGTAGGCAAGGACAGAAAGATGCCATTCAAATGCAACTTTAATTCATTAAATCGAGGAGAAAAAATGATCAAATTTATATTCTTTTTTTTTATTTTTTTATTTTTTTTTGGGTCCGGTCGTGGGGCCTGAACTCTGGGCCTGAGCACTGTCCCTCATCTCTTCAGCTCAAGGCTAGCACTCTACCACTTGAGCCACAGCGCCACTTCCGGCTTTTTTCTTTTTGC